>NW_021940565.1:2885049-3306716 GCF_001715985.3 Manacus vitellinus
TTTCCATCCTCCGGGCCCGCCGGTGCGGGTGACCCGGCCGCTCCTCGCTGCCTCCTCCAAGCATCCCCAGCCCGGCCATGCCGCCCAAATTCAAGCGGCACCTGAACGACGACGAGGTGACGGGCTCGGTGAAGAGCGAGCGGGTGAGTGCCGCGACCGGGCGGGTGCTGCCCGCGGGGTGCCCCGGTGCGGGTCCCTGGGCCGGGGTCCCTGTGCTGCCGCAGCCCTTCGGGGCCCGGAGCCCGAAACGCTGTGACAGCGGCGTTCGGTCAGTGAGGGGCTGTGCGAGCTTCACAGCCGACCTGCGGGTTGTAAAATCAGCCACTTCAGGGGGAAGGGCTGCCCTGAGAACCTGTTGTAGTTCCTTTGCTCCATGTCTATGGCTGTGAGACCCCGCTGTGCTCCGGTCTCCTGCCGCTCTGCAGGGCTTGGCATGGGCATGTCCTGGCTCTTGTGTCTCGCAGCTGGCCAGGGAACTCGTGTGAAGTCGCCCTGTGCTTTACAGCTGAGTTCTTCCCCTGGTGCCAAGGTCCTCTGACGTTTCAGGCAGTGGATACGGGTCACAGTGGTGCAGTTGCCTGTGTTGGACAAAGCGGGTTTAACGTGATGTGTTTGTCCTGGGGTCACACTGTGCTAAAACTCAGTTTAGACCGTGGTCTTAAGTGCTGCTGCAGCTCACAACAGCTGTCAGTGAGATGAGGATCCCGAGTTCCAAGAGCACTTTGCTCATCCTTGCGGGAAGCAACGGCTGGAACTATTGTGTGGTCTCACGGGTTGCTTAAGTTGATTGAGGAACTGTGGCAAGGATGGAAATGTAGGGGAGCTTTGAAATAAGATCATCAGGCTTGCTGGTGGGGGCCTGAATTTGTGCACGGGGGAAGCAGCAGCTGTTGGTACCTCAAGGACCACTGCTGTGTCCCTGGGCCCATGCCTTCAGTGTGGCATTTCCCCCTATCGACTATTTTTGACCCTGAGCAGATGTTTCAGGGAGCCCTGAGCTCAGTTTGTAAACCCCGTGCTGCCCTGATAGGAGAAACAAATTCTAGTAAACGTCTTTTTCCGAAACTGTCAGGCTTCAGTGGGATTGCTCTTAAAAATCAGCCTTTGGACCATCTAGTGGGATCAGCAAATCTGAGCAGAGCAGAGCTGTCAGACCACTCTGCTTCCCTGCCCAGGGAGCCCAGTGTGTTTCCTTGTGCTTACACCTGCTCCTATCAGATGGCTGGAGAAACCATGTCCTCCAAAGCCAGCGTGGATCTGACTTCCCGCATGGATGGGACGGCGCAAGGTGGCTGTGGGCGACACTGATGTGTTTGCTGGCAGGGCTGGGGACTGTCCCTTGAGCAGAGAGAGCCTTCCTGCAGGCAGAGGCTGCTGATTGCATCCTAAGAGCTGGAAATGTGTGTGACATGGTGGTTGCTTATTGTTTTTAATGTGTTTGCAGAGGAACCTGTTGGAGGAAGACTCAGATGAAGAGGAAGACTTTTTCTTGTGAGTTCCTGAACGGCTGCTGTTGGGAATGCAATGTCCTACCTGCCTGCAGCTCTGGGACTGGGAATCAAAACCTTTGATTCCTTTGGGATGATCTCCCAGAGCCTTGGCATTGAGTATGAATTAAGTCTTAATAGGTGTGACCTTTTGTAAGGTGGGGTGTCCCACATATCCTCAGACGTGGGAGGGACTCACGGGAGCTATGAAAACAATCCTTCATCCACAAGGCGTTGGTTCTTTCTTGTGTATCTTTTGAGTCTCCTTTAAAAACATGTTTTCATTGTATCCTCCATCCTGACTGATCTTTTCTGCCTGCAGGAGGGGGCCTTCTGGACCCAGGTTTGGACCCAGGAATGACAAGATCAGGCAGTAAGTTGTTGTTCCTCAGTGTCACATAGATAATAATTTATTCTAGTGCTGTGAGCCCCTGCTGCTGTCTTACCAAAGTATTTCTGTGTAGTTCTTAGCAGGAACGTTCCTTGCCCCTGCTTTCTTCTAATTGTTATGTCCTACCCTATGTGCCCACAGCTGAAGGAAATCTGAGATTTGATGCAAGGTGTCAAGAAGTTGAGCGCTGACAGAGACAAAGGGAAAAGATTATATCACAGTAGTTTAGTGGAGTTTCTGAAGCCCTTGCTGGGTTGTGGTGGTGAGCTGTTCCATGCTTTTGTGAGGCTCTTTTTCTAGAGCCCTGAACTTTAGCCTCCACTAGCACAACTTTTTATTGTTTTGTGGCTTTTTTCCTTCATCCTGTAACATGCTCCTCAACATTTCAGGAAAGCAGTTGGGCAGGAACACATCAGCACTGTGTTTTTTGGGCAGCAGCTGGTCCTCTGGCCTCTTCCCCAGATAAAAACCTGATAGAGGTGACCTGGAGATGAGGAGTGACTCAGTGGAGTCAAGGCAGCTGGAAAACAGGAAACCATTTCAGGAGGAGGATTAGGGCAAGAAGGAAGGAGTGAACACTCTGGATCCTCCTCCCACGGAGTCATTTCATGGATGATGCTTGTTCAGGGCTCCAGTTTTCCCTGCCCTTTCCTGTGAGGGATGTGGTGGTGGTACTTAATTAAAAGTGGGAGGATACTCTCAGCCCCCTGGTTTGTGTTGCCCTGTTTCCTTTGCTGGTCTCTGTGGAGCCAGAACAGAGCTCTGTGTGGGGCCTTATGACTGGGCTGTTCAGACTGGGTCTTGTTTGCAGCCTGAGTGTGGCTCTTCGTGAGGGATGTTTTCCATGCCAGGAAGATGCCAGTGCAGCTCTGGGATGACTCACTGCCCATGTCAGCATCAGGCAGTGCCTGCTGTGTGCCTGCTCGCCACGTTACCTGCAGGGGCAAAGGGCACTTGAGATACATGACAGGCAGGGGGAAGGTCACTGTGCCCTGAGTTTTCAGGGATCTGTCTTCCCTCCAGCGTGTGAGGAGGCTGTTGGTAGAGGTGAAGTGATCCTTGGAATAAGCCAGAGTAGATAAAGCCTGCCTTCTAGGGCACAGCCAGGCTGACTGGGAGTAAATGAAGTAGAGAGGGTATAATGTCTGCCCCTTCATCTTCCTCTGCTGGACAGGAACTGCAGTATCTTCTGCCTTCCCTGTGTGGTGGGGAAAAACAGGAGCTCTTCTCTTCCCACAACCTTGGCCTGGCAGGCAGGAGTGTGGGCTTAGGTAGAGGATGGCACTGCACCTGTGAAGGGGAAGAAAAATGAAAGAGGTGTTCAGCCAGGAACTGGTGGGTCCAGAGGTGTGATGTGACTCATGCCCAACACCCCGGAGATTTGCCTGCTGCCAGAGATTGCTTGGATAGTGGACTTGGAATGAAATATGTCCCTTGGGGTAGCAAGTGGCTACATCTATCCAGTATCTAGAACATCTGTTATAGAACAGTGTTTATTTTCTGCTCTCATCAACGCTGACTGCTTTGTTTAATAAGCACTTGTGCCATGCACTCATCACTTCTCGTCATGGAGCTCATTATTACGTTTCTGATCTTGTGCCGATGAATCGATGCCTGGTCTCTTAGTGAGCCAGTTTGCTCTGGTTTCAACAGAGAAAGGGTTGGGCAGCTGCTGAAAAACTAAAAGCAAAAGGCATTTTAAGGAGGAATTTGAGCATTTGGAGAGCTGAGGCATAGCTGGGCAAAGCTAGAGAGGCTGTAGCTGTACAGGGCTGGAGGATCGAGGTGTGAAGACAGGCATAAAAGGAAACTGGATGGAGGACTGGGGAGAGGAAAAAGTGATGGGAGCAAAGGTGTGGAACATGTTGAATGTGAGGGTCAAGGCTGGAAATTTTTTCTAGTTGTCCTTGGCAGTAAAGGGTCTTGAGGCAGGGTGGAGTTTGGTGGCTGAGACCCTCGAGGCGGGCTCAGCTGTGGGGAACACTGCAAACTTCGGAGGGGAAAGTGGTGAATTACAGTCGGCAACAGTGGCAGGAGGAAGTGTCAGTCCCCTCCGTGCTGTGTTTCCTCCTGATGTGTCTGGAAACTGCTTGGTTAGGGTGGACTCTCCTCTGGTAACTGAGAGGCCACATGGGGTCCCTTGGGCTCCCATCCCCGGGGTGGGCCGGAACTGAAAGGCAGCTTCTAATAGGCTTTTATCCTTTTCCCCAAAGTTACCAAGAACAGGTTAGGGAAAGCTGAACTCCTTTCTTTGCCTTTCCTGAATATGTGTGTGTGAGAACTCTTAGTGCCTTTTCAGGGGAAAGTGGGGTGTTCATCTTCCACCTGCATTTCTTTTATTTAGAACAATAGCATCTAATCACAGGCCATCTTTTCAAAAGCACCACTAAAATCACCCCCTTTTCTGCACTGCTTGACTTGTTTCATTGCTGATGTTTGTGCTCTCTGGAGACTGTGCTGTTGGATTCAGGTTCCTGCTGGTGCTGAGGCTCAGCACACTGCTGAGGTATCCCAGGAGCCAGGCCTTGGTCCCTGTGATTCCCTCGTTGTTCTGCTGGGGGTGACCAGCATCCCTGGCCCCAGGGCTCGGCTTTGGTGGCTCTGTCTTTCTGCAGGCCCTGAGGAAGGGGAGAGTTTGAGGAATGGTTTGAAGGCAAGAGTTGACAGCAGCTTCCCAGGGCCTGGCTGTTCATGGGAGGTGGCTGGTTGTGCAGTGGGCCCCAGCCACAGTGCAGGCTTTCATCTGGAGGTGATACCGAGACCATGTTTACGGGAATCATTGTTGGAAATAATCCTTTCCATGACTGAAAGGCTTCAGGGAAGCACAGACTGCTGTTTTCCTCACAGCTGGGACGAAGCAGCAACTTAAAGCCAGGGATTTGTGGAATAGTTGTGCTGATAGATACAGTGTTGCTGAGCTGTGGCTCAGGCAGTTCTGTGCAGTGCTGGCCTCCTGCCTTTGTACCTTCCATCTGCCCTGGCTCTCCATGCTGTTCCCTCTTCCCTGGTTTACTGCCACAACGAGGGGCGTTTGGGAGTCATTTGCACCAAAACACACAGCACTATTAATATGGCTGGGGTGGAAAACAGAAGTGTGTCATGCTGGCTGTAAACAGCCAGCCTGGAGACAAGCAGCAGCCTTGGGCAGCACATCCTGTGGCGTGTGTGCATGGCCTGTTCATGGCATCTGGAGAATGCAGTAGCACTGTTGTCAGCCCAACACCCTGACCAGCCCAGGGAGTTTTCAGTACCTAACCAGTATGGCCAAAATGGAAAGGCATATTCCTCCCACTCTGGTACAGCAGAGCACAAGAAAAGAGGAGTCTAAACCAAGCTGAGCACTGCTGGGTCTCCTGTTGCTCTTACAGTGTATGCTTGCTGTCCTTGTTAAAAGCATCATGTTTGCAGTTACTAGTAAGAAGGAGGGTCGTGGGAGACATTTTATGCTTTTGTCTTTCTCCCTTTCCTGGCAGGTATTTATTCTATTTTATTTCTCTTTGAAATCTGCCTGGAGTGAAGCACATGAAGTGTATGTGTCAAAAGCCAGTAGCTCCCCGACAGGAAATACGTTTTGAATTAGAGGATTCATTCCCTCCTGCCAAATAAAGCAAGAAAATATTTTCTTCTTGATTCTTCTTGAGTTTCCAGCCTCAAGCATGCCAAACTAGTGGGAATTTTTGAATTTGTTCTGAAACTGCTGGGCTCATGAATAGGCTGGGCATCTTTCAGCTCCCTCCTGTTTTTTGTTTTGTTGTTTTTTCCCAGGGTTCTCTTTTACATCAGATGCCAAAAGGTATTGATTGGGCTGCTCAAATGCATCTGTGTTCCATGGAAGGTCAAGACCTCAACATTTGTGGGAGTTTATAAGCCTTGATTTCTCTGTGCCTCCATTCTCCACTTGTGAAATGTTTTGTTCTCTTGGGGACAGTTAACAGCCAGCCTAGGGTTTGGGAAGGTAGCAAAGGCTCTTGGTGTTTTGCCAGCAGCTCAAGTGAGAAGGGAGGGGATGCTGAGGTGCAGCTTGGGCAGTAAGAGTCTGTGCTCCATAGGTCTCTCCCACATGCTGGTATGCACCACAGCAGCTTGAAGTCAGGTACCTGCCTGCTTTGCCTCCAACACTTTGAGGTGTCCCAGGACTGCAGCAGCATCTCTCCAGGCTTTCACCTGTACTGGCAAGGATACAGGCGGTGTTGCATTGCTCTGCACATTCCTGGATGCACCATGACCTTGTGTGCTCCCACTTGTTAGTTGTACCAGGATAACTTGGTTACAAATCCGTTGTAGGAGGAAATCTCTACTTTCAAGCCAGTAAATGATTTTAGAAACATTTACATACTGCAAATGTAGACTTCTGCCTGTGAAGCCGATGCTTAAGGCGTCAGAGGTTTTGCCAAGTTGGCTCATCTGGGGTAGCAGATGTTTCTGCTTTTCCTCTCTCACCCCAAGCTGGAGCTGTGTTGCTGGCGACTCCGAGCTGGGACTTGTGCCGAGGTAAGGAAACCCCTTTGCAGAACATGCCTCCTCCTCAGCTGCTGTCCCAAGGATGGGCCAGGGGGCTGCGTGGGGTGGGCCCTTTGCTCCACAGGGCACTGCCACGTGTTTCCCAGACAGCATCAGGCTGTGTCCTCAGCGCCACCTCCCATGTTTTCCCAACAGTGGCAGCTGTGCCACTCACCTCATACCTTGTAAAACAAATAGTGGCTCAGAACAGGCTCCTGGGCACGGGGTAGGTTCCTGCTGAGAGGTGTTTAGGGATTATCCCTGCCTTTCCCCTACAGATAAGGAACTCCATCACTGTGGAAGGTGGGAGCTGCTGCCGCCGCACGGTGTAGGTGGGTTCAAGAGAGATGCTGCTCCCACGGACTCTGAGATGCAGCACAGGGAAGGCAGGTTCCTTTCTGGTGCTGTCCTAAAAGCAAATTTTTATGTCTGCTGCTGGAGTCCAGCATGTGCCATATGAAGCCTGTTGACTCAGAAACTGGCTTCAGAGGGGTTGCCTGGGCCACAGTGCACACCTGAAACGCTAAGATGGGAAACCCCATCATATTCAAAAATCTGGAGCTCTTCCTAGAGCTTTCTGGGGAGAAAACAGCCTTTTAATGATTTTTCTTGCCTGCTTTTGGAACAGTAGATAAATGTGAGCAAGGCACGTGCTTTTCCATTGTGACCACTACTGCTTGTTGCAGCTGCTCCTCGTCGGCACAAGTGTGTGCTCAGTAAGAGGCAGGCAGCTGGGAGGGAGGCAGGAGAAATGGGTCAGTGTGAACCTCTAATTAATTAATTAGAAGCATGGGGTCTAGGACAGAGCTCTGTTCCTGGTTCTGCAGTGCCCCATTGACTGGCCTTGAGCCAGTTGCTCCCAGTCTGTCTTGGCCACAGTTTCCCAGGCCATGGGGGAGGATCTGCTGTTCCTGTCATTCCAAGTGCTCTGAGCTCAGGGTAAGGTGGAGAGCTGCTGAAGTGGCCCATTTGTGCTGCATATTTAGGTACTGCTGGATGCATTTCAATATGTTTAAAGTGCTTAAATGTTTTTAATCGAGGCAACCTAAGCCATCAAACCTAAGATTGCTGCAGAGTGAGTGGCCTGGAGCTATTTCTGTTTTGTTGCCCTGTGTGTAGTGTTGCCTCCAAGATCCTGCTGTTGCCATTGACTTTTTGGGAACAGTATGTCTCAAACAATGTCTTGTATCCCCAGGGCCTCAAGGAAATTCTTATTTCTATCTCCAGGAAAATAAAAGTGTATTAGCTCCAAAATACAAACCAGAATGCAGCAGTATTTTTCCACCAGGAAAATTCTTCTCTCTTGCCAGTGTTTTTTTTTTTTTCCTGGAGTGAATAAATACATTTTTAATAACCCTCCGGGTGTGATTTAGGCTACTGTTCACTGAAGTGACTACCCACAGAGTTGCATAACCTGTGAGAAGATGAATTATTTCTTGGTTTAGTTCATGTGAGCCATTCCTTTGCTGTCCACTTGATGCCCCTGGCAGAGTGGGTTTAATTTAGTAATTCAGTTTCCAGAGAGGGGAGTGCACCTTGATTTGATTTCGCCCCAAGTTATCGAGCAAAGGTGTGGTGTGAGGTTCTATGGAATATAGAAAGATAAGGTGTGGGTTTTATACCTTTTTCCCCCTTTGTGAGCTCTTCTGCAGCAGAGGTGCCCACCAACAGCAATTAATGCCTTTTCATACTGTGTTACAGAGGGTTACCCATTCTGCTGACTTCCCAGTGTTCTCTCTGAGCCCCTTGTGTTCCCTGGCCCTTCCTGAGATTGCTGGAGACTCACCCCGTGCCTCTGGCTTCCTCAGCATCCCATTGACCTCTCTCCACTGTTGTGCCCTTTGGTTTTTGTGGGTGAGCTCTGGGCAGCTCTGAGCTGTGATGCTCAGCCTGTGGTGCTCAGCTCTGCCCCTCTGTGCTCTGCCCCAGTGTCCAGAACCAGGTGGACGAGGTCATCGATGTCATGCAGGAGAACATCACGAAGGTGATCGAGAGAGGCGAGCGGCTGGATGACCTGCAGGATAAATCAGGTGCGATCCCAAATGCAGCTCTGCTGGCCTGTTCCCCACCTCTTTGCCTGCTTGCCAGGTTATCTGGTTCAGTTCAGAAAGCACCTAATGACAGACCTGGACTTGTATTGCTGTCCCTTTTGGGAGTGGTGTTTCCCAGCCTTGGGCTGCAGATCAGACTTTCTGCCAACATTCTTTCCACCTTCACCTTCTGCTGCTCTGTGCAGAGGTGTTAGTTTGGGGGCATCTGTGTGCTGTGATCTAGTAGGTCCTTCAAGCAAAGGCAGATTGGTCTGTCTCCTGGCACTGTCCACTGGCTTGCAGAGCAAATTCAGTATGACTTGTCTTGTGCGTGCTCTGGTGAAGGGCATCACACTGGCACCTGCTGGGGCTTTGGTGAATCACGCTGTGGTTGGGTCTTTTCCCCTAACACCGAGTTCATTACATAAAACTCAGTGGAGTTAGAAGGAGTGGGTGCTCTGACTGTGTGTGCACCACTGAATCACCTCTTTCCTTTCCTTTACTAGACAGTTTATCAGACAATGCAGCAGCTTTTAGCAAAAGAGCCAAGCACCTCCGGAGGCAGATGTGGTGGCGAGACTGTAAGGTGAGCAAGAACGGGAACAGGCAGGGGTGGGCTTGTGGAAGGGTGGTTACCTGCCTGCTCCTGGGAGGGGATGGAGAAGCTCTGCTTTTCAGCTGAAAAGATGCTGGAAGGCAAAAGCACCCTTTTGGGTCAAAGCAGGTGCCCCAGGCACCCTGTGTAACGTGCCTGTGTGCTCCCCTTGCAGATGAAGGCGATCATAGCGATGGTGGTGGTGATTCTCCTGCTCGTGATCATTGGTGAGTAGCTCCAGATCACCCCAGCCATGTCTGGCATCGAAATATTCATGGTGCTCCATGCTGGGCCACCATGGTGCTCTTGTCCCTGGGGGAGTGCACCTGAGCCACTCCATCAGGCCCCACTCTGCCTTAAGCCATCCCAAGTGGTGCCTGTAGGCCACTCTGTGCCCCTTCCCTGCAAGGCTCAAACCGAGTCCTGCTGACTGACCAGAGAAAGCCAGCACTGTCCTGCCAACCTTGTATTGATCCAGGGTTGGCACTGACTGATGCCAAGGCTGGTGGGAGGAAATGGAAAAGTTTCAGACCAAAGCAATGTCTTCCAAAGGCATCTCCACATGTATCAGCCATCTTGCAATGAGCCTGCTGTCTACAAACACTCTTCCCCCAAGCTGCTTAATTTTCATTAGGTAGCTGTTTTGGCTTTGCCATTGGTCCCTTCCTCTGCCCTTCCTGGAGCTCCCCAGAGCCGAGATGTCACTGGTTTTCCTACCAAACAGCTAATAATGACCAGAGTGTGTTTATTCCAGCAGAAGTAATTAATCCCTCTGCAGAATGATGTGCTCCAGGGATCCAGGCAGCCCAGCATGGCAGCTCAGCCCTTCTGGGCCACTGGGTCTGGAGGGTTTTCCTCCCACTGAAGTGGCCGGGGGCAGCTCTGCAACTGTCCATGTTCCTTCAGCAAAGCCCTCACGGCCTGTTGTCCTTCTGACACACAGCCTGCAGCAAGAGAGAGGCAGAGCTGGCAGCAGGGTGGAGAGAGAGAGACTGATGGAAAATCCCATCTGGTTTAATTTTGGGAAGCTGGAAGGAGATGAAGGTGGCAGGATATGTTGTCTAGTGTGTGTGCAGGCAGCAGATTGCTTTAGCTTGAGGTTGGGAACACACTCCTGCTCGCAGCTGCTCAGTGTTTGTCTCTACAGAAACAGGGAGGGGGCTCCCTGGCAGGGCCGGGTGTTGCACAGGACGGTGTGTGGTGAGAGCTTGTTCCTTTGTGTTTTCCAGTACCCATAGTCCTGAAGTACCGTTCCTGACGGGGCAGCTGGAGGCTTCGCTGGAGCAGCCTCTGGGATGTCCAGACTGCTGTGTAATTTAAGTGAGATATCTGTATATAGCTTTGAAGCTGTTTTTCTCCCGGGAGCAAGGAGCAGGAGGAGGTGGCAAGAGGCCAGTTCTAACGGAGCGTTTTAGGAACTGCCAAACAGCCCTTTTCCGGTCGAGTACCTGTTCCTCCCGTCAGACTTATTTTTTATAACAGAAGATTCGGATCCCAAATCGCCTGTTTTGGGGAACTCTGGGTCTCTGGTTTGGAGCTGGCTACTTGCCACTACAATCTATCTGTATATATGGTTGAGTTGTAATATTAATAATAATACTGTTCAAGAAGCTCCCTGCTGTGGAAGGCAGAGGGGACTCTGTCCTTTAATCAGAGAAAAAGAGGGGATAAATGTCTGAAGAGAAACATAGCAATATATTACAGGAAACTGGCTCTTCTGTGGAGAACTGCAAGGGTGTTGTTTCTTTTGTGTTAAAAAAAAAAAAGGAGGAAAAAAAAGAAATTCGGTTTTACGATCCAGAAGACTTTCTGGTCCTGCCATGGGAATGCACAAGCTCAGTGTTTTCAGTATTGCTGCTTACAGCTGTGACTAAAGACATTCCAGTAAACCTATTTTTGACTGTACATGTGGAGTTTCTGCACGGCTGATAAAGTTTTGGAGGACATTCAGGGCTCTCCACGGCCGGGAGTCCCTGGGAATGGGCCATTTCTGTGTTTTCTTAACCAAAAGCAAGAAGTGTGTGTAAAGCCCAGCAATAAGCACCATTATATACAGACACAGCAGGAGAAGAGCAACTCTCCTGAAACCAGTGCACAGGCAATGAGCTTACTTCATATTCAGACCCCTTCCCTTGATGTTGTGGTCCCAGTCCCAATGCCAGCCCATTTTGCTTCCTTGTGATCCAGTGGGATGGGGGTTGTTCTCAGACATGTGCTGGGATGCTTTGGGAGCTGTAGGGGTCCCTGTGCTGGGATAAAAAGGAGCTGAACTCCTCCAGTCATGGGTGGGACTGTGGGGGTTTTGGCTGTCTCCAGCCTTGGTCTCAGGTGTTGGTGGCATTTCTGTCAGCCCTTTATTTTTGGGACCCTTGTTCTTTCAAGCCCTGAGCCTGTGACTTTAGCTGAGCTAAGATCAAGCTCTCCTGGTTCTCTCTTTGCTCTTTTCTGATGAAAGAAGAGTTGTCCTGCTTAGCACATGTTTGAAATCATACTGGAGAGGGGAAATGGTGCCCCAGAGAATTCCCAGTGCTGTGTCCCAGCTCCCCTTCTGAACCTGCCCCCAGGACCTTGTACACAGTTTCCACCTGAGTCGTGGTGCTGCCCCATGCAGGGAAGGGGATTAAGAGTGAGCACAGCAGGCTGGAGGGCTAGATGTGATTACAAGCTCTGTTTGCCCAGCTGGAATATAAACAGGGCTTTTCCCCTCTGTGAGCCCTGATCTCTGCAGGTGGGAACCAGAAAGCCAAGCTGGGTTTTTCCTCCTAAAGTATAGGCTGGTTTTAAGATCATGCACCCAGTGGAAGAGACAAAAATCATCCTGCCTGTGCCTTTGGCTACTCTCTGAGTGCAAGGGATCAAGAACGTGGATGAAGAAGGGACTGTGTCTGTCTCCAGGGGGCTGCAGATCTTGCTGAACTGTTGAGTACCATGTCCTGCCAAATGGGGAGTGAGTTAATTCACTCTTGCTGCTGGAGAGTCCTGCCAGTGCCTCTGCCTTTCTCTCTTGGCCTTTGCTGCTGCCACTGCCACCCATATCAGGACCTTGGTGCCTCAGGAGTGTGTGAGGACTTCAGATCCCTGCTGGCACCAGGCCTGGGCAAGAGAAAGGGTTTTGAAGTTCCTTGCTGAAGGCAAAGTATGGCTTTAATACTGGGTTGAGGGTCTTGGAAAGTGGGTGCTGATGGGATGAAGTCTGGGCCAAGCCCACTCCAGGCAGCCAAATGCAGGCAGCAGGCTCTTGCTCAGGGAAAGATGGAATTCCTCGACTCTTTGCTAGAGAGATTTTGCAGCATTCAGCATTCCCAGGAGGCTGGGGTGCAAACAGTTGTACCTGAGATGCAGGGCAGGGAAAGCTGCCACAACCAAGGCCATCATTGCACCTCCTTGAGTTGCCAGAACTGTGTTTTAGTTTCGAGTCACTCCATGAGTGACTTGTCCTTAGCACAGACCTTCCCAAGGGACCAGCTCTGGCTGGGAGAGGCAGCCCCAGCAGCAAACCAATGGTCCTGGTCAGAAGCTTCACAATAACAGAACTTACTAAACAACTTTTATAGATTTTTTTTTTTCCCAAGGCTGGAAAGACCATTGGAAATGTCTGGTCTAGGAGTGGTACTGAGCAGTCCTCCTTGTGCTCCTCTGACACTGTGGTCTCTATATTGCAGCCTGTGCTGTCCCACACTGGACTGGTGGCAGGGGGAACTGCAGTGAGCAGAGAGAGTTGTTGTTTCCAGCAGTGTCTGCAAGCTTGGGGGTTGGTTTTCACTTGGAAGACGTTATGAAGGAGATTCTACAACAAAAACAACTCCTTCACCCAAGCGTCGGGTCTGTTTTATCCATTCCCTCAGAGTGCAGAAGGCAGCTGCTGTTTTCCACATGATTGCTTTTGTACAGGGAATGGCATCTTCTGGCTGTGCATTCCTCCTCCTGGGCTTGCAGGTGTGACCTGTGTGGTGAGATCCTGGGCTGCCCATGCCTGAGGGCAGGGGGGCTGCAGGGATGTGACACAGGTGGGGAAAGATCTCCTGTCTCTGGCAGCTGGGCAGCCCAGGGGGAAAGAAGTCCCTCCTGTGGAGTCCCCTTGCAAAGCAGAGGCTTTCGGGGGGGCTGGTGATGAGGGGGTACCACGGTGGGAGAGCTCGCAGGACCCGGCTGCTGCTTGCCAGGGCACTGCTCCCCACCAGTGCTGGACTGCACTGACCTGTCCTCTGGGGCTCCACACCGGCCCCACGGACACCTCTTGCCTCCCCAGTCCAGGTGGCGCTGCAGTTACCAGAGATGCAGGGCAGGGAAAGCTTGCCTCAACCAAAGCCATCACTGCACTGCCATGAGGTGCCAGTGTCGGGTGTGGTTTGAGGCTCGAGTCACTCCGTACTGAGGCTGTCCTGAGCACAGACCTTCCCAAGGGACCCGCTCTGGCTGTGAGAGGCACCACCAGCAGCAAACGCAACGGCGACGGAACTTGATCGCTCCGACACACGAAACCAGATGTCAGCGCAGAGACGCGCCAGAGGTCGTGGGGGTGAACAGCAGCAGCGCTTGGCGCACAACGCACTGCCCGATTCCTCCAACGAACATGTGGTTCTACTTTAGGGAAAACGGGCTCGGGGATCCTCCGGCCGCGGCTGCCAAACGGCGGGGCTGTAAACAAGGACCAGGACCTTGAGGGGGAAGGTCGCCATGGCGACCCGCTCCGCCCTCCGCGCGCCTCTCGCGAGACCCTCCGGCCCGACCCCGTGCCCGCCCTCGGAGGGCTGGCAGTTCCCGCCTCGCACAGGTGAGCGCCGTTCCCATTGGCTGAGCGCTGCGGGGGCGGGGGGCAGACGCCTTTCCCATTGGCTTGAGCGCTGCGGGGGCGGGGGCAGACCCATTTCCCATGGCTGGCGCTGTAGAGGCGCGGCGCGGGGCTGAATTGCGGCCGGCCGGCGATGGGGCCAGCATGGCGGAGCCCGCGCCGCGCGAGCCCGTCGTTTATATTTTCGTGACCGCACGCCAAGAAGCTGGAGGAGGATTGCGGGGGCAGCCGGACTTGGTGGCTGCGGGCGGCTGTTCACCTCTCTCTCCCTCACCTCGATCCCTTCTCCTTCTCCCCTCCTGCAGGTCACTCAGATCCTCGGGACCTCCTCCTCCCTAACGCTGGTGGCGACGAGATTGACCGTGAGTGTTCCTTGGCGGGCCCGGCGGGACGCGAGGCTTTCGTCTCGTCTCGCCATCTCCTCATCACCGCTCCCTGTGTCCGCAGTGCCCGAGTACCAGGGGGAGCCAGACGAGATCTCCGTGCAGAAGTGCCGTGAAGCCGCCCGGCAGGTCGCTCCTTTGCTCTCTTCCTTTTCCCGGAGGGACCCCAGGCAGGGACGCTGGGGCATCCAAACCTGCCCCGAGGGAAGCCAAAGGCATATCCAGCCTCGCCTGGCCTGGCCTGACCGCACTCCCATCGCCCCGATTTGGGCCGGGTGCTGGTGAATTCTCACTGGTGACACGGTGTTTTGGCAGCCCCGCTGCGGCTCCTCTGGTCTCCTGTGTCCCTGGAGCAGCAGGAGGACATGGCAGCTCCTTCAGTCCAGCCCCTGTGGCTGCAGGACACAGCATTTGCTGTCAGCTTGAGCTTCCAGAGCTGTCTCTGGGATGGGTGTCTTAAAAGAACCAAGTGAGAGCTGGGTCTCAAGAGAAATGCAGCCTTGCCTCCAGGATATGGGCTTTCCCTTTCCTTGTCCTGCTATTCCCATCCCTCAGGAGGGTAGGGGGTATTCACCTCAGCTTGTTTTACTTCCCTACTGTTCCTCAGCCACTCTGGCCTGCCTGGGGAGAGCTTGGTTTGGATTGTGTCTGTCTGGTTTGTGTTGCCTTTAAGGTCAAGGTTGCATTTGAGGCCAAGTGGAAATGTGAGGATAAGACAGAGCAAGGAAATAGGTTTGGAAGCAGTGACTTTCCTCTAGGGCTAATGTTTTCTCCTCTTGGGCTTTTGCTGCAGGTTCAGGGACCTGTTATAGTAGAGGACACCTGCTTGTGCTTCAATGCCCTGGGGGGCCTTCCAGGACCCTACATGTAAGTAGGAGGGAAGTTGCTTTCTCTTCTGTGTGCCAGAGTTAGGAGCACAGGCTGGCAGGGTAGGCTCAGTGGAGGATTCTCCGTGTGCCAGGAGCAGTAGAATCAGGGAGGTGATTACTGGTCTGTGTCCTGATCTTCATCCTGCACCCCAGGGGCTGGGCTTAACTCCTTGAGCCCTGCTGTAAGTCATGGAGCAGGATGAGACAGACACACCTGGACTGTTGGCTCTGGCTCCCAACCTATGGTGCTTACACTGGCAGTGAGCTTGGGAACCTGTCCACACAGTGGGGTCTGTGTAATGAAGACACCAAGCCTTTCAGCAGGATTCTGGGATGAGTGTCTGTAGGTTCTCATAGGAACTGCTTAAATCCAGCAGATAAAAAAATTATTGCATTACAGTGGAACTTCTGCAGTGAAATACTGCCTCATCTCCTGGAATTAACTGTTAGTGTGATTAATTCTTCCAAACTATCTCTGCTGTGCTAAGCAGACATAAAAGCTGTAGGTTATAGAATAGAATCATACAATATCCTGAGTTGGAAGGACCCACAAGGATCCTCAAGTCCAACTCCTGGCCCTGCACAGGACAACTCCAGGAATCCCACCATGTGTCTGAGAGCCTTGTTCAAACACTTCTTGAACTCTGGCAGGCTTGAGGCTGTGACCAAGTCAGCACTATAGCTGGGTGTAAAATGTGAACAATTTGTGTTGAGAAATGTTTTTGGCATGGCTCAGGAGTGAGCACTGGGTTATTTACATAGACCCCAGGACTACTTTAAATTAAATACTCCACTGCTGTTTTCACTGTGTCACATTCACTTTAAGAGCTGAGTCTGCCCTTGCTGGTAAGTAGTCCTGAGGTGATCTGAGCACACTGAAGAGGGATTCAAAGGACTATGAAAATGTAGGCAAATGTCTCAAGGATACCTGTATTTCTGAGAGATAATAGCAAAAATTAATCTTCCCTCTCTTCTTCCTCTTCAGAAAATGGTTCCTGGAGAAACTCAAGCCAGAAGGTACTGCTCTCATGTTACTGCTCTGCCTGTAACTTGCTCCTTTTCCCCTGAAGTGGATCCCTGTCCCTACTGGGTTCTGCCCAGCCTGCCTGCCCACCACACTGCCTGTTTCATAGCTGGTTCCCTTTCCTGCCTGTCCAGCTCTGTCTCTTCACATTCTCTCCTCTGTTCTGTGCCCTCCTTCCTGGGATGCTGTTTTCCCCAGCAGCTTTATCCCTGGATTCCCAGATTCCTGCCTCTGCAGGCTGGTGGCAGGGCTTGTGGGAACTTCTTGGTTTTCATCAGTGTGACCTGTCAGACCTGCTGCTCCCTGTGGCCTCAGTGCAGGCCTCTCTCCACTAGTGCTCCCCTCCCCTCCCCTGGTGTGCAGTGACTGCCTTGATCCCACAGTTCAGTGTTAATCCCATTAACATGAGCACTAATCACTCTAATTCAGAGTGGGCTTAGTCCTCTCTGGTGCCGCATTTTGGCTTCACCTCCCAAAATCATAACAGGGCCCTGCAGCTCACACTGTGAGGTCTGAGGCTCTGGCTTCAGTCATAGGAGGGATCCCGCCACGAGCATCCCTGTGCCTGAGCTTTGTCACCTCTTGTAGTTCTTCCTCTCGGCGGTGGCCGGGAATGCGGCGCGGAATGCTCCCTCGATCCGTCCCTAGGGGGTGTGTTGCGCTCCGAGGGAGCGGCAGTAACGCCGGCATCCTCTCTGTCTCTCTCAGGCCTGTACAAGCTGCTGGCTGGCTTTGAAGACAAGTCTGCCTACGCCCTCTGTACTTTTGCCTTCAGCAGTGGGAACCCCGAGGAGCCCGTCAGGCTGTTCAAGGGCCAGACCCACGTAGGTGGTGTGGCTGGGAAAGGGAACATGCTGGGGGAGGAGGGCTGGGATGTGATGTGTGACAGCACTGGCTCTGCTGAGGACAATTTTAGTGGCCCCTGGGTCACTGAACAGCCTCGGAGCTTCTCAGTGTTGGGAACAGGCTGAGGGAGAGAGCGGGTGGGAGTGCTGCAGCCCTTTTCCCAGTGGTACTTGCTGAGCTCTGCATGTTACCTTGGTCTCTTCAGCCCCTCATCTCCCTCTGACAGGGCTGCATTCTAGTTGTTAGCTCTGTTTGGAGGGGTAAAGGCCCTGCCAACATAGGGCAGTGTGAGTTTGGGGCTGCTGATTTTGTCCCACCCTGGGGAGGTGCTGAGAAGGAGCACAGCACTGTGCAGAGCCTGTGGGGGCTGCAGTGGCGTCTGTGGCTCTGTGCAGCCCCTCAGCCTGTGTTTGAAATGTGGCTGCAAGTGAATTGCTGTGAAACCACAGCTTAAGGGGCCTTTTTTGCTTTCTCATGGCAGGGGCTGATCGTGGAGCCCAGAGGCCCTCGGGATTTTGGCTGGGATCCCTGCTTTCAGCCAGATGGCTACAACCAGACGTAAGTGGTGTTTACCTACAGCTCTTTGTGTAGGGCAAGCCAGGGGGGAGGGTGTCAAGAGGAATTGGCTTGCAAGGAAGGGCACCAGGGAGAAAAGTCCTCCTGGATCTGAATGTGGTGTGTTAGAGGGAACCCCTGGATCGGGATGGGGGTTGTTGGCTCTGCCAGCGTGTCACTACAGATGCCTGCTGAGCCAAGCAGGGAGGCAACGAGCAGAGGGGGAGCTCTTGGTGACTAGGGGGCACATCCTGAAGTGTCTCTGCTGCTGAGACTTGTGTTTTCTGTGCCCTGCAGCTACGCTGAGCTGCCCAAGGCAGTGAAGAACTCCATCTCACACCGATACCGAGCACTGAGCGAGCTCTCTGCCTTCTTTCTCCAGAGCAACTCGACAGAGCACCACTCCGGTCCCAGCTAGTGCCCCGGGCTGCGGGCACCCCGTGTCCACAGATCACAGAATTGTTAGGGCTGGAAGGGACCTCTGGAGATCATCCCCTCCAACCCCCCTGCATGTCCATGTCACACACAGCCCCGGGAGAGCTTTGTTCTGCTGCGGGCTGCCATTAAAGCTGCTCCTTTAGAACCCATCGGTACTTCATTCCGCCCTGTTCCTGTCGCTGCGGCAGCGCCGCGGGGCCCGGCGGGTGTTGGAGCCGCGCGTTTGTGCCTCGGGGGCGGCGCCGGCCCGCTCAGTCCCTGTCACCCTTTCTGCCAGGAGATTTTGAGCAGAGTGCCGCGACCTGTGCGCCCCAGGAACCGGGATTGGGGGGAACGGGAACGGGGCCGGGGGGGGGCGGCGCGGGCCGCTGGCGCGCCCCGCCAGCGCCTCCCGCTGGCCCAATGGGGAGCGGCGGGCAGAGGCAGCCAATGGGCGGCCGAGGTCATCGCCCGCGCGGCGCCGCGGACCGAAGCGGTCAGAGCGCGGCACGTGGGCCGGAGCGGGCCGACCCGCACCCGCTCGGCCATGGAGCTGCTGCCCCGCAAGCCCCGCCGAGTTCGGCTCCGCACGGTACTGGGACCGCTTCTTCCGGCAGCGCGGGCAGCGCGCCTTCGAGTGGTACGGGGCCTTCCCGGAGCTCTGCCCCGTCCTGCACAAGTATGTGCGGCCCCGCGACAAGGTGAGCCCCCGTGTGTACCCAGCACCCTGTGCCCGGGCCGAGTCTCCCCGGGGCTCCTTCTGGGGATGTTTAGCATGGAGAAGAGGACGCTCAAGGGTGACCTTATCACTCTACAGCTCCCTGAAATGAGGTTGTAGCCAGGTGAGGGTTGAGCTCTTCTCCCAAGCAAGCAGCGACAGGACGAGAGGACACAGTCTCAAGCTGCACCGGGGGGGGGTTAGGCTGAACATTAGGAAGAATTTCTTCACACAAAGGGTGCTTAGGCATTGAAATGGACTGCCCAGAGAGGTGGTGGAGTCACTGTCCCAGGAGGCGTTTAAGGAAGGACTGGCTGTGGCACTTAGTGCCATTGTTTAGTTGTTATGGTGGTGTTGGGTCACAGGTTGGAGTCGATGATCTCAGATATCTTTTCCAATGTAATTGATTCTGTGTGATTCGATGTATGAGTTCTGTGCCTCTGTGTCCCACCGTAAACTGCCACTGTGTGTTGACACAGACGATGTGAAGCCCCCAGTGTGCTACAGCAAGAGCACAGGAGAGACTCCTGGGTTGCTCTGGGGGGTAAAACACGCAGATTGTTCCCAGAGGAAATGCAGCAGATCCATTGCTTCTGTGCCCAAGTGACTTTTCTCTATTGAAGTGTTGCCTTAGGGCCCAGAGAGTGGTTTTGCAGGTGCTGTGGGTGTGGTTTTCACAGAGGGCTCGTAGCCGTGGCCGATATTTGCTCATGAAGTGCTTTGGGGGCACGTGTCCAGGAGTTTCTCACCATCCCACTGCTCTTGTGCCTTGCCCCAGGTTCTCGTGGTGGGCTGTGGGAACTCGGAGCTGAGCGAGCAGATGTACGACGTGGGAATGTGCGAGGACATCGTGAACATCGACATCAGCGACGCCGTGATCCGCCAGATGCAGGAGCGGAGCGGGAGCAGGAGGCCAAAGATGAGCTACCTGCTCATGGACATGCTTCAGATGGACTTCCCTGACGCCCACTTCCAGGTGGTCCTGGACAAAGGCACGCTGGATGCCCTCCTTACTGATGAAGAGGAGGCCACTCTGGCCAAGGTGGACCAGATGTTTGCCGAGATCAGCCGGGTGCTGCAGGTGGGAGGGCGCTACCTCTGCGTGTCCTTGGCTCAAGCCCATGTGCTGAAGAAAGCAGTGGAATACTTCTCCCGGGAAGGCTGGGTCGTGCGCGTCCATCAGGTGGCCGGCAGCGGGGACAACCAGCAGTTTGTCCTACCAGTCTTTGTCTACGTCATGACAAAATTCAGGAAGATCCCTGGCTCGGCACCACAGATCCTGGAGATCTGCCCCGAGGAGCAGGACAAGCCGATGCGGGTGGAGAGCGTGGAGCGGCTGGTGGCAGCAGTGAAGGACAGGCAGCATTACGCCCTGCTCTGCAGCCAGCTGAGCAAAACCCCCTGCAGGGAACAGGTTTCCTTGGATCTGTGTGACAAGGAGAGCGGGAAGCCTCGCTACACACTGCATGTGGTTGACAGCCCCTTGGTGAAACCTTCCCGGGAAAATCGCTTTGCCATCTTCATCAGTGAGTACAGCCTGTCCTGCCTGCAACGAGATGGTGCTCTGGCCAGGAGCTGCAAATGGCCAGCCCTTCAGGCCTGGTTCAGTTTGGGACTGGAGGGGGAAATAACCCACCTGTGGGGGGTTCAGTTGTTGTTTTAGTCCTGGTTTTGTGGTGGGATGTGTTTGCCTGGTAGTGCAAGCATGGACCTGACACAGAGCTTGCATCTCAGAGCAGAGGGACACTGCCTGTCCTACCTCCAAGGGGGTGATTCCTGCCTTGATGCAGGTGACAGCCACCATAGCACGTTGCTGCATGCAGCCAGGGTGCAGTGATGCAGCTGGGAAGGCGCCTCTGGTCTGTGTGGGTGTCCTGACTTGCAGGGCTGGGCTGCTGGGGCTGCACTTGGCTTTTCTGCTTGCACCTCACAGAGACGTGTCAGGCTCTGCCAGTGGCGCTGTTCCCCCCCTGCACACCTGCAAAGCTGGGGCTTAGCACAGCCTGGAGACAGGTCATGAGGCTGTTGGACTCCCCTTCTAATGAGACATGGCTTTTCCAGCCTCCTGCATGAGCTTGCTCAAAACAGGGGAGCTCCTGGCTCTCTTGATGGTTGTGGTGCACGGCTCTAGTCTTGCCATGATGTCTTGCCATTCCCTGTGGCTCCTCCCTTGGAGGTTGGGGTGGTTGCCCCTGGGACCAGGAGCAGCCCAGGCTGATGGCATCCCCTTCTGCAGTTCCACAGGGCAGAGAAACCGAGTGGCTCTTTGGCACGGAGGAGGGACGGAGGCAGCTGGCCACCAGTGCGGGCTTTGGGCGCCTGGTCACCGTGGCCCTTCACAGGGAGCAGCACTACGAGGGCATGGCTGGCATCCAGGCAGAGCTGTCAGGGAAGGTGATGGAGCTGGCCCCGCCAGGCCTCCCTGCCCGGCAGCAGGTGAGCCCCCACTGCCCAAACCCCTGGATTGGCTTCCCCAAAACCGGGAACAGGCTGGTTCTTTTCCAGCAGTGAATCCTTCTTCTCCAAGGGAGACCAAGCTACAAAGTGTGAGCTGGCTGCCTTGGTGGGCAGGAGTCTGGCTTCAGGTACAGCTCTTCCCAGTTTTCCCTCCAACCTTTGCTTGGAGGCAGATTCAGTGTGAAATCCTTCCCCTCAAAAACCCAGCATCCCAAGAAAACCGGGCATCCCGAAACCCTGAGAGCAGCCTCTTCTTAATCCTAGCTTTAACTTCTGCTCATCCTGTCTCCTTCCTTCCCCAACTCCCCAAACCTGAGCTCTTGCGAGAAGTCATGAGGTGTTTGCTCCCTGTACCCCCAACACACGGATGGGAGTGAAGCCAGTGCAGGTCCTCAGCTCTCCTGTGGCATCCCACTGCTCCTGCCTTGTGTCCGCTTCATCCAATGGCTCCATAGCCATTGTCAGGACAGCGGGAACGCCAGGCTCTGTTTTTGTAGTCTTTCCTTCCTCACACCAGTCACTGTCCTTCCTGCAGGTGCCCTTCCTGTCCGTGGGAGGGGACATTGGGGTGCGGGCGGTGCGGCACCAGGACACCAGCCCCCTGAGCGGGGAGTACGTGGTGGAGGACGTGAAGGGAGACGGCACCTGCTACTTCCGCCGCCTCATCTTCCTCCGCAACAGGAACGTGGTGCAGTCCGAGGCCCGGCTCCTGGCTCCCACACCTCTCCCAGGTACCTGGGGCAGCCAGGAAGGGGCAGGGGCCAAGGCTGATTTTTTTTTTTTTGGGGGGTGACAGAGATGAGACTGAGGAGGAAGGTAAAAGTCCTGCTGGGACCTGCCTGCCTTGTCCCAGAGCAGCTCTGGGAGCGGTTTTGCGCTGTGGGTGGGGCAGGGCTGGGGGTGGCTAGTCCCCAGAAGGCACCTCTGTCTCCCGCCTTGCCTTACCAGCTGGTGTCTCCTGTCATTCAGGCCAGAAGAAACGGAGAAAAGACAAGAAGAAACCCAGCCCTGCTGAGCCACCTGCAGCCATCGACAAGAGCTACCTGTGCTGTGAGCACCACAAGGCCATGGTCGCAGGGCTCTGCCTGCTGGGGGGCCCTGACCCCCTCCCAGGTGACAAGGCCAGCAGTGAGAGGCTGTGCTGGGGGCAGGTGCGCCTGTGTCCCCACACCCCAGCTCCTTGGGGAATGGCTTTTCTGGCCCCATGCCCCCTTCCCAAAGTGGTCTGTGGATAGTGGGTGGGATGAGCAGTGGGAGCCAGGCATCCTGGTGGCTCACTGGGTGTTCTCCATTGGCAGGAGCCTCGCTGGCAGTGCTGGTGGTGGGGCTTGGCGGTGGCAGCCTGCCCCTCTTCATCCATGACTACTTCTCACAGGCCCATGTGGCCGTGGTGGAGATTGACCCCTCCATGCTGGAGGTGGCGACGCGCTGGTTCGGCTTCTCCCAGGGTGACCGGATGCAAGTGCACCTCTCCGATGGCCTGGACTACGTGGCCAAGCTGGCAGCTGAAGGTACCTTCTTGGGGAGCATTCTGGGTACTCCATCAAGTCTGGTGGGTGACATGCTGAGGATTGAGGTCCTGGGCTGTTTTCACCCCCTGCCCATCTCCTGCCATGTGTCACAGTCTCCAGCCTCACCAGGTCTCTGCAGCTCACAGCCTGTCCTTGCCTAGTGTGCAGGGGGCCTTAGATTTGCTGCCTCCCTCAGCACCAAGGGCTGCTGCTGTGGGTTTCATTTGGAAAGAGAAACCCCAGGAGAGAGAAGAGACCCATAACATGGCAGAGGGGATGTCTGGACCATCCCATTTGTTGCCTCCCAATCGTGTGTGGTTCACCTCTGTCCCGTGGGATAACAACTCTCTGTGCTTCCTCCTGCAGCCCCAGCCCAGTATGATGCCATCATGTTCGACGTGGACAGCAAAGACCTCACGATGGGGATGAGCTGCCCACCCCCAGCCTTTGTGGAAAAGCCCTTCCTGCAGAAAGTTAAAACCATCCTCAAGCCAGAAGGTAGGAGGGGAGATCTGGCTGTGTCCCTGTGGCCAGGCTGGCTGGCTCTGTGTGGAGCTGGGGCTGTGCCACCGTTTCTCCTCCTGGAGAATATTGGCCACAGACAGCATTGCTGTGTGGCATCTGCTTCTCCTGGTGGGTCCTGGATCCGAGTGTTTCGCTGGGTGTTGTGCCAGCAGGGTGGAGCAGGTGACCTGCAGCACTGCTGGGTCAGGCAGGCTGAGACATCCTGGGGCCAGGAAGGGTTGCTGGAAGCGGAGGGTGTAGGCGGTACCTGAGAACAGATCGTGGCCACCCACGACCCATGTGGCAGCAGGGACATGGAGCTGGGCCAAGGGTACCAGGGGGATGCTGGTACTCCTCGTGCTGCCGTGGGGGAGACGTTTGCACTGTGGTGGCACCGATTCAGCTGTGTTCCCACAGGGAGCAGGGTGCTGTACCCAGGCTGAACTCCCACCCCTCTCCTCCTGCTGCAGGAATCTTTGTGCTCAACCTGGTGTGCCGTGATGCCCGGCTGAAGGAGTCTGTCCTGGCCACCCTCAGGGATGTCTTCCCGCTGCTCTACACGCGTCGCATCGAAGGGGAGGTCAACGAGATCCTGTTCTGCCAGCCCAGCCCCGAGGGCCGGCGGGACCCTGCGGAGCTGGGGGCGCGTGCCCGGGCACTGGAGGGGGCCCTGCGGGAGCCAGGGTGCCCCTGGGACAGCTCATACGTGCTGGCAGACATGCTGCAGGCTGTCAGGATCCTCTGAGAGGGGCTCCTCAGGACGGGCTGAGACGCTGCTCAAGAGAGTGCTCCTCATGTGGGTGCCTTGGCCCCACAGCAGAGGGGTGCCCGTGGCTGGGACTGCCACCCCTGGGGGGCATGTGCTGGCCTGGGTCTGCCTGAGGGATGAACTGGCATGGGAAGGTGCTTCCTGCAGCGTGGCTCCCCAGGAAGGGGTCCGGGACTGAGGAGGGCTGTGCAGCCCAAGGGACAGCGTTGAGCTGGTGAGGGGAGGAAGGTGCTGTGGGACTGGCAGGACTGTGGGTTTGGGTCTGTCCCCATTGTTTCCCCACTGTGGGAAAAACATCCCTCCAACCACCTCTTTCCCCTCCAGCACAGTGCCTTCCCTCTGATGCTGCCTCTCTCTGCCTCTCCAGCATCCCTGGTGTCTCTGCAGAGCCCTGGTGCTGCCCCAAGCCTGGTTGTGGATATGTGTGGGTGGGCTGTGAGAATAAAGTGCTCAGGGCTGCTCTGAGGCCTGCAGTGCTTTGCGAGGGCTAATTTCTGAAGCACCCACACCCTGGAAAAGCTACAGTCACCTCTGCAACTCAAGGACATGTCCTGGGGACAGGCAGCTGCCCCTTTAGCTCCGCTGCCCTCTCCAAACTGGACCCCACTGTGTTTCCACTCTTCTGACCCTATGTCAACCATGCTGACAGTGAGCATGTCCCTCTGACAGGCCCCTCTGTGCCTGTATTTTAATTTTAATTTTCCAGCAGGTTCTACTTTGGGAACCACTCTTCAGATCCCTTCTCCCATGTCACCTGCTTTACTCCCCTTCACACAGAGGGACAAATCTCTGCCCTACTTTCTCCCTGGGCTAGCCTGCTTCTATGCAGAGGGAGCAGATGCTTTTTTTAATTAGTGCTTTTGATGGTTCCCAGGCATGGGAGAGCAGGGCTGGCCTGCTCCCTGCCTCAGATAAAGGCTGCCACTGTGGGTAAGTGCCCTCTGTTTCTCGGCACCCTGTCACTCCTGTAGTGTGTTTTCCTCCTCCTGTAGTGTGTTTGAGGCAGCACATGGCAATGGGAGGGACAAGGCTGGAGCTCGAGCTGGGTGGAAGTCTGCCTGCCCCCACACAGTTAAATTTCTAAAGCTTCTCTGTGATGAGCACTGTTTTGAAAGATATCTATTATCCACCCAGCTTAGCAATGGCAAATTTCTCAACTGGATCAGCAGTGCTGCATTTAGGCTATTTTTAACTTAGTATGCAATTCTCAACATAATTCCAACGACATAGGTTTGTGTGTATGCCCTTTATTTTACCAAAACCATCTCCTTTCTTCCCCAGGAGCTCATACAAAGGCTGCCTTCATCCCTCCCTTGTCCAGTCCTGCCTTTCTGTTGTGCTTCCCAAATGCTGTGTAACGCCACATCCTGGTGGGAAAACAAAAGCCATCTATTAGAAACAATGTTAGGATGAAATCTCAGTTCGTTGCAGCTGTCCTTGCAGCTACAAGTTTGGTCTGGAAATAAATTTCAGCTGGAAAACTGGCAAATTCATGAACGCTGCAAATACACAAAATCTTCCTCTGCAGGTAAAATGCTCCAAGGCTGGAAAATTGACACGTAGTAAATATTTCTCTGCTGGCAGCCAAAACGTGCAGCTAATGTATATGTTTGGCAACTGTGTGTTCTGTTGAGTGTTTTGGCAATATACTCATGTTTACATCCCTTACTCCTCACTTACTTCCTTTGCAGCGTAGCCACGCTGTAAGTGGTGGGATAGAAACAAGCTCTGCTGTCACTTAGCAACCTCCACTGGCGCCGAGATGTTGACTTTTTCCTTTCTGGATTTCCCAGCACAAAAACAGACCGGTGCATAACTCATCCCATGGCTCAGGTGTGAGGCTGTAGCCAGCTGGGGATGATTTGCTCTGGTGTGGTCCCAATCCTTCTCAAAGCATTACATCCCAGTCCTGCTGCTGCTCCAGTGAATGAGACACAGGGAGTTGATGGGTCCGCCCTGGGATTCCTGATCTCAGGTGGAGGGATGCAGCCAGCCATGCCCAGCCATGGAGGCTCTTTGGGCCCAAGGTGACAGTGTGGGCAGGCAGCTGGCAGGACAGTGACACTGTGAGGCAGGCAGAGGTGGGGTGCCACATACACCCCCCAGATGGTATAACCTCCTCATGTGTCACAACACAGGTCCCTGCTCTGCAGAAGGACTGGAGGTGGCTGGGCTCTAGGGAAGAGGTTGGAGGTGGACTAAGTGCTGAGGCTGATTCCCTTCACCTGGGAAGAGCCTGGCTGCCTGGTGATGCTGCTGCTGTCCTGGCATGGCACAATCACAGCATAGCAAGGGCTGCACCAGCCACTTCCCGGAGGGTGGAAGCATATGGGGAGTGTTTTGGACATGAAATCTTCCCTTAGGGAAGCACTTGGCTTGCCTGGCTTTGTGACCAAGGAAGCAGGCGTGCTGCCAGGCTGCAGTGAGGGAGTACAGCTCTTTCCTGGGGTGCTCAGGGCAGCTGGGAAGTGTCTCTGCAGGCTGCAATGCTGCACGGTGCCCTTTTTCTACCCTGGAACTGGATGCACCCGACTAAAGAATGCAGCTGGAGGTCACAGGGCAGGAGGGAGGAGAGATGGGACAGAGACTGGGTTGTCACTGTCCCACGATCAGTGAGTCAGCAGTGCCCCGGGCTGTGGGGGGAAGGCAGAAAGCACATCCTCTTTACAGGGAGAAATGCTGCAGCCACTGCTTCTAATCACAGCTCTGCGGCCGCTCTGACTTTCTTTCACTGGCTTGAATTCTATCTTTTGCAGCTTCAAGGTCTGAGCTCTGGAGCTCTGCTCCTGGCAGACACACAGGCACAGTGCTGGCTGGGACCTTCGTGCAGCTCCACTGCAGAGCCAGGTGCTGCTGAGAACCTGGGAGCTCCCCCTGCACGGGCTCCTTGCCTACACCTCCCCCTGCTCTGTGCTGATCAGCTGCCTGAAAACCTCTGCAAGACTCTGGGTTTGTATCTGAAGCAAGAAGGAGGTGAGGAAAGTCCCCGGGGAGAAGAGCAAGTGTGGAGGAACCCGCCTCTTCTTAATTCTTCCTGGGGAGAGGATGCAGCCTCCTCTGTGCTCTGCTCCCCACAGGGTCCTGCCTGCTTTGCTGGCAGGGGGATCCTGCCTGGCTCTTCACTGCAGGCATCTGCAAGTCTGCTCTGATATTTTATATACAACCCATTTTTCATGAAGGGAATTGCACTGGTGTGTGTTTATAAAGCAGCCTGAGGACCTGATCCAAATGTCCTCAGCTTTAACGTGACGCTGCCTGCTTAGGGAGAATTGTCTGTGGGTAAGTTTGTGGCCTTGAATGCTACAGCTGCACCCTGAAGCCAGGCTATTTTTGCCATATATTTTTCTGAAAGTCATGGCAGGACAAACTCGCTGTCTGTAGGCTTGATCTGAAATGCACTGGAGGCTTCAACAGGGCTGGGAGCCCCTGGCCAGGCTGCTGGAGGTGGTGACATCTGACATCAGACCACGCTGATGGAGTTGGCACGTCACCCTGGGGAGCAGGGCAGCCTTCCTGCTGTGCCAGGAGAGGTGGCCAGAAAAGGTTTTCTCTGCTTGCTGAGCCTGGCACATGGCAAAATGAAATGATAAATATTGTGGGGCACAACTGAGCAGAGGGTAAAAGTAGGTTGTGTTTAGCTGGTTAACCAGTGAGCAGCTCTGTGCTCCTGAGGATCACACTCAGTGCTTCCCCAGAAAACAGTTTCTTGCATGGCCCCCTGACACTGCTTTGTGTCTTATATTTCATGGTTATTCATTACATGAAGCTTTGCAATGGTGTCTCATAGCAGTACCCCTGTTTCCTTTAATTTAGCCACTATGAATCTTGGCAAATTCAGAAAGCCAGGCTGGGCTCCACACGGGGGTTTGGAACAAGCCATCCAGAGAAGTCATTTAGGAAAAGCAGAGACCTGAAGATACACTCGGGTGCTCTTCCTCTCTCCTTCACTGTTCTCTTGGAATTGTTGGAAAAATGAGCACCCTCATGGTAATAGGGGCATGTATAAAGAAAATGCCTGTGCTTTTTCCAGAAGATGGGAAATCTATCCTTGGCTGCTTGTAGCTTTTTTTCTGAGGGGAGTGTGGATTTTTGTAAGCGATGGAGTGGTGGGGTGAGTGTGGTGACTTGGCAGCTTTAACTCTGCTTCACCGGACAAAAAGTTTGATTTGTGAACTTCCCAGACTTGGGGGAATAACTCAGACTTTTCCTAGTCTAAGGTGTTTTCTTAATTTATGTTATCTTAATCATGGAAGCAAACAAAGATGTAATCTAAAGACTGGAAGGGAAAGGACAGGTTATCCTTAGGTTATCAGGTGCGCATAGTGTTACTCCTCAGGCATCGTGCCTTTTCCAATCTTCATTTGTCTCCTGTGGAGATGCAATTCTATTGCCAGGCTGCTCTTCTACGGATCTTAATTATTTCATGGGGGCAGCACACAGTGCTCTGATGCTCAGACAAGGCGGATTTGGCCAGAATGTGATCCTGTTCTTCCCGGCTTCCAGCCTCCGTAGAAACCCATGAACTGGAGGAAGGCCAGGCAACTACTCTAGTGCCTCCTGGCATAGCCTGCTTTCTCAGGAGTGGGGAAAGAAATAATCATGCTGCTAATTGGCATAATTATGTCAATAACTCCCAGGCCCCATCTAGATAGGAATGATGGCAAGGCTTTTCCCAGATGCTGTGGTCTAACTCCAGTGGCAAAGCCTATATTATGCCGATTAAAAACTGTTCATTTGTTTCCAGAGTTATAAGTTAGTCTGTTGTAGGGAGTAATTTTTCACACTTATTGGGAGCTCTGGCCAAGAAGTTTTGATAATCCTCCAGATCATTAGTCTCCGTCAGCCTGCGGGATGTTCACAGTTCCCTTTTGTTTTGCTTTTCACGCTGAGTGAGGCCGGTGTCTGGTTTAATACAGAGGATAACTTTTATCGCTGCAGGACTCCAAAGCCTGCGTTTTGGATATTTTCATGTTGTGACTGCTGCCAGTAATCACAGATAAACCTCATCTCTGTTGTTTGCCTGAGCTCTTAGCTCAGCCTCAGTGTGCATTTTTAAATTGAACCCACTGCAGCGACATGGCTTGGATCTTGTTGTTGCTTCCCAGCCTGTTCCTGAGCCATCCACCTGCTGCCAGCTCGGCCAGACCCACCTCCTTGGGCCTGCCCTGCCACGGCTCTGGTGAAGGTGTCTGACCTGCCAGCACTCCCCCCATGGCTGAGTGTCTGTGAGGTTTGCCAGGGACACTCACGTGCTGCAGGGACGGATCGTGGTCCCTGCTGCTCCTGTTCCCATTGCTGGGAGGAATTCAGCCACTGGGACTGCTCCAAAATTCCCCGCTCCGCAGATCGGGAAGTGCTGAAGCCAGCTGTCTGCCAGGTCCCATGCCGGCCAGCGGAACCGGGCTCCTCCATGGGCTCCCAGTTTGGCCCTCTTCCCAGTCTGGTGACAAAAGTCATTGAGGAAGAGGGCATGGAAACCTCTCCTGGGTGCCGGAGGGTGCCGCAGTCCTGTGTCCAGGGGCTCTCAAGGGACACTGCAGCCCTTTCCACCAGCAGGAGGAGGTGGCCAGCTGGGATCAGGGGGCAGCCTGATGGCCTCATGGTCAGTGTGCTGACCTGGGCAAACTGTGCACCTTGTGCCTGAGGGTCCCAGCACCAAGGCTGACTTCCTCGGGCAGGGATAGAATCACAGAATGGGTCAGGCTGGAAGGGACCACAGCGCGTCATCTGGTCCACTAATGCCGTTGTTTGCTAAAATGTGGAAACTTTTGGTAGTCGTCGTGAATGGCAAAAGGACTTGCCACTCAGCCCCCCTTTCTTCACAGAACTGTAAATAAATCACACACCTCGACTCTGTGTGCGGACCAGCCTCGTAAACACCGGGAAAAAAGCACCTATTTTGGGACAACAGCGGGACCCGCACCGGGAAAGGGCGTGTCCTCCCCACGGAGGCCCCGCCCCCAAGCCCGAGGGAGGGCGCATGCGCAGTGCGCCGCCCGTTACCTGTCAGCGGCGGCGGGTGGAGGAGGCGGCGGCGGGATGGAGGGGCTCATCCCGCTCGTCAACCGGCTGCAGGACGCCTTCGCGGCGCTGGGCCAGAACTGCCTGCTCGACCTGCCGCAGATCGCGGTGGTGGGCGGGCAGAGCGCCGGCAAGAGCTCCGTGCTGGAGAACTGCGTCTCCAGGTGAGTGGCGGCGGGCGCGGACATCCCCCCGCGCGCCGTACACACATACACGTGCACACGCGCGCGCACACGACCCCGGGGCTCGCGCCCTTCCCAACGGTCCGGGCCCCGGCCCCCGTTCCCAACGGTCGCGCGCGGCGCCCCCCCCCTCACAGCGGCGGGGGTCGGGGGGGGGAGCGGCACGGGCGGGGATGACCCAGGCGGGTCTTTTTTGGGGTTCGCGGCTCCGACACCCCTCCCCAGGTGTGCTCGGTGCCCTCCCGGGGTTTGCCGCGGGTCGGTGGCGAGGCGGGCGCGGCCCGGCGGTGGCCCGCTATGCGATGTTGCGCGCTGCGGGGAAGGCGCCGCGCTCCGCTGCGAGCGCGTTCGGGTGTGCCCGGTTGTGTGTGTGTGTATATATGTGTGTGTGTGTATATGTGTGTGTGTGTATGTATGTATGTACGTATGTATGTATGTATGTATGTATGTGTTGACCGCTGTCCGAGGGACACGCGGCGTTTAAAGCCCCAAACCCTAATTTCGGTGGGGTGATGGCGCTGGGCTGCTCATCCCGCCCGTCCCATCGCTTTACAATTCGCACCGTCCTGACGCGCCCGTGGGTACTCGAATCCCAGGGGCGTTAAGGTTGGAAAAGACCTTCAGGATCGCCAAGTGCGACATTAGCATCGTTCCTAACAACGAAAATAGGGGAGCCTGGCGGTTCAGGTGCAGCTTTTCGACGGGCAGGCAGTGCCTCTGGAGATGGCCCGAGGTAAACACGGGCTTCACGTGCTGATAAAGTTCCTGCTGCGTTTGCCGCAAATAGCTGCGGGCTCCCGATGGGAGGGAGGGAAATGGTGCTCCCGGAGCGGAGCTGCGAGCTCAGCCCGGATTATAAGGTCAAAATACTGGTGTGTGTCGGTGATTGAGGAGCTTCCATGTGTGGAGGTCTTCACTAAAGGTAATATTAAACTCTGTGTCGCTCCACAGCCTGGCCATGTGTCAGGCTGCAGCAGCTCTTGATATACAGTATAAAAATTCTATACAGTTCTTCTTCAGCTCTGCTTCAGAATTTACTGTGTTAAATGTCAGTTCTTCCTCTTCATTCTTCTTGAAGACTGTAGTTAGCTACTGGTGTTAACAGTACTGCTAATCTCTCGAGTAGTGAAAGCATAAATGGGAGCCCCAGAAAGCCCAATTAGCCGTCAAATTATTACCGTTTTCTTTAAACAAGTCCTTAAAAAGTAATTTGGTAACCCTTTCACTTTTTGATCTATGTGTCCACGAAGCTGTGCAAAGCATATGTGCTGAGGAGAAAAGGCAACTTCATCTTTCTTGTCAGTGAGGATATTTTGGTCCCCGTGGAAAAGCCTTGTCTGGGGTGGCACGCATCTGGGAGAGGGGCTGTGCGCTGATGTCGGTCTTTGGATCCAGCTGTGCTGATCTTACTGCTCCCAGATGCTTGTTATTGCTCCGCTGCCGGAGGGATCTGCTCCATCTGATCCGCAGGTGGAGCTGTTCCTTTGAGTGCAGCGCGCCCCCGCCCAGCCGCCTGGGTGCGCCTGGCTGGAGCAGAAGGTGGAAATGAGCAGTTTGTGCTGATCTGGCCCGTTTGGACAAGAGGCTGGAACCAGCTGCACAAGTGAGGCGTGGGCATTTCTGGGAAGAACTATGAAGGAAAGCGAAAGGCAATGCCTTTTTCGCTCACGTAGCCATTCCCTGTGTAGCCTGCAGAAACTGCAAGGGAGTCTCTTCAGAGAAAAGCTTACAGGCTTCCACTCTGGCTACACCAGAGTGTCTCTGTCACATGGGATCTGGAATTTGGATTCTTTCAACCTGGTTTCAGAGTTCCAAGTTGTTGTAACTTTTTGAGCTTCAGCATGAGCTGATATGTAGTACCTCCCTACTTGCAACCTTGGAGCCTATTGCAAAAATGCCATTAGAATGCATTGCTTCAAACCTATTCCACGTGCCTTTCCTCTAGATTGAGTGAGTACATGTGGTCAGCAGATGTGCACTTGCTAAGCTGTGAGAACTTGGTTGTGAACCCTCGGAACCAGATTAATAAATATCCATGAGATCGGAAGAGGATTTTGCTTGTCAGATCAGCAGGCAAAATGATCTGTGTCTCTTTTTAGTAAGCCATAGGATCTGTTTTTATGGGATAATGCAGCTGCTTTCTGCAAACGAGTTTGTTTAATCCACATATGTCTTATAGAGGTAGTAAGTCTCCTTGTAGAGACATGCTGTGCTCGTTTCTCTTTGTTGGTGGTATGTTGTGTGCTCTGGGATTACCCACACAGGGAACTTCGACTGACAATGACACAGCTTTGAAACTGAAAGCAAATTAAAAGAGTCCTTGCACTGCTCTCAAGCACGAGCATTAATTCTCGTGGGGTTTTTTGGGGATTTTTGGGGTTTGTTTTCTTGGTGGTTGTGAGTTTGTTTTTTTTTACCACGTGAATCACTACCGTTTGTAGATTTTGAACTCTCAGCCTTCAGGGAGAGATTCAAGAGCTCCTCTCTTCAGGAATAGCTGTAATTGGTATGAGGAAGGCATGATATCCCCATGTGGAGGGCAGGGTCTTGCTACAAACATGTTGCTGGTTGATAACCTCAGTATTTGTTAGTGGAGCTTTAGTGAGGCTGGTAAGGTGGTTCTGAACTCTAGGATCAGGTTGTTATTCCCTGCTGCCTGTAGCCATCAGACCGTTGGGCCTGTGTCAGTCTTCCGTAGGGACTTTGATTGTGCAAAGATTACTTTTCTCCACTTGGACAGTGGAAACCTATTTTCTAGCTTGCAGGTGGTATCAGAGTTGGAATTTCTTTATGGAGCCCAGTAAGCATGGGAGATATTGCATTACCCACCATCCAGTTTATGCACTGCTGTAATTTTTCAGAGGGGGTTTGAGGAATCTTGCTCTGGCACAGTTCTGTGGGCTGGAAGTGGGATCGAGGTCCTGTTCTTTCTCAAGCTGCTGAGTGACATGCATCCATCACTCTCCCCAGTATAGCACCAAGGCTTGTTTAGGTGCACACAGAATCCTTAATAACTAACAACAGTTAGGGAATATTTTGGGATTAGTTTACTTGTGATCTGCATTGGTGATGGTGTCGAATGAGGATGAATTCTGCACATTTGCCTGCTCCAGGAATTGTGTGACACCCAGAACTACTTATGTTGTTGTAGGCTGGCTTTGAGCACAGCTGGAATGGGGCAGTGTCAAATCTCCCAATGTGTCTATTATTGTTGCTATTTGGATTAGCATCCTCTACGATATTTGGAGAGTTTCCTCTTTACTTTTTTGCTCCTCTGTAAGGAGACAGTGTCTTTTGGTAGTCAAGGACTGTGTTTGAAGGTTTTCCTCTCAGAATTCTGGTTATATTTAGATGGAAACAGAGATTCCAGAGAGCACCTGAGGACAGCAGTCATTTCCATTTATGGGTTAGACCTTCATGTGTTCATAACTGGAGCTCATGGCACTTGTTTGAGGAAATGGGATTGTCTGAAGAGCAAATGTTCTTCCTACCTGCTTCTCTTTGTAAGAGAAGTAAATGTGCCTGTAAAATGCTGGGCCAGTGTTTGAAGCAAACGATCCAGTGCAGTCTTGTGGTGGAATTTGGTGGGAGAGAGAGATTCAAAATGCAAAGGGGAGTCAAACAACAAATCCCATCAGATGCCAGTGGGAGACAGGTACTTGGCCCGGGCATACTGCTGTGCTACCGAGCAGTACAGAGCCATGACCTTATACATTGTTTGTGCTTTTTAAACATCTTGCTTTTGATAATAGGGTTACTTAAAGAAAACTAATGGCAGGAAACAATCCCTGAAAACTGCATTTGGAGAGAAAGCACTTTCTATTATTTCCTGTATCCAAAGGGGGTTTTAAGATAACTGAAGGCACAGACTGCAGGCTACCTTGTCAGGGCCTCCTTCTTCACAAATTAGAACCTTGTTTTATTCTTAAAAATAGCGAGAAATTAATAATTAGGTTTCCAACCTGAAAGCTCTTCACTTCCTTCCCTGCTTAATATAATATGAACTGCATGTGGCCAAATAATTGTTTTATAAGAGATGTGAACTCCTGATTGTAAGCCTGTCAGTCATAATCAAACAAGCACTTTCGTTTTAAGAGCCTGAGGTCTGATTGTATAATTCAGCTTTACAGCTTTTTAACCTGAGACACTTTTGATAATCTTAGGGCCATTGCATGTCGTATAGCTATTTATTATGACAGATGTACTGATTATTTCTTTTTCAAATTACGATTCCTTGCGTGCTCAGCTCGTTCTTTTCTTACTTGAGATGGCGGTTGTGAAAAGACTGCGTTGAGTCATTAGGAGAAGAGACAGGACTTTAAATCTGGCTGCTAAAGCAGAGGATTTCTCCAAAGAATGTAGGCACATACTTAGATGTGTCCTGGGGGAGAGGTAGTTAAAATTGGTGCAGATATTTTATTCTTTTATCTACTAGGTATTGACAGAAAAACTTTTTTACAGAAAATTCTCCTCTTTTGTGAAATAGGCGTGAAAAGCTAAGCAGTTGGAGATACAAACTGAAGTGTGGTGCTGTGTATCCTTTTTTAATCTTAAGGATCTTCTGGAAATGAGAATCAGCCACTCCTTTTCCTGACTAATTAACCCATTGTGCAGCTTTGAGTATGGTATTGAGTGTATTAGCCTAGTTATCAAAATACTCTGGTGCAACAAAAGCAGGAATTGTTTCTGGGTGTTTCATTAATTAGAAACAGTAGCAAATGAGACAGTGGCTCATTTGGGTTTCTTCCCTGAATAAGTTGTTACATTTACATATTGCAGAACAAACTGGCTGTTTAGATGGGATACAGATGGCCTAGTTTTGTCCTTACATTGTGGACTTAAAGTTAATTTTTTTTTCAGGTGTTGAGAATTGATATATACAAAATAAAGCAAATGAGTAGTTAAAAACAGACATGCAAACAAATCTGCTGATTTCCCCCCCCCCCCCACGTAAAGTAACTTTTTTCCTCTAAAACTACTTTGAGGATCTGTTTCTCTTGTTTTTTTGCATTTAAATTTTGCCAGTTGAAATATTTCTTCTATTTTAAGAAAAGCTGTACTCTATAATGAGGCATAGTGTGGGGAGCTCTGACCTATATTCTGGCATTTAAGTTCAGTGTATCAAGCAGTTTACAGGGATTCTAAATCAGTAAGTAACACTTAACACTTTTGTAAAGTATACCTGTGAGAATACATAGTCTTACTATAAGTTCAGCACACTCTGTATGATTAGGGTATTGCAGTATTTAGTGAACATAAGCAAAGTATTTGAAGTCTGAGACCTAGACTTCAGAAAAACCTCAAAACCCTGCAAAAAACAGTGTTCAGAAAAAGCTCAGTCTGGTCTCGACTGCCTTCTGAGAAATCAGTGCTATGAATTCAGTGGCAACTGTTACTGGGAGTTCAGTCCATCAAGGTACTGAAGGTGACTGCACTCCTCTGATAGTTTTTCAAGGAGAACAGTCATCTTGTGAGAGATTTGTGGTTTTTTTCCTTATATTTTTTTTTTTCCCAGACCATAAGTATCCACTTAACTTTTCCTGGTTCTTTTTACAGTGACACTTCTGAAAGTTCAACAGATTGTCTAACTCCCTAGGTAGGCTCTTGCATAATGTTCTAAATCCTGATCTTTGCTGCCTTCAGGAAGGAGCCCACGCTTGGGAATTTGTAGTGTTGAAATCAACAAATAACCAACACCTTTGTTGTCTTGCTGTGTCTTGATGGACATTGTTGCTGCTGCTTCAAGCTCAAGTCACTTTCCTTTGTAGATGAAAGAGCAAACAAAGCTTTACAGTTAAGATAAATAGATATTAGCAATGTGATTGTTTGGGCATTCACCAGTAAACATGGGGAGTGACACTGCTGTGGTTGGCAGCAGAAACACAGAAGTGTGTACACTGTTCTCTGCCACTCGTTTACTGTATGACCTCAGACTGGTTTTTAAACATTACCTGCATATGTATCCACATGTGCCTTGAGTCTTCACTTGGTCTTAAGTTGCTTCTATCTGCAAAGATGTTAGCATGTAATCTTAAAATCAGCATGGGATAACTGTGATTGTAGTCTAAAACTTGCTGTTATGCATTTCTCTGCTTTGTGTGATGGCTGATTTAGATTCCTCTATGGCACCAAAACTGAATCTTGGATTCTGCTTTGAACAGCTGAGATGTTGCAGTGTTTCCTCATCCCAAAAAGGGACCCTTGCTGATGTTGAGTTTGTGCCTCTAACAGCTTAGTCATTGAGAGAGATCGTGTTTGTGGATTACCATCCATCAGTTGATCACCGAACAAATTGATGATAGTCTTTTAAGTATTTAGGGTTTCTTAAGCAATGTCTGCCTAGATTGCAAGCACAGAGGGGCAGAGGCCTTTTTTGCTTTTTCTGATTTTGTTTGTTGGGTTGCTTTTTGTTTGTTTATTGTGTGGTTGTTTTTTTTTTTAAACAGTGCATTTAGTAATAAGGCCTTCCAGTAAATAGAAGCCTGTGAACTCACCTTGTTTGCTGTGCTTATGTGTAAGGGCTTACTGGGAATCCTTTTAATGCTCTGTGTCTGCAGTGCAAAGCCTGTAGTGTAAATATGCTGAGAACGGGAGATGAGCATTATTTAACTGTGACCTTGCATCTTTTTCTTCAGCAAGTTGCACCGCGATGAACAAGGCAGCATTATTGAACTAGAGAGGAGCAAAATCCCATTTAACTGCATGCTGGGCTTTGATGTACTGCCAAGCACTGTTGTCTGTGATAGCCTCTGGGATGTAAAGGAGAACTGTAGTAGTAGATAAGAGAGGTTTTCAACCCAAGTGTCTAGTGATAATGTCAGCTTTTATAATTTGTGTGTGGAAGTTGAGCTTTTATTCAGTACCTAGCATGGTATTCCTGCATCACAACTCCTGTGCAAAATCACCACGGTTTCATTCTTCAGATATACAGGAGGTTTCCTATTTGCTGTAATACAGATAGATTTCTACCCTCATAGATGGCATCATCAAAGCCAGATTAACCTTAGGCACTCAGTTGTTTACTATGTACGCTGCAAATGCCTAAAAGTGCACGTATGTCCGGGGGTGCTCTGGAGCTGTCAGTGTGTGACTCACCTGCAGAGAACAGACAGGGCTCTGCGTGGTGAGCATGGGAACAAGGGAGAGACATCCCTGGGCTCTGCTGCGTGACAGTGAGGAGATGGGCTCTGATCCAGGGCCGTTCGGCAGCCAAGCTGGAAACTGCTGGAGAAATTTTAGCCGAATCCATCAGAGGCAGTGTTGTGCCCTTGTGTGCTCACCTGTCAGTTTGTTCAGGTGCTAAACAAATGTTGACAGAAGATCCTCAGTGTCTGTCAGATCTGGGAAATAGGCTGGAAAGCCTCAGGAGTCTGGGCTGAGACCTCCAGCATTATGACTTTGTTAGTGTTCTGAGAAATAGCAGCACAAACCACTGTTTTGGTCAGAATTCTAGTATAAATTTTTCTCGTGGTAATAATTCAGTTTCTGGTGAGCAGAGAGATGGGAGATCATGGCTGATATTAAATTTCACTATTGAGCTGAACAGACTTTTCACTGCCATGGACAATATATTAATTCTCATATTTTACAGGCTCAAAGCAGGATAAATGGACAGGTAAAAAAGGAAAAAATAGCTAGAGAAGTTGAGAAATTTGAACCACTTGTTTTGGAAACAGCTCCTTTCCCCCCTTCCTTCTGTAGTTGTCTTCCTGTCTACATCTGGAGGGAGTGCAAGAGTTGAATCCAGTTACATTCCAGCTCTGCAAAATTACCTGAAATGTCTTATCTTGTACCAAGAAAGTTAATTGTTCAGCTTAACACTTTGTCCACCACAAAAGAGAGAAATGTGTTTTCACAGTGCTTCTGAAGGGGAAAAGTTGTTTGGCCTTTACTAGGATGTGTCACAGCTGATCTGCCACGGTTTAAATAGTCTGTGTTGGTGGATGTGAGTTCAGGACAGTGGGATTTGGGAGGAAGAGCAGCAGCTTATTTTGTCAAGGTTTTTGAGGAAAGCACTGAAATTCATAATACCTAAATGATTTGTCTTGACAGTGCATCCAGAGGTGAATTATTTGCTAAATGCTATTTATATAGTAGTTAGCTTCATGTAGGTGATATACCTGCAGTGTTGGGTTATGTTGTTTTCTTTCTGATCCTTGCAGTCAGATTTTTGTTTATCTCTGATATGTCTGATTGTATTATGAAGGAAAACATTTTATTCAAATCTTTTCTAAAAAAACATTGTTAATAGTATTTGGCAGCTGGGAGTGATTTTAAAAAACCCAAACAACCAAGGTCTATTTAGAGAACTGACAGAAATTTAAAATGAGTAAAGAATTATTGTAGTTTGTTTCTTGTGTTGAGATACTGAGTCTTGCTGCATTAGTATTCATCCTGAGGATGGATGGGCTTTTATGCACCAACATCCTATGCAAATTAGTCCTTTCCTAAAAGCAAACATATCTGATTAGGGAGAATACAGTTGTCCTGCAAAGTCTGCTTTATTCTTTTTGACACAAAAATTCTGAGAATTGTTGGGGTCTCTTTGTATTTTGTGCTTCCTTTCTCCCCCTTCCACCCCCGCTTGGAATTGATGGAGAGCACCGTTGAGCAGGAAATAGCAGAAGCTTTTGTAAAATCTTAAAAGAGAAAGAGAGGAAAAAGGGCATTTTCACAAATGGAATTAGGATGATGCAGCAAAGTGCTGGCTGCCTGCCAGGGAGGACAGATGCACCGTGCATACAGTGCCTTGCCGACGAGGCTGCACATTGGCAGCTCCCCGCTCTGTTAGTACAGCGAGCCCACAGCCCGGCATAATCACTGCAAACAGAGCACTGTTCATCTCACCACTCCTGGGGCTTTGCCTGGCAGGTTTTCGGGGCTGGGTATGGCAGTTCTCAGTCCTGTAAGCGTTACTGAGACTTTCAAACTTTCTATCATGTAAAAGACAATTTTTTAGAGCTAAGAAGTGCATTTTCTCTCCTTCAGTCAGTGAACAGACTTGCCTTTTCCTGTGCAGAACTGTGATGTGGGGTGCTGTCACTGCTGTCAAAATACAGCATTAGACTTGCTCCAAGAGGGTCTGTGCCTTCTGAGACTTCTGTTCAAATGTCCTGTACTTTGGAGAACCTGTTGACTCCCATCATGTTTAATGGAAGGCTTTACCATTGGGACTAGAGCAGGTTTTGGCCCTGATTTTCTCCATATCCCTGTAGTGTTTAATGGGGGAGATTTAATAATTTCTGGCTGATGCTGTTGTGCAGAAAGGCCGCTGCTTCTTACAGAAAGCATCTTCCAGATCCAATAGAAACATAATATCAGTGACTTCTAAGCCTGCTTTCTCTCCAGTCTTCTGCATGAAGAGGAAATCTCAAGCTTTGCTTTCTCACCTTAGCCGTGCCTAAGCATTGTCACTGAACACAGGAACACATTTGTAATGGAGGTGCCCAGCTAGTGTGACTGAAATCCCTTGCCATTTTATTTGAAGTTCTTAAAGAACCTTTCAAAAATACCTTTTTTTTTCTTATGTTTAGAATTAATGCTCACATATTCCCATAGTTAGGTCTGTTTGGGTAGATTTTTTTTTTTACCATTGCCCTTTGGATTTTTGTATAGTCGGTCTCAACTTCATTAAGGGGTCGGGGAAAGGAGAACCAAAGAGACATTTTAAGCTGCTAGGTTGTAGTGCCTCCTAATGCATTTAACTTGCCTAGTAGGCATAATTAAGATAGATATCATTGGTCTTCAGTAAAAAGAACTACTTGACTTGTATATCTTCATGTAAGGCCCTTAATGTTAGGCTGAGGTTTTGCAGCCATTGAACAAAGCTGTGGGAGGCACTTGATGGACAGACATTGTGCCGAAACAAAAAACATTTACTCTTCTGTGACTAATTGAAAGGAGGTGAGGGATCAAGTGGTGACTGATAATAAGAACTGGTCTCTGTACTTGGAGCAAAAGAGGAACAGCACATATAGCCAAATATCAGTGTGATGTAGAAAGGGATGTACACTACTGTACTACTGAAGAAAGAAAAGGTACATGGTTAAGAACATCAAAGCACAACAGGGATAGTGCCTGAAGGCTTTTGAGACTTCCTAAAAAATGTGTCCTGGTGTTATCTTTGTACTGTCACTTGGAGGGGGGAGGAATTGTGCTTCCTAAGCCACTAAGAATAAATACAGTGGTGTCTTGTGTCAGTGATAAATCTTCTCAGAGAAAGTACTTAATTCCTAAGCAGGCCTCTGCACAAAAGGAAAATTACATTTCCCATCCCATTGATGTACCTTGCTTTGTAATGAACAAAAGGGAGTGAAGGATCTGCTCCTGAGTCCTTTGTGGGGTTGCTGAGCACAGGAACAGATGAGATAGAATGAGCACATCTGCAAAACAGGTCTTCAGATGTATATTTTTATAATTGAGAGTCCTCCAGTTATAAATTGACTGGGTTTGGTTTCTGGGTTTTAAAAAGTGAACCTGAGGAAAGAAGTTAGGTATTACTCATGTCTCTCTTCCTCAGGCTTGCACTGGACTGCGCTTTTTCCTGTTTTTTGGTTTTGGTTTTTTTTTTAGCACTTTGCTTTGAGGCTAAATACGATAACTTCAAGAAAAATATCATAAAAATGCAAGAAAAATGAAAGCCTTTTGAGTGGTTCTGTATGCTTTCCACAAACTGGGAGATGCTTGGCTGTAGAGGCACATGTAAGTGTTCCCGTGAAGGTGTGTGGTCTCTTGCACAAGACAGGGCCGTTCAGCTGCCAGGATGAGCCACAAGTGCTCCAAGTGTGCCAGGCTGGAGTTGTATGAAACAATAAACACTGTTGGAAAAAGGCCCAGGAAAACTGTTGACTTTGGGCATAATTGCTTCCTATTGCAATTAAAGCTGTGTTGCATTCCTTGGCAAATCTTGGGAATAAAAGGCTATGGGGAATGCTACCACAGCACTGTTGTTCATATCAGTTGCTGATGGATTATGGGCTTTCTGCATTTGAGGGGTGGTTAGGGTCTTGGAATGGGCTTGGGGTTAGTGGAAAAACTTTTATAAGGAATATTATCAATGTTGGTTGGCAAAATGAAGTAGCATTTGTGCTCTTCTATAAGAAAACTATGGCTCTTGTCCTGAGCCTGACTTGTTTCTACCCTTTGTGAAAAACGTGGAGGCTTTCTCTTTGGAGGAAGTTCTGATTTATTTTTTTTTTTACAATTCATCTCTATCAATTTTAATTGTTCATAGCTCTTTAGTTAATGCAATTGCTGTGTAATCATTGACATTTTCCTCCATTATTTGGTTTCCTGGATGCCCCCTTTGTTTTGTATGAATTACTTATATCGGTATTGGTGTAAATTAGTTGGCATTTATTCTCTGTGATATGGACCATGTAACTGATCAAAGTACAGAACATTTCTCATCCTATACTGGCAAAGTAAAGCAAATTTAAATTATGTTTTGAAAACACAAGTAACTTTTTAGTAGTGATGCATCATCACTCTTCACACAAATTGGGGATTCTTCTGTTTTGTCCTCTTTTCTTTTTCTTTTCTTTTTTAAACATAATAAATACTGTTACTGTGCTAGAGATCTCCTACGTGAAAGCTCTTACCCTACCTGGAAATCCCTCTGGAACACATTATGTTTATTTGTTTGATCTGTGTTCTTTTCTTTGTAAGCTTAGTCCTGCATTATAATGAGACAACCTCACTGAAGGAGCCCCTGTCTAGTTTGCTTTTCAGCATTTCACTGTGCTTTTTACCCTTCCTGAAAATTGAAAGGGCGTTCCCATCTCTTCCACAAGACTCTTCTAAGTCCGGACTGGCTTGTTATTGTAAACTGCTAAAGTGTTGCTGTGGCCATTGATAACTTGTTTCATCATCCTTTGACATCAGTTAATGAGACCTGGGTTTTAGCTAGTCAAAATCAAACTATTATCTGTTACCTTTATGCATTAAACAAACGTGTTAGTAGATACACTTCTCCAGATCTCTGATACTGGAAAAATTTTGCCCTGAAAATACCTTGCTCTTGAAAGTATTTAATGGTATTCTAACAGATGAGTGCATTCTAAGACTGAAGAGTTATTGAGGTGATGTTCTGGCAGCCCTGGCTGCCGGCTTCTTATTTGCATTTGATACGTTCAGCACTGGCCAGGCCTTGCTGAAGGTCTCCAAACTGTCCTGTCACCGTGGCGTTGCTGCTGAGCTGGTACAGCTGCTGTCAGCAGAGTGCTTTGTGCTCAGAATGCTCTGAGAATAAAGATGCAAAAGTAGTTTGATTCTTAATGCAGGATGAATGTCTTTTAAAGGTGTACAGGTTTCATTCCCAGCTTTATTCTTGCACAGTGTGTTTCTTCCTTGTTTCCTGCACCTCATCATTGTGAAGTGTTCCTGCAGTTGTGCTCGCAGGTGCTCACTCCCCCCACAGCAGGCAGCCTTTTCTCTCCCTTTTCAGTGTCTTTGAACACAAATTCCCAGGCATGTACCTTTTCCTAGGTGGATTTATTTGCAGCTGCTTCCACTCTGATGTGATTTTTTTCTCCCAGCTCTCACTAAGCATACCTGTACATGCTGACCAAAAGGTGTGGAAAAGCAGCTCTCTCAGACCTGTCAGAAGAATATTAAGTGTGTCACCAGAGCATGGAGGGGCATCGTCCGTTTGGTCACAAGGAACCTTTGAGACTTGGCTGAATATTTCTTGTTGTATTTCTTGCTGCCCTTACTTCTAAAAGATATGGGGGTTTATTTTCAGGACCACTAACAAACCCTGTGTACAAAGCTTTCTGTTCCAAGTGGAGCAGGAGAGGACCTGCATCCTGTCTTGTGGACATCAGCGTAGGCATTTCTGCAGAAACAGTTGTACAGGATTTAATCTGATTCCCCTGCTGCCAGAATTGTAATGTGGTACTGTGTTGCTTTTCCTAAAGAAATACAAGTTATGTTTCAGATTTGATTTACATTTCTGTGTGTGTTTAAAGAATTACTTTTTTCTAGAATTAGGGTTTATGTGTCTCACTTGAGCTGTGCAGAGAATGCACACAGGTGCTGTTGCCTTGTGGCTGAAGCTGAAATTTCAAATGTTTAAAAAGAAGTAAAATGCCCTGTGGACAGATTTACTAATTGAGGTCGAAGTCTCTTTCATAGGGCTAAAATACCCATTCAGTAAAATACCCATTAAGGGGAGGGGAAATTTTCCCCCTGCAAACCCCTTTTTACCCTCATTCTTTGACTTTTTTCCACTTCAAACTCTGCATTTGAAGCAGAAACCTTATGTCCTGCTGCTGCACACTTAGTTGGTTATGGGATCAGTACAGTTCTCCCTCTCACCAAGCAGGAACCTCTGCTCATGCTTTCTTGAAGAGGCAGTAGTTCAACTGATTAGAGAGGGTTAAAGAATGCCATCATCTTTGGACATGTTAAGAGGATGTTCTGAAGGAAAATTGTTGTCTTACCTTTCTCTGTAATTTTGCTGTTGAGGAAAGGTCAGTGTCGTATCCAGCTGGGGGTTGCATTAATACAGTGTTCTTTATCGCTGAGTGTGCTTGGTCTGAAGCAGAAAATCAATAAGTCTTTTCAGCCTTTGACTCCCTGAAGGATTTTTCTGCCTCAGGTGGGGCTGTAGAGGACGCTGTTTTGGGTGATCAGTTTGTCCTGAATGGCAATTAATTTTAGCTTCTTGATGGGAAAATAATTTTTTAAAAAAAGTAAATCAGATATGAAATACTTGAAAATCAATGTGTGAAACTGCAGCCTCAATGAGTTTACTCCATCCTGGGCTGCTGTCACTCCAGTGCACACAGAAGTATGAGTATGTTCCTATTACTATTTTCTCCGTTTCTCCATGAGCAAATATCAGGAGATGGCACTTCACTGAGAGACAGGTTTCTCTCCATTAGTAGGTACTGAAATTATGATAGACCTATTTGAAGGCCTTTGGCATCTCTTTAAGCTAATTCCTGTATCCTGTTGCTGTCTCAAGTGTTGTAAAGCATCGCAGCAGATTTAAATCAGTATGCCTGATGTTTTTACAGTATCATTGTTTGAGAGATTACTTAAATTCCTAATTAATTGTACTTTTGCCTGCGGGTCTGTGTTAGAGAAGTTAATGAGCTAGCTGGTGTTTGAACATCCTCCCCTTTCATGATGTGCTTTGGTTTGCAGAGCAATCCCACTGTAAGCGCACATTAACAGGTACTGAGAAAGGGAAACACTTCATTTAGCTGGAAATAACATCGTTTCATTCAAACTAAAGTGGTGAGGGGCAGAGCTGACAGCTGGTCTTGCTCCTCAGAGCCTTAGAACTGCTTGCATATGTGATATTTTTTAGTTTTTTTGATATCTTAATGTTATGTTAGGAAGGAAGTCTTCAGAGCCCATATCACAGGTAGAGTTGTCCTGTTTCTCTTCTGCAGGCTGCCAGAGCTTTTACCTTGTTGGTGCTTGTGGAAAGAAGGTTCACCATTGTTGCATTCCTGAGCCTGTCCTGACCTGGGACTCCTCAGTCCCAATATCCTCTGATTTGCACAAATAATATCCTGAATATTTGTGTGGTTTATTTTTCATAGATCTACTCTCTAGGCTTGTTTTAAACCTTGTGGGTTTGTGTGCTGTCGTTAAAGGAACTGCTAAAATCAGGCATCCATTAAGTAGCACAAGTTGTGAACAATAGTTATAGGCAGGAGGTCGTTTCTCAAGTGGCTTGAGCAGACACATCTAAGCAGTTCTGACTGAAGGGCTGACAGGGCCGTATCTTTCTTCCTTTGACTCTTGTCCTTCTCCCCACCTCTCCCAAAGCCACTGCACATTCCTGCCTCACCCTTCATCCAGGCACTTACACGTATGACAGACCAGCTCTGCCATTTGACTGAAAATTCATGCCCTACCCACTTGCTGCATTGCTTTTCACCTCAGCTGGAGAGGTGAGTTAGCAGTGCTGCCAAGGCACCAAGAGAGTAATTCATCATCCCTGGGAAGGCAGGAAGAACGAGGGGATTTTGATGAGTTTACACTGATTGTGCAACTGTCTGTTTACCCCTCAATTTTATTCCTCTGGAGATGCTATTTGAAGGGAACACTCTTCAAAACCTCTCACTTAACCTTATCTCATCATTTTTAAGAGTTTAACACTTATGGCAGCTGGGGAAGACCCTGAGAAAAATGTCTTTTATTTTGCTTTGGATTTCTAATCATTAGTTTTGCAACTAATAATTGGTTCAAAGTTTTTCTAGGGTTTCAGTTGCATGAGGAGTCTCCCTATCTTTGGAAGCATGGAAGGATCATAGGAGGCATGATCAGACAGAGTTGCTGTCTTTGCTTCGTTGTTTGCTTTCTGGTCCAAGGACAATCCCTCCTGCTGCCCCACAGTGTTCAGCTTTCACTCAAACACTTCTGGGCAGATGTGTTGCTGGAAAAGTTATTTGGGGATTTGAACTGGCAGGAGTGAAGTGTGTGAAAGAGTAGGTGTGGAGTGCTGGCAGTTCGGTTTGGCCAGAGCTTTGGTGTGGGCTGTGTGTGTGTATTCATATGTGCAAATCCTCTTCCAATCAAGTGTAGATCGATGACACAATTATTTTAGAGAGCCTGATAAATGTGGGCTTGGCTTTGGGTACTCTTGCTAAGCAATGTGAATTTTGAGGTGTTATATATAACGGCCTTGAAGAGGCTTGGTAATTACTGAGACAGTAATTTAGTTTTAATTCATATTTGTCTAATGACCTACTGCTATCTCAAACCAAAATTAACAGCCCTATTTTATAGGAGTGTTCAACATAAATCTGTCCCCATGAACTTTCCATTTTCATTGCAGCTCAAGGTATAGAGGAGGTTCCAAATTAGTCCAATATCTTATGTAAATGGACAGTACTTTCTGGGTAGTAAGTATTTTTTTTAATGTTTCCAGGGATTTTCTTCCACGAGGTTCTGGAATTGTGACAAGACGACCATTGGTCCTGCAACTCATCACTGCCAAAACAGGTAATTTCTTTCTCTTTTTGGGTCAATGCCTGGACAAAGTGCTGCTGTATTTCAACAGGAGGAAAAACTTTTCTGGGAAGTTGTGAAGAAAGCTGCCACCAGACTGTCTGGAACAAGGGCCTGCTGCTTTAAAGCTGTATGCTCAGGACCAGCTAATTCCATTGTCCTGTCTGGGAAAACAGTAACATCTAAATCCTAGAGCACGTAGTGAATTAGTCCAAGATCACACTCGAAGCAGTGGAGAAGCATCATTACATACAGTGTGTTTTAGGAATTAGCTTTGATTTATTCATTTCTTGATGAGCTTTGCATCTGTATTAGTTAACACACCAAAATTGCTGCACTTCTGCCTTTAACTCTTGCTCCAGTGCACACAGATTTGTTTCCACACAGCTTGTTTTTGTAACTTGTCTTTTTTGGTTGGGCTCACTGCACTAAATAGAGCAGAAGGTAGATTGGGGGAAAACAAGGCTTTATGTATTTGTCTGGTCAAAAATATAAATATTTTTGTATGCACCACTAAGCTGTGTGACTTACTGAGATCTTTCATCAGAATTCACCACTTTGTCCCCTTCCAGGGGGCACTCGATCTGCTTTGATGTAGCTCAGTTCCCTGGCACATATAAAAGCAGCTATGGTTTTCCATCAGTCCAAATTTTTTTTTGTAGTTGCTTCTAAACCAACGTAAGCAACAAAAAATACTGGTTTACTATTGATTTCGGCTTAAAATAGTAAAACGTAATTAAATAACATCCAAACCAGTTTTTAAAAGCAAAAAGTGCTCTTTAAATTATGCACCATGATGAAACTGGGGAAGAAACAAAATTGAAGCTGCCTGTGAAACTTCATTCTGTCCTTACGTATGAGGTGTAATTGAGCTTCTGTGAGTATTTTTTCCTAAAAGATCTTTGCATTGCTCATCAGGAAGGTAGACTGCTGTCTGTCTAGGCTTCAGGTTTTTTTCTGGATTATTGCTTTTAAAGCACGTTCATACTTTCAATGCCTCTGTGAAATTCTCCATAGTGTTTATGCTGTGGAAGAGAAAGAAAAAACAGTTAAATTCAGTGTTTCTGTATGCTCAGTTTAGAAACTTCAGGATTTCCAAGTGTGTAATATGCTTATAGTGTTCTCTGTATATTAAATATGAAGTTTTAGTTGGAGATATACACCCCTGCCATTTCTGCATGTGTGGCATTTGATCTCTGACAGAGCATGCAGAAATAAATACAAGAATAAGGCCCAGCTATGGAGAGTCTCAATCTAATTTTCCCAGGACCATGTAAGAGTAGAAGAAAAAAATGCACTGGGCTCTGTGCTGGTGTTCCTAACAAAATTACTAAACTCTGGGGACAGAGAGTAAAGTAAAAACTCACACTCTGACCTCAGGTGGTTACATACTTATTTGTTGACATCCATCCTAAACTGGCCCATGTTGTCCTATTCTGTAAAGTCACCATTGTCCCTTGGTTGAGGGGACACTGAAATGGCTTCTCTCTTTCTGGTATTTTCCTCATTAATATGTTCACAATGTATTACCAGCTTTAGGTAGGCCTACAGGCTTTGTATAGGTACCTTCTCTGCTGAAAATTCATTCTTCATTATGACTTAAATAACACAACAGGAACTTTAAAAATTCAGGAGAACTGAACTTCAGCCTAATTTTGTGTTTCCTGGATGTCAAGGCATATTTCTCCCTTTGGGAAATGCTGTGTATTTCTTGTTTGAGATTAGATGCCAAAACCTTTAAAATGCAAACTTTAATTATTTTGTTACTTACTTTAAACTTTGTTCCCTGTTGTTGTTTTGGGTGTTGAAATTCCAAATAACTTTATCTTTTAAGCCACCTTTATCTTTGTGAACTAATTTTAAGAAAAGAAAATAAAGCAAACTGCTTAGAGAAGCACAGTGTTCTTTTACAGGAAGCTGATGCTGGACTGATTTCTATCAAGGCCATAAATATCTAAAATATTATAGAATAATTGGAGGGCTGTATCAGGTTCTTGGTGCTGTAGTAAGAACTTATTTCTGATCCAAGGATCTTTCTAGACTCTCTTAAAAGTAGCTATTCCTAATCTTATAGTATTCCTGAGGAGAGAGGGGGCACTTTCTATACAGACATTCAGGGATGACTACAAGATAGTTTATCAGCATTTTGGAAGTGGCTGAGAATGGTTTGGAATGTGAATTTGATTGACAGAGGAGATTAAAGCTTCATTTAGCTTTGAGCCATTGCAGTAAGGGATGAAGCAGCAGAGGAATCTGTGCTCATCACAGCAAGAGGGACCTGTAACCATCCATTATTAGGGTTGGACATGTCATGGAAAGGTGCAACAGGAATTGGTTGTGAGGAATTACCAGGGGCCCCCCAACATGTGAAATATCTGACACACCTGGGTAAAGAGCTGTTACCTCTGCAAGGGGTAACATGAAACAAATCAATACTAAGAAACTTATTTCATGAGAGGAGTGGAGTATTTTTAATTTGTTTTTTTTTAGAAATTTGTTTACTTCCACTTTTTTAGAAATTCTGTGCAGTTAATGCAAAGCTATTTTGCAGTGACCTTTTGACCTCTTTTAGTCACTAGCATATTTTGGTGATCCTAGTACAATTTCTAAATGGCTTTATGACATTTTCACTCCACATCCATGCAAATACTGTACTCAGCTGAAATACTGGAGGCAAATAGAAAGGTTTTAATTAAATATTGCAACTGACAAGATAGTCTTAATTAGTTTTGAGTATTTTTCTCTGAGTTTGATCATGTGAGAAATACCTAATAGCATCAAAAAAGTCAGAACATGGATGTTAAAGAATTTACAGTCCTCTGAAAGATTATGGCTTGTTCTCTGTTGTTGCCAGCCTCTGAAGGAGCTCAGGTTAGATTAATGGGTTTGAAGAAAATAGTCCCACCTGGGAAGGTGCAGTTAAGTGAGTTCTAGAAGGCACAGGTGCTCTTAGCTGGGAGCCTGTCTGCTGGCCAGCTTGAGGTTTTACAAGGAGGGCAAGACAGCTGTCATAAATTAGCCATTCAGAGCATGCACGTGGGAGGGGTTCTACCTGCCTTTTTTTTGAGTGAGAAGTTGGATGTGAGGACAGCTTATTTTGTGAGAGTCTGATTTCTAAATTCAGGTAAGAGACACACTGGTTCTTTCTGTATTTGAGTGCTGCAGTGTTAGATCCAGGGAGCTCCTGCTTTCTCACCAAGGCAGCATTTGTTTGAAATGTGGCGTGTTGAAGTATTTCAGCAGTTCCCAGGGAGTGCAGAGTGCTGGTCTCTCATTCTTACTCCTGCTTTTCAGGAGCAGGAATGCTGTATGTATGCCTGTAGTTGGGCTTTTAGGTGGATTTCTCTCTGTGTGTCTTTAAGATATAAGAGTTGGCACACAGCTGACCTGGGATGAGAATTTTAAGGCTGTATGAGTGTTCAGTTGTCTTGGAGCAACATAACATACCATATGCCCAACCCAGTTAGTTCCATTTCAACTCCTAATCTTCTCTCTGCAAGTTTGGCCAGTGTTAGCATAACTTTTATATGGTGCTGCTGAGGAGGCTTTGAGAAGGTAATGACTTGAAATGCCTGAGAAAGATCTTGGATGTTGGCTTTTTGTTTCATGGTTTTTTTCGGTTGCCACACATTCTGTATAACCTTAAGCAATCTATTCTTCCTCTTGCTGTGCTTTCTCCTGCTTCTGCAGGTGAAATAATGACTACGTTTCTTGAGACTTGGTAGTATGTTTTTTAAACAGCAGAGGCAACAAAAAATGCCCTTGGGCTTTGGGTGAAGCCTTTGTTGTAGGTCTTCTGTTTGTTAAAAGCACATTGCCTGCTATATAAACCCTGTTCTTTGTATGTTAAATATCTTGGCTTTAGGAGAGTTATTTTCATCATTTTGTCAACTGTTTGTGGAGGAATTTCAGATTTTCTTCTTGCTTCAGCAGATTAACAGATTTTGAAAATCATTTTTGAGGTGGGCAGTTTTACATGAATGAGTCCTACATACAATACCCACATTTGTTTGAGTTTTGTTAATTAAATACTAAGTGGAAAGCAAACATAAGGTTTAAAAGACATCCTGTTTTTTTTCTGAAGTCATGCAGATGCTCTCTTCTATTGAAGTTGTTGAGCTTTAATCCAAATTTTGTTTGTTGCAAGACTATTCCTCAAGGATAGCCATCTTCTGTTGCCCTCTGGTGGCAAAAGCAATCCTCTAACAGAATATGAAAAAATTATAAAAATAATTTAGATTGGTTATTTCAGCTAACACAAATGATCCTAGAGGCTTCATCAGCAGGAAGGCATGTGGGGCTCCTAAAGGACAAAAACTAGAAAAATGCCACAGTGCCAATAGTAGGGAAGAGACTGGGCACTTTGCAAGGAGAAGAGGAAGACAGTGACTGCAGTATTCTGGATGCCACTCTGGCAGCTCCTCATTCAGGTGATGAACAAGGATGCTGTAGAGACCAAAAAAATTATTGAGGTGCGTAGCCCAAAAGCTAAAAAGTGACACCACCACGGGGAAAAGGAGGTAGGGACTGGTGACCCATTCCTGAGCCAGTGGAAGGCTCATCACCCACACAGGACCGATATCCTGGAAAAGGGATAACGCTGCTGATCTGGAGCCTGAGTTTAAGCTCAGTGTGAGGTTGTAGGGGCTGCAAATGTTCCTTTGCACCTGCCAGTGTCCCTGGCTGCTGCTGGCTGTGCTGGCAAGCTGAGCTGATCTACAGGGACTGCTGAGGTCTGGCAGAGTGGCTTGGAGGGCTCGACCAGATCTCCCGTGAGCACCGTCAAAGGGGCTTCAGCTCACGTTGGGCCAGATTAATTGTACCCACAAATACAATACAAGTGGTTTTACCTGGAAACTTTTGTTTCCTTGATCCCAGATTGATGCTCAGTGACACCAGGAAAGATGGAATCCCCTCACTGAAAGAATGGAAAATGTCTCTGTATTTGTCCATCCTCAGAAAGATATATATATAAAAAAGTGATAGAAGAATCAGTCAAAGTTCACTTTCAAGAAAAAGAAATCTGTAAGTAGTTATTAACTAACAATCTGAAAGATATTTTGAGGTGAACAGCAGCCAACACAAATCAAGGAAGATAACCCTGTCATATCAGTGCAATATACTTTTTTATTACAGGATGTCAGGCTTGTCAATTAAGGCGTGGTGGTGTCTTATCTTGGGTACAGTAAGGGTTTTTAAATTATCTTGTGTTTTTTTTTTTTTAAATATAATAAGCAATCTTGGGAAACATGATTTAGAAAGGACTCCTGTAGATGGATGCACAGTTGTTTACAGAGTGGAAGGGACATCCCTCCAGGTCATGTTCAGTATTTGGTATTATTGGTAGGATGACAGAATAAAGTATGCTCATTAAGTTTGTGTTCGGGAAATACAAATGAGAATATAAAAGATACTGGAGGGCAGAATTTGAATTTAGATTGCTTGCAAAAGAAGAGAAATGCCCCCAAAGTAGGAAGGAATTCAGTTGGGATAAGACAATTTCTGTACTGAAAGGCTGGTACTTGATGTTTTCAGAAAAGGACCTGGTGCTCACAGTGAATCTTTGACAGAACCTAACTCACTGATGTGCTGTTGTAAAATACAGACATGAATACTGTACAGGATGCATCACAGAAATGCAGTCCTACAAGTACTAGTTCTGCTTTTTCTCAGTCCTGGAAAGGAGAGAGAGCTCTGGTGAGAGCTCTACCTTCGTGACCTTAGGAAAAATTCCTGGAGGATGGCTGTGTGAGTGATTGGAAGTTTGGAAAGCATGAACAGTAGGAGAAGGTTGAAAGAACAGAGATATACTTCTTCTACAAATGAAAAGTTTCAAAGATGTGGAAGATTATTGCATTCTCTGCTACAAGTGTCTACCCTTATAATTAACCATTTCATTGGTTCCTAGGAGTGTGACCTGGTATTTTATGCCAGTTATTTTCATTAGATCTACACTATTTTCAATACTTTTCTGTCTTGTACTGTGATATTCTTGCAGTCCTCTGCATTGACAGGATTTTCTGGTTTGTCTTCTGGAAACACCAGGGTACTTCTATTTCTTGTAGCCTTTCTGCTTGAAGGTTAGCAGGGGAATACCTCAGTTTGAATATTTCATCTTCAGCTTGTTAGCAAAGCTTCAGAAATGGTGAAATAGAAGACAGATTATAGATTTAGACAACAAGGGCTTTTGATACTTGCCTCTCTTTTCAGTGAAGCACTATTGAATGATTTGCTGTGGTCCAGATTCACTGAACTGCATTTGCTTTGCTCAGGAAAAGCTGGTCCATCATCAAAGAAGAGGTGATGTACTTTTGCTGATGGTGTTTATTTGCCTGTTTTTAGAACACTCTCTTGAAATCACCCTTGAAAAGCGTTCTGAGGCTTTGTGAGGTGCTTTGTTGGAGTCAACAAGACTGTTGTTGCTTGGGTGACATCTCTCTAAGGGGCTGGGAGTAGAAGATGCAATAATAGCAGGTATTCCCCCTTTACTTTATGTGTTTACAATGATTGGTAGAGGCCTACAATTTAATGAGCCACCCTTTTGGAAAACTCACAAGCTCTTTTGAGTGTTCTAGACTGGATACTATTACCAACTTGGAGCAACTCCTTGAAATCAGGTTGAGAGGAGTTCTGAGTCCTGGTCTCTCATCTTGGTGAATTCCTGACCTCTAGTAACAGGTTATTCTGTACAGGGTAAAGTCTTTGAGCTTTGGAAGGTCTTGGGCTCAGTCTGATGTGGATCAAGGATGTTTTCCAAAACATCTCTTGTGTATTTCTAAGGGCTGATCTGTGTCTTGTCACTCAGCTCTCTTTGGCTTAGAGACAAGTCTACAGAACCTCTCAAGTGTGGATGTAATTTAAGTGGTTTGAGAACAGCAGTGGCTGTTTATTGGTAATAACAATATAAAATCATAAACAAGATTAAATCATAAAAGCATAGGGAGCTATAACTGACTGGAAAAATTAGGAGCATTTAAAAGACGTTGTCCTATAACTCTTCTCTGTATTATTTCTCTTATTTAGTAAAAATTGAAGAGATAAATAATCACTTGTGGATGCACTCAAGGAACTATGCTATGGTAGCCTTTTCATTCTACATCATCCAAGGTGCTTTTAATGAATCCGGGGGGAGGGGGGGCAGGAAAGGAAGCATTTTACATGCAAAGACTCTTTTAATTTTGTATCTAATTGTTCCTTCTTGTAATATAACTTCCTTTCTATGCAAAAAAAATACGTGTTTGAAAGCTGGACATCAGGCAGGATCATTTTTTCTTGTCTGGCTTTGTGTCCGTTCCCACAAAAATGTAAGTGAAATGTTTCCTTAGTATTCTTCTGTGTATGAAAGCTGGAAAGTGAAGATTGCATTAAAGCATGTGCTTCTCCAGTCTGGCTGAAGGCATCATTGCCAGGGACAGGCTGAGGGCTGAAAGGAGCGAAACAAAGCGCCGCTTGTCCGTTTGAATTTTCATTCCGTGGGCTGTGTGTGGCACCACAGGTTGAGAACCCCGGTGAAGTTTATTCCTGCAGCTCTGGTGGGACCTCAGATGCCTCTGGGAGGGATGAGTTGTTGACAAGCATTAACACAGCTAAAAAGTAACAAACATTTTTTTTTATTACCTTGAAGCCGTTTCAGAGAGCGACTCTTTCTGTTCCTGAGTGTGAAGTGGAACAAAAAGAAAAGCTTCCTTGGCAATCAGCTGAATCAGCCAGCTGATTCCAGCTCGGCACCAAGTATTGCTCACTCAATTTAGAAAGATTTTTCTGAGAAAATCTGATGAAAACCTAAGAAGAATACATTGTTTTATGCCAGGAGCAGTGCATGAAGAACTGGGGAAAAGTATGTCAGCTCTTTTTTTAATGAGGTAGATGTTTTCCAACTTTAAGATGACAAATTTGACAAATGTAAATTCTCAAATGTGCTAGAGCAACAGAGCTCTTTTATTTTGTGCACAATATTATTTTTCATTTTGAAATATTTGAATATTCCTTGACTTTTTAAATAAACAGTTGGCAGTGAAACAAACTCCACATTCATTGTAGTTTTGCTGCTGGAGCTAAAAAAAGAATCTAAGATATTCTGGAATGTTTAAATTGTCAAAAGTGAGGCAGAGGGTTTTTGGTGGGTGGTCTCATTTTTAAAATAAGTGATGTATTTTTGTCTTAACAAGGGTGAGTTTCCCTGTTCCTCAGAGTTTGAATCTGGAGGGATTATGGTATTGTAGCACAGAAAGGTTGGTATTTGTTATTTTCCCCTCCTCTATGTCTTTTTTTTTTTTTTTTTGGTCTCTGTTTGCTTTAACTATTGTTGTAGGGAGTTTTTTACATTTAATTTTATTTTATTTAAAAAGCTCTGTTGATAATAGTAAGAAAGTGACTTTTGGGTAACAGGCTTCAGTACTGACTCATAAGGTCCTCTATTAATCCCTGTTCTCAGATTAGTTCTCCTGAGCTGCTGTTCTTTCTCTGAGTACCAAGCAAGCTCCTTCCCCTGGTGTTTGAGGGCTTGTTACCAAGAAACATTTTCTGGGGAAGAAACATCTAACCAGAACTTTGAAGTCAGGCCTTAATTGCAGGATGAAATGAAGTGGAACACACACACCTCTTTTCAACCCTTCCCCACTCCTAGTGCTCAGACCCCGTGGGGACAGGATGTGAGCCGTACCTGTGATTACCACTCCTGTCATTGTTTCTGATTGCAGCCTTGCTATGTGACATCAACTTCTGTGTTCTTTTTTGAGGGAAGAAAGTCCAGTTTTAAAATCCTGGAACATGGTTATGCAGGCAACCGAAAGGTTGCGGTAATTAGTATCAATATTGGGATTCAAAAGTCAAAACAGGGACCTAGTGTCAAGTTTGGGTCTAACAATTAGGCTGATTCCTGGTCAATGCCCTTTTAAGGTAACAGGACAAGTTGTATGATAAGGAAAACTTAGGAATTAATTGTGTTCTCCCCCTTCAGCAAAATCACAGCTATTTCTATAGACACTTAAACTTGTGTGATTTGGATTTAGACAAATGGAGGAGTTGTGTTGAAAACATTACAGTGTTTTTAACTGATCTTATTTTCGTTATGAACTTGTAAAAACTTACAGAATTCCTTTGCTAAATTTGTGCATGACATGGGCTGTTAGTGTTTGAAACAAATGCTAATAATCTTTCATAATACAGACCTTGAATTACTTTTCAATTTGGTGATGTATTACAGGCAAATGTAATCAGATGAAAACTCAGAATCTGATTCACAATCTGTTCCTTATTCTATTACTGTAAATGGCATCTAATTGAATCTTTCAGATTGTTCCAGAAGATGATGTGCTAAAGATAAGAGCAGTAAATCATTTCCAGACAACTTGACTTTTTAACTAAGCCTTTCTCGTTGCAGGCTGGTTTTCACATGTGTAATCACAATAATGCTTTCCTGATAGCCATGACGGTGTGCTTCTGTGCACACACATCTGAAGACCACTAAGGCCTTGAAAGTGGGTGTCCAAGTCGATAAGCCTGTGAAATAACAGTTATTATTGACATTTTTCACAGAGTATGCTGAATTTCTACACTGCAAAGGGAAGAAATTTACTGATTTTGATGAAGTTCGTCAGGAAATCGAAGCAGAAACAGATAGAGTAACAGGAATGAACAAAGGCATTTCTTCAATTCCTATTAATTTAAGAGTATATTCTCCACATGGTAGGTAAAATCATTCTCCTCTACACTTCTGTCATAAAATGTATTGTGTAGCTCTGTCTGTCTAGCCATTGCCCTTTTGTTTTTACTGCTCGCTCTTCTGGGATAAAAAAAGCTTCTGAGGCTAAGTTGAACCAAAAGTGGGTATGTGTCTGGAAGAATCCTCAAATTCTCCTGTTTTAAGAAACCACTCTACAGTGGAGAGCTGTTGGCCATGAGAGACGGGCAGAACACAGACTCTCTGCCCCATTTAATATTTTCTTTATTTAAAAATATTCTCACTCTGCCTCAGGATGGAAGCAGTCTCTCCCCCAGTACATTCATGAGATGGTAGCTCATTAGTAAAGACAAATAATAGGAGGTGAGAGACTTAATGGCAAAACTTTTTTGCACCCTCCAGAGGGATTCCCTGATCAGTGATCTAGAAAGTCACTGTGTCTCCCTGCCTTACTGGAAGTTTATTGTTCCCTGTCAATAAAAACATGTTCAAACAATAATGGTGTTTGAAGCTGCTTTCTGTTTTAGACCCCAGTATAGATCAAAGTTAGTTCCTCTGGTTACCATCTGCCCAATTTAATAAAGGCAGTCTAGGGAAAATGTTTCCCATTGAGTCTGTCTTTGATACAGGAGAAAAGTGGTATGTTTGGCTGAAGCATTTATTTTTCTAACTGGAGAGGGGCTGAACTAAATCCACTGCCTCAAAGCTTGTTGGTTGAACATGCTGACTCCAGGAGAAAGTAAAAATTTCCTACCTATTGCTCTTACTTTGTTTTAGTAAAATCAGTCTTTAGTTCAGCAACTCCTGTCTGTATTAACCAGACTCAAAATATACTTGTGGTGTTTCCTTTCTATGAATAGCATTTTTCTCATTTGTCTAAAGGATACCCTATTGCCCCAGTACTGGCTGAACAAGCTGGGATGCTTCTAGTTGGCACTGTGACCTGTACTGGGGAAATCATGCCAGAGCAAATCAGGTTTTCTTAGTGGATTAACTTCTTCATACTTATTACTTTTCTGAAGAAGTTGCAGAGTAAAAATTACCCCCAAACCTTCAGAACAACAATATACCCCCCCACCTCTTAACAACAATTTTACCAAATCAGTTAGGCCTGCTATTGACTTTTTTGGGAATTTCTTAATGGGAGACATTGTTCAAAGCATGGTCAGAGAAAGACTATATTTAAAAAAAAAAAACCAACCACCCAAACAACTGTTTTGCATTGATTTGAAGGATGCAATGGGAGTGGTCTGTTATTTGTGCTCTTGTTGTGGGACAAAGCTCAGAAGGCCATGTTCATTTGTCTAAGAGCCCTCAAGGATATTTGGTATAAGATGATACTTATACCAGTTGTAACATTTAAAATATTAATTAACACTAGTAAATTCAGAGATGAAGGACCAACAGGGAAACAAATATACCTCTCAGATTGGCAGGCATTTTGTTTGAACTGCTGACAATGTTTATATGCCTGTAAAGGTCATAAAGGGCTTTTATGTAACTAAATTTGTCTGCAGCTATGGACGTGTAGACCTCTTTGACATGTCTGGTGTGCTAACCACTTCTGTGATCCTGTGTTTTCTGTATAGTCTTAAGCCTGACTCTTATTGATTTGCCGGGAATCACTAAAGTGCCAGTAGGGGATCAGCCTCCAGATATTGAGCAACAGATCAGAGACATGATAATGCAGTTCATATCCCGGGAAAACTGTCTCATCCTGGCCGTGACTCCAGCCAACACTGATCTGGCCAACTCTGATGCCCTGAAGCTGGCGAAGGAAGTGGACCCTCAGGGTAAGCATTGATGGATTACCACTTTGTGTTCTCATTGTAAGAACATAATTGGAAGTAATAGATCAACTCTTGTGTGAAATTTTATAATGGAAAGTGTGTTAAATAGATGTATATATACATTCTCATGCAGCCTTCAACGTCAGCGGTGGGTTAGCTCAGTATTGTTCTGGTAATGTTGCTGTAAATGTATTTTAAAAATTTTGTCACTGTCTCTTATAGGCAAGTGCAGCAGTGCCTATCTAGGAATTTTTGTAGTATCAGGCAAAATGGACCATGGTCCTGATGGGATTTCTGGGTACTTGCATTATAAATTTTATACAGTCATATTGTAGGGATGCTGAACCATGTTAAAGAGATTTGAGGAACACGTTTCAGCAATTCTGTTCCCTTCTTTTCCAGACATACCATAACTTGAGTTGTAGCTGGTAGGGTGTGATACAAGCTTTGAGAAGGCTACATGTCTGTTATTATATAATTGTAATTGTTCTTCCTGAATCAAAATGATTCTTCAGTAACTTTTTCCTCCTGTCTCCACTCTGGTCAGGCCTTAGGACCATTGGTGTGATCACAAAACTGGATCTGATGGATGAAGGAACAGATGCGAGAGAAGTTCTAGAAAACAAACTACTCCCTCTTCGTAGAGGTGAGAATGTTCAGTTGCCTGTATTCTTTGCCATCCAGAAAGTGGTTTGGATAAGGGTAGTGTTGGGGAGTCCTGGAGATGAATCAGAGGTTGTGCTGGACTTGATGAGTTCTTTGCTTTTACAGATATATCTATTCACCAAACCTAAAAGAAGGCTGTGCTAAAAATATCCTGCAAGTAAAATAAGGTTTTTTTCTGGACCTGGAAAACAAACTGCATATTCCAGAGGAAGCAAGAAATATCAGCACAAGCTTTTAGCCAATTTTTTTCTTCTCTGCCAGATTGCTGTCACTTGTAACATGTATTTTTTTTTTTTTTTGCATGTGACAGCAACGAACACCAGAGCTTTGGTAATTTCACTATAAAACAATTTATGATACCTTCCAGAAATCTTCCATGTGATTGTTCTGGCAGCTACTGCCACAGTTGCTCATGCTGTTAATAATAGTAATAATTTTGATTCTAGTTATAATTTATGGATGAAACTACCATATCCTCCCATTGATCCAGCAAATGAGAATTTTTTTCTGTATTTTGTTAATATTATGTCATTTATCTGTGTGGACCTGTGTGTGTGTTTTGATTTTTGGTTTGGATTTTTTGTTGGTTTATTTTTGAAATGGTTTCTTTGGGATTTGCCAGAATTTCATATATTTCTCTTTTGCACTGGTGATTTAAAAGTAAGTGTATCTGTTATATCTAAACAGCATGAACAATTTAGACAGCATTAAGGGCACTTGAGTACTTGTAAAGAGTATCTGAAATGCCTAAATTTGAAAGTTTAGTTCTAGTCAAGGTGAATTCAGCAGTTCAGGCAATAGCTGCATTGATTTACCTGTTGGTTTTGTGTTGTTTTAGGTTATATTGGTGTTGTAAACAGAAGCCAGAAAGACATTGATGGGAAGAAGGACATAAAAGCAGCTCTTCTAGCAGAAAGGAAATTCTTTCTTTCCCACCCATCCTACAGGCACATGGCAGATCGGATGGGAACACCGTATCTCCAGAAAGTTCTAAACCAGGTAAAACCTGAAGCCTTGGTGGTGAAAGGCAGCTTTATAACAGTAGGGCCAACACAAAAGCTTTATTAAAATGAATGTTGGTCACTGAACCTCAGTTATTCTTTCCTGCTTTTAATGGTTTTATTTGCACAAGGTAAAAACAAAGCTGTATATTACTTGTAGCATCCAAAAGTTTGCTGTGAGATGTGGTTTCTGACTTTTATTGAGAGTTCTGCACCTCCCTGTTCTCTTGAATACTGAATATGAACATCAAAAATAAGATTTGTCTCCCTTCCTGGGAGTACACCATCCTATTCCTTTCTTATCACACTTCTCTTAACAGGATTCTTAGTACTCAAATTTAGAAATTAGGGATAAAAAAAGACATTTTTAGAAGTCATGTATCCTGAGGATGCACTGTGTGTCTGTACTTTAACCTCAAAATGTACACTTTATTGTAGTTGTTACTATAAACATATACTGTGTACTAATGATATAAATGACAAATACAGTAATCAGAACACTTTGCCACCCTACTTTTATTTTTACCAAAAGCTCTGTTTTATATCTAGAAGTTTGTGCCGAACTGTGTTGGATCCCAGCTTCCTTCAGCTGGAAATAGAGCTATTTCCCATTACCTGGAGGAGAAAGCCATAGCTTACTGTCCTAATGAAGGCCCTGCCTACAGCAGGCTTGGAGTTCTCTTCACCATTTTGGGTCTCTGGGTATTGCTCTTTTTGTAGAGCCCTTTCTTAGCTTGACCAACCTGTGACCCTAACGAGGATGCAATTTTGCCTGTGTTTAGAATGTTTTGCCTCTTTTTATATATTGAAAGTTTAATTCACATGTCCTAGTTTTGAGACTGAAGCACAAGCTACATATAGCTTTGGACAGTCTTATCTGTCCTGATTTTCATTACTTTATATACTATTAATTTTTTTGTGAACTGTTTTGAAAATTTACCTGTTTCAGTAGGAATTTTTGATCTTTTGTTGCTTTTACTGTGTGTAGAATATTATATGTGGGAAGATCTGCATAAATTTTGTCCTTAAGATACTGGGGACCTGTTAGTGTTTGTGGTTTCAGGTAATAATTCAGTTTCCCGGCATCCACAAGGTGGTGCTCCAGGGAAACTCCAGCTTTTGATTTTGTGCCTGTCAGTCTGGTGAACGACTTTAAATTTGAGTTTATTTTGGTATATGACATTCTGAATTTATAGCTTGTTTGACTGGGGTTGGGAAAAGGGTTTGGGGCATAGTGCAAGAAGCCCAGTTTAGTTTTAATTAAAGAATGGGTACAATGCATGAGAAATTTATGGCACAGGTAAGACATTGATAGTGCTGTCCAACAGAGCAAAACATATATATGCAAAAACAAGTGAGGCAAGTTAAACACAGATCTGTAAGTCCTTTTCTACTCTTGTTCAATTTATTTTCCAGTACATTTAGGTATATTTTCAGAAACAAAAACTGAAACTAATGAGTAGTGGTAGAACCTTTTTCAGCCAAAAATCAAGTGTTTAAAAAAAGGAGAAGTTATAAACTCATTAATATGAGGGACAGATCTCTTCCCTTTAGTATGCTTTGCACAAGGGAGCAAAAATCACTTGGGAAAGTGCCAAGAAGCTACTCTGGTGTCTGTACTTTCCTCCACCTCTGGAGTAATGCCCATCAATGGGATGTGGATGCTCAGAATCTCTTTCTTGTCCCACATTGCCTTGTGGCTGCAAAGGAGTCATCGTGCTGAACAAGCACGTCCGGAATTGGGAAACACCTTTAGGAAAACCAGCAAAACAGGAGTGATGGCATCAGCACTGAGTGATGAGAGGTCATTTCAAATTACACATGTAATGTGTGTAACTTTTTCATTAGTAACTAGGTAGGTATGTAGTACCAGGGCTCAGTGAGTGAGAGGACAAAGGAATTTTTGGAGCCTCTTTACAATGTGTATGCACAAAGAATATTGTATTGTTCTTTAACAGCTTCCATTACTTCAGAGATCAAAAGGAACTGCCCTGGTAAACTAGCACAGGTCGTGGCTGATAAGCTTGGCAGTCAGAAGGAAATGGTTGTGCTCCTGCTTTCATCTTTATTTACAATATAAAAGGACTTTTATTTGCTTTTTAGCAACTTACCAATCATATTCGGGATACTCTGCCAGCCTTCAGAAGCAAACTCCAGAGCCAGCTGCTTTCTATAGAACATGAAGTAGAGGTATACAAAAACTTCAGACCAGAAGATCCAACCAGAAAAACAAAAGCCCTGTTGCAGTGAGTGTCTTTTGTCTACTTTTCTGCTCTGTATAGGTTTGTTTTACTTCTTTTTTTCCTCTTTCTAATGGGTTTAAATCTAAAGATTAGGATATGATTAAGGATTCTATATGTGAACTCCAAAGAATTCTGTGTTTGATGTTCCGAAACACTTTATATACTCTACAATTTCAGCAGTTTTCCCTAAATTAATTTTAGTAATCCTAGGAAAGAGAGAAAGCAGAGCAAGGAAAAGGTATAAAGATGGGCATCAGAGATGATCAAAGGTAAGAAACTGCTTCTGATTGTATAGACACATTCTTCTGTCTGCCAGAAAGATGACCTCAAGCAAGGGAAGGACATTGTGTTAGAAGTCTGTAAGATGAGGAGGGTGGAAGGAGAGTAGGGAATGCTTCTTTTTCTGATATAAAAACTTATCTTTCCAAAAGAACTCAAAGATGGCAAGATCAAAATTAATCATAGATGGTAGTCCTTCATGTGTTGTGCACCTAAGACCTAGAGATCTTTGATAACACCATTGTAAAGGAATGGAACAGAGATAATGTTCATCTGACTTTGAATCATGTGGAATTGGAATCAGAGCCCTTTCTTGATTGTGGATTTAGCACTGTGGAAAAAGGCCAATGCTGATGTTTCAGATTGAACAACACTTGGCACCTGTTGCTTTGCTTCGTGCTGCTTCCTTACCTGCTCTGTTTCCAGAGATGCCCAGTACTGGTCTGCCATTTTTGTTCTCCCATTTTTTTTTTAAGATTGTAACCCTCTGCAACCACTCTTGTGTTCATATGCAATTCAAATGTACCTCTTAGGAGAGGAAGTATGCAGAGGGGGAAGGAGAGGTGTAAAATGTACCTAGCTCTTGTCTCTTATGTGACTGTTGTCATTCCTGCTCTGACTGATTTCAAAGGTTTTCAGCATTCTGAGTTCTCTGAGATAGATGATAATAGCACTGGATTGTGATAATGCATGAGTTTTGTGCAGGATTCATTCTGTAGTTAGAAGTCTGAAATTCAGAAGGGAAAATAATCAGCTGAACTAGAGAGACTTTCTTGAGTCAGCTGAAGACTCCAATTTACTCCTTATTTTTGTAACAACTGTGTCCAAAAGAGTAGACATAAGTCAGTTCCTCATGACTTTACTCCAGATGTTTTAGTTGCACAAACAGAGGGCCATCACCTTTGGCTTTTCCATGACTGGAAGAATTCTCCTGTGTGTTTTTCTGAATGCTCCTGCTGCAGAACTCTAAGCACAACCAAGTGAGCTGCAGCTTGTAGTACTGACAGCTGCCACATGGCCATGTTAGGAAGATCCAAGGGTCATTGTGGAGAAATAAACTCTGCAAATTGTACCAATTGCCATAAAATTGGGGATGTTTTTTTGTGGTGATCTGCCTTGTCTGCAGTTTCTGTAGCAGCATCTGAATATGAATGTGCTTTTCTATTCAAATACATTATGTATGATAACTTAAATGTCAGGACTCTTATTTTCTTATCCGACTAAAAAGACTGCTATCACTTTTTCTTCATTAAAAAAATAATTAAACATCTATTTAATAAGTAATAGCATCATTTAAAATTGTGTTATCATTGATAAAAAATGAATGTAGCCTGGTACCCTGCTGTATTTTTAGCTGACTTTATAATAAAGTATAATAAACAGTTCTTCCCCCACCCACAACATTTATGAAAAAAGAAAAAAATACACTGTGCAATGTCCTGCAAGAGAGAAGAGATGCAGGGGAATGTGTGTAGGTATGGATTTTATGAATTGACAGCTTGGCTGAATCAACTGTTGTTCAAAGATACTTTTGTCAATCCGTTAACATGTTTTATCAGACACTAGTGGTCAATAGTACTGAAGTGAGAGTTAGTACTTGACATACTTAAGTGGTTGTGTTTGTTGTTTGGTTGTTTTTTTTTTCTCACCCCCTTTAAAATTTAGGATGGTACAACAGTTTTCAGTGGACTTTGAAAAAAGAATTGAAGGATCAGGAGATCAAGTTGATACACTAGAACTTTCAGGAGGTGCCAAAATCAACCGAATTTTCCATGAACGTTTTCCTTTTGAACTAGTGAAGGTATTTATCCATCTTGCTGATGTGCTTTGTGCTTTATTTATGTATTCTTATGTTCATACTGATAATAGTATAGCCAAGAAAAGGTCTGATTGGAAGAACATGCTCTTAAGTGTGGAGGAAATTACATGACGTTATACTTTAGATATTTGGGTTAATTTCTAGGATTGGATACTGAGACATGCTAAGAATTCTAAAGTATATGAATTAGAATATAATTATAGTCCCAGTTTGTACTAGTTCCTGTGCTTCTCTATTGTTTTATCACAAATGGCATCTTTCTTCTGGTTAATGGGGCATGCAGACCACTCCAGATGGTAAATTTAAGCTGTGTTCATGGACCTAGTATCTGTTAAAATTAGAGGTATGGAAAATAACCATTTTCTGTGTGTTCTACTTCCCATATTCAGTACATTAAACCAAAGCCAGCTTTCAGTCCTATGCTTTCATAGTGAGAGGTGGAGCAGGGTAGGTCCCTTGCAACCCAAATTATTCTGTAATTCTATGATAGTTTGGCTGAGGTAATGACCCCTTCATTTTTGACAGCACTAACTTCTCTTCCAGCTAGCTGACTTTCAAAAGAAACGTAAAGAAAAGCTTTATAACTTCATAATTGAAACAACTCCTCTTTTAAATTTGGTTGAAAAACAGTAGAGTGGGAAGGAGAGGATAAACAGACCATAATCACAGAAGATGCACCTCTTCAAGAAACCAGGTCTAAAAAAAAAGTAGCATCTTCCAAATCCTGTTTCTGGCTTACTCTGTCGACTCTACAAAATCATTCCAGCTGTTTGTATATCTGGGTGTGTGATTTTCAACAGTCCTTACTGCTGCCTGCAGCCTTAGTGTTAAAATGTTTTAAAATACTTAATGCTTTGTTTAGTGTTATTAGAAATTACTGTTTTGACAGTTGAACTTGCCTGTCTTCTGGTCATACTGGGAGAGGTAATATTTTCTGTTTTTATTAAGAACTTGCCCTAACGTGCTCTCATGTGCTTTTGTTCCTCTAGATGGAATTCAATGAGAAGGAACTGCGGAGAGAAATAAGTTATGCCATCAAGAACATACATGGTATCAGGCAAGTGCTCCCATGTTTTCAAGCCCAGTCTCATTATACAGGTGTAATATCTTTGGAAAGCACTGCTTGCAAGCTTTGTTGTTCTTTGTGTTTTGGAAACTGTTCCTTATGTTCCTTGGTTAGTAAGTTCTCAGAAGGTTGACATTAGTAGCTGTGGTGTGGTATTTGAGCTTTCCTTGCCTTGTTGATGAGGAGGTCTTGATTTATGGTAGTGAACTGTTAGTTTGGGGCATGTTTTTATGGTTTGATTTTTTTTTTTTAAATATAATTTATTTTCCAAGATAGACCTTGGTGAGCAGTGTTTGAAAGAGAAGTAAGGCCCATTTGTTTAGGACTGGCTCTGTGGGGTATCTGTTATATAGCTTCATATACCCTGCAGTGAACTGTGAAATTCTCCATGTTGGACCCTGAATAACAGAATGACATTTCCTGTGTGAGTGAAAAGTGCAGATGTAGGATTCTTATGGATTTGCTGTGCAGGTGATTGTGCACGGACTGCTGCAGCTGCCACTCATCCCTCCTGGAAGGTTTGATGCAGTGCTGATGAGGCTTTACTGCATTATATCAGTACTCTTTAGAGTTCTTGCAGACATCTGGAAGTAGTTTCTACTTGTATATCTTTCAAGCATATTTCTACTTGTACATTGTTACTCAGAATGACACTTGCTTGAGAAAGAAGCAAATTTAGTTCTGTGGAAGTCTCTTTGTGTAGAGATTGTTATCACTCAACTCTGAAAATGAAGATTTGAGCAGTTCAGTATAAAAAAAAGATAATCTTCCTTGCATGATGTTTTTGTTACTGTCTTACATATTTTTTTATGTCCACAGAACAGGTTTGTTTACTCCAGATATGGCGTTTGAAGCCATTGTTAAAAAACAGATAGTTAAGCTGAAAGGACCTTGCTTAAAAAGTGTGGATCTGGTGATGCAAGAGTTAATCAACACTGTCAAGAAGTGCACTAAAAAGGTAGCTTGCACATAGATTTGGTAACGTAAGTAAAATGTAATGGTGTGGTGGATAATGTAAAGCCTGTCTTGCATTTTGTAGTATTACAAGAGATTTCTGATCCAGTCACTTGATGTACAGAGTAAGACTTTCTAAAATAATTACGTCTGCAAAGCTCTCAAAACAGTGTAATGATAGCAAAGTTCATTTTTTTTTTTACTCCTTTCTTTTAAATCTTATGATAGAAGGTGTTTTTGAGTCAAGTGATGCCTCCAGCTTCCTCTTCAGAACCATGTTTACACTTCTTAGCTAACTGGCTACTTTCACTGTCTCACCTGTCCATCTGTCTGTCCCACCAGCTCAGTGCAGGGTGCAGAGCAGCAAGTACAGGAGCTGTTCTGGGATGTGGGCACAATTATGATGAAGTTGTTGAGAAATATCCTGTCACATCCTCTGCATTTTTCTGAATAAAGCAAATTTTTTTATACTGATGAGCAGGTAAAGCAGATATTTCTTAAAACAGGAAAGGCAAAGATCATAGAGAAGCAGATTCACCACTATATTTTGAAGGGATTTTCCAGATTTTTGTCACTTTTGTCAAAGTTTGGAAGGTACATCACTTGAATTAATTGTGCAGATGCTTTTCCTGAGAGTATTGGGCAAATTTACCATTGTATTTTGCTGTTTATATTTAAGTATTGTTATGTAAAGATGTTGCCACAAGGTGGAGCCTTTAAAGAACAAGAAATTTGGAAATTGTTTGAAATGCCACTTTGGAATTAGGCACAGTAGAAGAGAGAGAAACCTCACCCCAAGGCTGATAGGCTGTGTTTTCATATGTCTGAAGTGTCTTTTCATTTATGTCCCATGGAGCAAAAGCATAGAAACAAGCTAAGGGTTTAGACCTCTCCAGTTTCTCTGAAGAAAAGCAAATAATGCTTACTTTACAGCATGGGTAACTTTGAGCCCAAGACTCATAGTATTTGCTTTCTTCCAAAGGGGAAAACTGGAGGCTCCCCAGTTTGTATTGCACTGGAGCCACAGTGCAGGGGTAAATGTCTGTTAACTCTGTGTTTCAGTTGGCAACATATCCAAGGTTGTGTGAGGAAACAGAAAGAATTGTTGCGGGTTACATTCGTGAAAGAGAAGAGAAGACCAAGGATCAGGTGAGAATAAACAGGAGATCTGACAGTTTGGAGAACTGTGTAAGGGAGGAAAGTTCTTACATACAAAGTGCAGTAAGACAATGAAAGATCTTTTTTTTTAAACAGGCTTCACGTTTTAGAGAGGGAGAAAAATTGCTTCTTTACCATTGAGCTTTGACAGAGGAGACTAAAATTGTTACAGAAAGGTTAAGTGGTGGCTTAAAGTAGTGTTGGCTTGTTCCTGTGCCAGTGTGCCCATTAGTGATTAAACAACTGCACACAGAAATAGCCAGCCTTTTTTCCACTTTGTTTCCAGGTGTTATTAATGTACCCATCCCATCCTCTAATTACAGCAGTGCTCACAACTAATGGTACTGATACTCTTGCAGGAGTGACAAGCTTTCCTTCAAGGTCAAAAAATGTAAAAAACCCCCAAAAATTCAGAGAAACTTGTTTAGAGCATTCATCACCCAGCTAAGCACTCCAAATCCAGGAAACTGCAAAGCTTAGATTACATGTTAGAAAATCCACTGGAAGTGGGAACAGGAATTATTGTCTGGAGAGTGCAGTGTGACAACAGAAATATTTGGGGAAGAAGAGCTAGGCAGACCTCCTAAGTTGTTCTGGACCCCTGGCTCTGTAATCCAGTCCCTGTACAAACTAGAGAGCTGTGCAACACATCCTGCTTATTTTCCCTTATTCTGTGCTGCAAATATAGTTCTTAAAAATCATTAAATTTATTTGCCGGGCTTGTACTTGCAGGGAGTTCTAGTTAGAACACTCAGTTATCTCAAAATTTGGGAGAAGATACAAGTTACTTTGAATAATTGTGTTTTGTTTTCCCATTCTTTGTTGTGTGCACGTGCCTGACTATTTCCCAGAACCAGGCACAAAGTACCAGCTTTTTGTAAATACCAAAAACTGGCCAAATGGGTTATTGTCACTTATTTATAGCATTATTTATGCTGTTATCAGTTATCATTAATAAAACAATTCTGAGGATATTTTCAGAGGTAAGAGATAGATCCAAATCCCCATTATTTTTTGCTCCAAGTGAGGCACCCTAATGTCTTCTGGAAATTGTGAAGCATTTGGGAGTGATGCTCTGTCTGAGGAGTTGTACAAAAATAATTCTATGCACTTTGAAGAGATTAAGTGGTACCATTTGGTAGCAATAGGTTCCTTCCTTTCTCCCTGCTGATACATGGAAGTCTGAAAAGACAGGGGGAAAGTGCAGTCTTTTGTTTCAGGAGCTGTTGAAGGGTGGCAGTGAGCTTTTACTAATATTTTAGCAAGTTTTTTTCTTGAGTTAGATTATAAAGTTTGAATCAAATTCTGTCTCTGGGCTGTTGAAGGACTGGCAAGTGATAAGTACACAAACCATTCTGTTGTTTCTTTGATAGCCCATCCCTCAATCCAGATGTGCACACCAGAATTGCTGTCTAGTACCTGGGCTGTACATTTTCTGGGCCAGGGCTTAGCTTGCCCATCACTTTTTTGTGTGGCACATAAAGAAAATGGAGGTACCTGGATTTTAGGTTTAAAGTTCAGGTTCTTTGCTGGCTTGGCTGGGATGCTACAGATAGACAGAGTTTTGCTTGACTCACAAAATGTAGAGCTAGAATCTGTTATATAATTAATAAACTGTTTCTGCCTGTGTATGATTGATCTTAATGGAGTGGGCAAGGGCCAAAAGAGTGAAAAATGAGGTCTGTCAGGAAAAAAAATAGGAAGAGGGAATAGCTCTTCTGTAGTCTAACTTATTAAACAAACACAGAAACAGAAGCAGTGGAATTTAGAAAATATTGCTTTTGGCTTGAACAATTGTTAAAGTAATATTCAATAATGCAGAAAACACTAAAGTTCTGGTTTTTATTCCCTTCCTTTTCTTCAGTCTTTCTCTTCCACTTTACCCATAATTTTTTCTCTCCTGTCTCTAACAGATGCTGCTGCTGATTGATATCCAGGTTTCTTACATCAACACCAACCATGAAGATTTTATAGGCTTTGCAAAGTAAGTGTATAGAGACTTTGTTGTAAAGACACTGTAAGGTTTTTTTGTTTGTTTGTTTGTTTGTTTGTTTTTAAATTAAATTCAGAACACAAATCCTGAAGTGTGGCAGTGAAGATGCAAGCTGCAGAGTCCCAGACATGCCAGGAGCACGTTCTTTCTCAATACACAGAGTGTTGAACTCCGTCCCACTTGCAAGGGAGTCTTTACCCAGTCCACGAGCCTGCTTTCACTGAAGCTGAAGCTTATGTCTGGGTCTGGAATTACACATATCTCTGGAAGCAGCTTTGGCACATCCATTTCAGGACCACAGAAATGCATAATATTGGTGGTCTTTCCACATTGTTGCTAATGCATATTTTGGGAGCTGTGATTCCGTGTGAAACAGTTTTGCTCAGAATAATGGATGCCACTGAATTTTAAGTGTGCCTGCTGTTTGACTGTAGAGAATAATAGTAGCAGAATGCCCTGCAGGGCCTGGTTTGACGTTCTCCTCACTTAATTGAAAAGGCTGTGAGAATATTCTCCAGAATGTTCTCCCTCAGTTTCCAGCAATTTGTGCCTCAGGGGCTTCATACCAGCATTTTGACACTAGTAAAAACATTAGAGATGTCTTCACTCTTTGAAGAATAAATATTACTTCAGTCACATTCGTTTTATGAATTGTGTTATTTGCCATAACAGCATTTGGAATCACAACAGGTTTCAGCCATGTGGGATCCTGGCAACAGTTTGGCACCAGTGTATGTATTTTACTCTGATCTATTCTAGTTAGCACTGTGAAGGAAGATCCACATATTTGACCATATGCCTTGAGGGTTTAAAATGTGGAGTTCAGTAAGCTGAGAAGGGAGAAGGCAAAGCCAGGCACTATTTATGTGTTTGATTTGAGCAACTTTCTCTAGAGTTGTTTGCAGGTCCTAGATATCTTTATCAGTTCTCTTGACAAATGACAGGATGTTGTAGGAATGGTAGGTGGCCTTCTAGAGGTCAAGATAACAACCTGCCTGCTATTTACTTCTCTTCATCCTTTTCTGACAGGAAAAAGCCTGCTAAAAACACTCCATATGTATTCATGGTGTGTGCTGTGACCTTGAGAAGTCACATAGTCCAACCTCCTGCTCAGAGGAGGGTCGATGTTGAGTTCAGATCAGGTTACTCAGGGTTTTGTCAAATCAGATCTGGAAAAATCACAAAATGGGAGATCCTCTAGCCTCTCTCTGTAGCCTATTCCAGTGCTTGCCTCTTCTCACTGTGAAAAGACTTTTCCTTGTGTTAAGTTGGAACCTTCCATATTTTATAGTATTGGATTCTGGAGTGCCAGGTGTATCTGAAACTATTTCAGCATGTTTTTCCCCTGGAAAAATTCCCCTCCTGGATGCTGCTGCTGTGGCCTGTAGTTCAATCCATGGTCCTCACTGCTATGTCTTTCCCAAGGTGTTGCAGTGCCCGAGTTCAGTTTTTTGGGAAAACTGCTTCCTCTTTTGCCAGCTGAGACCTAGAAATCCCCAGCCACTGTGCACGGGGTATAAGCAGTTAACAAGTGACTCTTCACTTAAGTTCACTTATGAGTTTAAGCAAGGATGCTCTAGGTTGGAACAGGTGGAAAGCAAAGTATCCTTGTTGACTTCTGCTCAGCTGAAAGAAAAAATTTGGATAGCAAAGAACACTTTAAAATATATTCACTTATGAGCTAAACAGAAGAAAATAATAATTTGAAACTATAAGCATGTTATTGTTATCTCAGTTATTTTAGAACTTGAAAATGAATGATTTTTGGGTAGCATGTGGTCTTCTCCAGCATCTGAACATCCTGGACTATAGATTCACCAGATTCCCTGGTGTTTCCTTTCCTTTGCTGAGGCTTCTAGGCCCTCGTCTCTTGTGCCTGCAGTGTTTTGATAGTGTGAGTCCTGTGACCCTTGATCATAAAAATGAAAGCACAAGACATCTCAAACTACCTTGCAGCATTGCAGAGCCTGAGGCAGGTACAGTGTGATGTGAACTGTCTTCAGAGGGATTAAGAATGCCTAAATATTTAGGACAAATTTGTATATTCATGCAATTATGAAATCTTGGAATATTAATGTTTGTCTCATTTAGCAGTTTAAGTGGTAAAATTTTGGGTTTGGATTTGTTTCCAGTCAGTGTAACTCAGGCATAGCTGTGTGCTTCAATTTACAAAAAGAGTAATTTGTATTTAGAACAGTAAATAGAGGACCAATTGGTGGGCTATTTCTAAAAGGCATGGGTTTCTTAGTATGGTGTTCAAGGTTTAATTAGCTTTCCTAAGATGACAGAATTTAAAAAAAAAATAAAACCAAAAGAATAGCAATTAAGTTTCCTAAAGCCATCTCAGGTGTGTTTCAGAATTGTTGATGGGTTAGTGCTGTGTTTTCTGTGTGCACATTATTTAATCATAATTTATGCCCCAAAGCTTGTGCAACTCAGACGATGCACCAGGGACGTGCAGTGTCACTTGGGCAAAAGGATCAGGATGACAGGGAGTTAAATGCAGAGAGTAGGCATATAGAATAAATATCCTTTTGGATCTTCTCCCAAACAGCATGTGGACTGCTGGTTTAATGGAGTGTGGCCCAAAGGGCAAGATCAGAATTTGGATGGGGTTGAGTTTGGTGCTTCAGCAGTTGTTTGGAGCAGTAGCTGTGCACAGAACAGTGGTAGAATTGGCCTGTAGGCTCTGATCCAAGCACATCTTTCTGCCTTTCTTTTTCAGAGCAGCATTTGTAGCTGATCTAATATATGGATGGTTTTTTCTTCAGTTAATCAATGCCTGGTGAAATGGTATAATCTAATCCAAACAAAACTTCCTGTTGCCAGTGCCCGCTCTGGTGGTTGAGCAGCCAAAGTTTTCCCTCTGGATGCTTTTCTGCCTCTTTCCAGAAATAGTTTAACGTTGTGGCCTAACACAAACCAGCACATAATGCAAATGCTTTTAGAATTAATGGCAACTTGTTTGGTTTTGAGACAGGAGTGTGTTTTGTTTCAGGAACCGGGATTACCAAAGTTGGAGAATTGAGCAAAATACTTTAAATATGCTTTAATTTCAAATGTGCTCTATTCTTATACGATTTCAGCTTTGAAACAGCTTTGGGACGGCTTCATCCGTTGGTTATATTTACACCCTCAAAGTGCATATAAATATTAGAATAATATCCAAAACAAACTGTCAAGACAAAGCTATTAAGAAGCCTCCAGCAGGGGAGGATTTTGTTGTACTGTGCTAAATAACAGAAATGGCTCTTTGTCTCCTCTGAATATTTATAGAGACCAATGTTTCCAAAGTTACCCACATGAGCCATAATTTCTCTGTGCTTTTTAGTAACCTTTACCAATCCAAGTTGGATGTTGTTGCAAAGGATATGATTAGTAGGAACTGTCTCCTGTGCAGTTCTAAGCAGACAAATATAAGCAGGTAGAAAAGCAGTTGAAATATGCACATGTATGCAATGATTTTGCTGTGTTTCTTTTGCTGTGTTAATCTAGCTTTCTCTGCTGGAATCCAAAGTAACTATTGCTGCTAAAATCTATTCCTCAGGAACTGCCTTAGTTCAAGTTTCTTCAGTGTAACTTTTTTCCTCTGCTTCCCTTAGTGCCCAACAAAGAAGCAGTCAGGTTAACAAAAGTGCAGTGGGAAATCAGGTAGGCACCTAACAGAGAATGGATAATGGCATGTGCAAGTTAACCCAAGCTGTTTGGTTTTCTTGGCTGTATTTTCCTGTTGTGTGTCATTTACCATTTCTGCTTCAAACATACATAAAACTCGTCATCATCGCCTTGTTTTGCTGAACTTTTCAGAGCCACCTGACTCCCATTGTTACCATCATTTAATGTTTAGAATTTCTGCTCCTGCTTGCACTGCTGGTTAGTGCCTCCCCTCCCATGGCGTTCAGTGCGTTGAATCTCTCATGTTGCACGTCGGTGTGTTTTGTTATTAACTGCAAACTTGTGACTTTCAGAATCCAAAATGCTGGTGAGTACTTGCTTGTGTGTGCTTTGTCATAGTGTTTTTCTACTTCTCATGTGTTCTCAGCTTAACAGCAGTGAAGGGCAATTCAGCAAGCAAAAGTGGATTTGCCTTTCCCTCTGCTGAAACCTTCACGAAGGTGTTGACTATGTACCATAGGCCTTTCTCGAAGTAAACAAAGAATAACTGGTTGATGGCCTCAGATTAATTAGCATTTTCACTGAGATTCATTAGTTGTTTGTTTCTTTTTGTCACATAAGAATATGAGATTGATTCTGCAAGATTTTTGGGGCTCCTGAGCTTCGCTTCTTTCTTTGCTTTTATGTGGACCAGGAACTCTCAGAACTTTGCAGGATCAGTCCTCTTCTTAATATGAGATAAAAATAATAAAAATACTACAACCTTGGAGAGTTTATGCTCACTTTGAGGGTTTTGCAAAGTCTTAAACAGAGAAAAAAAAACCATTATGGAACTAGTACATACTTTAGAAGGAAATAAAAAATTCTAGTAAAAATAAGACAATGAAATTTTCTATAAATAATTACCAGTACTGAACATCTTCCTGATGTTTTCACACGCAGTTTGATCAAACAGTACTCAGGAGGAGAAAGGTCAACATTTTCAAATGTGACCACTGAGTTTAGATCCCTCAGGTCATAAACCCGAGGTTTCAGAAAATCTCCTATTCTGCTGCTCTCATAGGACAAGAGTTGTTGGCATTTTCTGAAAATTTAGTTATCTTTTTGGGGATAGAAATTCAATCTCTTCCTCCCACCAAGAAATTGCTAGTTATTTTTGAGACATTGCTTAAAATAATCCAATAACTTCTTGGATGGAATGGTCCCCTACAGCCTGACCAGCATGAGTGGCATTTTTGATGTAATATATGGTTTGGATTAAAATGAAAAAGAACCCTGGAAGGTCTAAACACTGAAATGGCTTCAAAGACGAGTCTCTCCCCTCTGAGGAGAGATTTCCTCCTTATCTAGCTGTGCCGGAACATGTGTCAAACACAACAACTGTCATCACTTTGGAGTGTCCCATAAAAGGAAAATTGACCAATTATCTGACTCTTCAAAAATACACAAATAAAATGAATGATTTTTTAATTAAGTGAATGTTTTCTCTCTAAAGAAGTGGAGGAAAAGCTTGGCGTTTTAAATTCGATGTTGAGACTTGATTAATTCTGGTATAAAGGACTTTGCTGAACCTTTTATTTTAGAGATAATAAACAGATGTTTGTAAGTTAATTGTTTGGAGTTGAAAAGAATGAGAAAATGTTTCTGAAATAAAACTTCATTTTTGCAATTTGCTATTTCAGGGAACCAATCTACCGCCTTCAAGGCAAATTGTACGAGCTAAGTTCTGTAAGCTTTATTGTTGCTTTTTCATTTAGCTTCTCAGAGGGCAAAGTTTGTCTCTAACTCATTGGTTTGTTGAATACTTGCTACTAAACTATTTAATGTTAAGCTGTCTTGTCTGTAACACTTTCTCAACAAAGTATAATTGCAGTTCATCACTTAACTGCTTCTAACCTGCTGGTACAAGTCTAAACTAGTATAACTTAAAATGTTGTAGAAAACTTTGCGTAGAATTAATATTTTTATAATTTACTGAGTTCCTCAAACTAAAATGACTAATTGGTGTTATATTTTATTATGTAACTGGAAAGCAGTTTTTATCTGATATAAGTGCCTCTATTCATAGTGGACCTCTTTTTGAATGGTGGGCAAATAAGTTTCTGGTAACCAAAAGGAAACATTAGCTCCTGTGTAAATGAACATGCTGTTTATGGGTACAGGTACTGTTCTTGTGTTTTGTTTATGCCAAGGAATTACTTCTGATAGAAAAAGTGAGTTCTGTGAAAGAAAATATTTAAAGCTGTTTTAGCATTCTTTTCAGAGCACCAGGAGGATCAATATATCATGGACAAATTCTTTTCTAACCCTTCCACCTCATGAGTAAATAAATACTTGAATGTCTTTAATATTACTAATTAGAATTAATTGTCTAAACTGCAGTTAATTTTATAACAAGTTACTCCTGGTTCAGTGATAGGTGCAAGAAATAAATCTCTGTATTGTGTGCAGTCTTTGGCAATATCTGTGATGAAAACATACACTTTTCCAGTTTTGTTGCCACATCAACGAATTATATTAGTTATAATTTTAAACTAAACATGGAAAAAGTACTAGGCAGCACTGACTCTAACAGCAGTTGAATTGAATCCCTTGGGAGATTAAGATCACTACGTTTTCCCAAAATAGTGGGATGCTCATTTGCAATCTGTTGCTTTTCTTTTTAGTAGCTGCTTTGAACTGGAATGATGCAGATAACTATTAACTGTTTCTGTGTATCTTGGAAATAAGATGAGGACAGCAATACCTCATTTTTGGACGATAATGCCAATTCCTCTTAACATGTTTTTGCTCCTCTTTCCTCTGCTACTAATTTATTCTCTCACACTTAATCTTTGGCCTTTTTCTGTTTGTTTTTTCTTTGCTACCGCCTGAGGCTTTGACCTGACTCCACAAAGTTTCTTTTTAAGCCACAGGTTAGTCTGTCTTCTAATTTGCTTGAAGTAATCAGTGTAATGCTTGGTTTCACACAGCACACTAGCAAGGTCTGGCTCCTGAAAGCTGACCCACTCCTAACTGTGTATGTTGTGTGCTGAGATTTGTTTTGGTGACTAAATTTTGATATTTAAATCTCCCCTTCATGATAAAGTTTTGAAGATGAAGGTGTCATTGCTCCATGTGCTGAATTGATACTCTGTGTGTGAGAATGCAAGACACTCAAATTATAGAACATTATATGTTATTTATATGAAATTCTGTTTTGAGATTTACTTCAGTGGCAAAACCTGCTGCTGTGCTTGAAGTAGCCCCTGTAATTGGAGAAGAGGCTTAATGTCGACTGTTTCAAGTCACTGTCCAAGTGATTTGGAGATTTGGGTCTGAAGGCTTTGTTTGACCTGCCTCTTCTGCAGTGTTACACCAGCAACCTGGTTCACTTGTTCTGGACACAGGTAGCATTCAGACCCCGTTGGTTGGCCTGAACTATAGTGCTAATAAGTAACTTTTCCCCTAGTAACCCCTTTTTTATGTTTTTTTTTTCTTTTAATCCTGCTTTGTAGCATACTTTGCTGCTTCTTCTCTTCAGATATACTTAAATCCTGTTATCTTGCATGATCCAGGAAAAAAATGTTTATGGAATTTTTTTAAGCAACCAGATGGAAATGGAACCCTGTGCTGTGGTCAGTGGAGGTGGTCATGAAAAATCATGACAAGGCTGTTGTCTTAAGAAATGTCAGTATTTCTGTAAAAGAAGTGGTGCCTATAGGCTAACACATTCAAGAATGTTTCAAAATTTAGCATCATGAATCATACTGCTTTTGAATTTTCATTTATCAACACTAGAGGAGTGTTGCCGTTCTACATGACTACTTATTTTTTGGGTTAAGATTCCTTCATGTTTGACTTATTCATCTCAATCTTTGTTTAACTATATTTGGAAGCATGTTTAAATTTTTCACCACTGAGTGCTTTGCTTCACTAAGATCTAAATTTTTCTTTAAAGCAGACCTGTTTTTAGGACTTTAGCCACTGTCATTATTTTTAAGTTATGTAATATACTGTGCAGTGTTTTGTAGGGAAGCAATGTCACAAGCTCTTGGTTGTGTTCAGTATCAGAACAGACCTGAGTTTATGCTCTGACATTTGGCAAATTACAGTGAAATACTGTATTAGGTTTCCCCTCTAATATGTAAAGTGAGATAATCTTCATAATTGAACTCAAAGAACCAATAGCTTATAAGGGTACTTCACAGAGTAGTTTTTCCAATTTTTATTCTCTCAATGTACTTACTATTTGCTAACATGTGTTGTTATGACAGTGATTGGAAGACAGAGTAGTACTGGGAGTTGTGTTCTGTGTTCAGAATTATTTCAATGGAGTTAAGCAATACAACTTTAATAGAGTTATATTAACAAGTGCTGCTGCTGGAATGTTGTGGGAGAAGCCAGTCTCATGATTTTCACACTTGTATTTCTGTCTGCCCAGACAATTTCACTTATCTCACTTATCTTGCAATCATTCCTCAAATACTTCTTTAGAGAATCAGAAAGTGTTCCATTCCTTTAAATATATTTCTCTTACAAATACCTCATTTGATTCAATGCAACGAAGAAGTCATGCAGCAATTCATAAAATGTGCTTATTGTGTCAAATCTTGCTTTCCTGTTTGTCTGTGAAGTCCTGGAGAGTAAAAACAACAAATATGATTTGGGTTTTGTGCAGCTGAACTATGAGAAAATTATTTCCTTCTGGCTTGTTCATATAAATTTGTAGCCTCTAAGTTTCATTTTTCAGACACCCAGATTAGGTATCAGGATCCTGAAGGAAGGAACTGTCATCTCTTGTTCATCCTGTGCATGGAGTCCAACTACCGGTCAGAATATTGTCTTCATGAGCTTCTGGCAATGCCCATATTTTTCACCTTCCTGAACTCATGTCACTAATATCCGGTTTGCACGGAGTGACATTTAGAAATACGATAGAAAATATTGAAATGTCTCTCTTAGATATAAACCAACCAGCAAATGAACTTGTGAAAATAATGAAACACGATGCTTTCATTTTTTAAGCTGAAGTACTATAAAACATTCCTAACACTACAGTTTTAAAAAACCCCAAACCAATACCATAGAGGTTTTTTAAAATTCAAAAGCATCTTTGAAAAGCATATCTGCTTATTGCCCATGGAAGAACACTTATTTCTAAAATATAGCTTATTTTTTTGAGGAATTGGCTGGAGTCTAAGGTTTGATTCAACTTCTCTGGAAAGTAGAACTGTGTTGCTCAATCTCACTTTGTCTTGAATTTACTCCTTGATCCAACATCTCCCTCCCCTTTATCTCTGACACTGGTGCTGAGTATTTTGTAAGTGTAGCTCTTTGTAGTTAACAGAATGTACCTGGGAAACAGGAAGAATTCTGTGAAAAGAACATGAGGATTAGCATACTAAGCTCATCTTCTCCCTTTGGTGTCCCCTGGAACAGGTTCTTAGTGGTTTAGATAGTTGTTGGCTGTCATAGTGCCCAGAATATTTTAGAGAACACAGGGTCCTGTGTTTTCCCAGAGGAGTATAGATAAAGAGGTCTAGAAATTTGCACGTATGAAAAACACATACCCAGGATATTGCTGTAGGTTGGTGTCCTGCTCTTCGTGCAGTGTTGTGTGGGAATGACAGCTGGATCTAATCCTCAGCACACAGGATTTTTGAGGAAACAACTGGCAAATTCCTTCCTTTACGAGACAGTGACCAATGTTTGTATTAGCAAGTCAGCTTGTTTCTGTCCACAAAGAGTGATGGTTCTGCATCTATGGGGAGATGTGCTGGACTGGAGTGTCACAGTCTTCTGGAGCTCTGCAATGTAATGTAGTTCCTACATTAGAAGTATTAAAAATTTCATTATACTTCTTAAGTGGCTTGCATAGTTCAGATTTAAAAACCTTGACTTAGTTTGTTCCAAGACCTCTACCACAAGTGTGTTCTTGTCAAATGGAGAAAATTTGACTCTTATTAACATGTTTAGGGTCTTATTAACATTACAGACGCTACGGTCACGGTGATGGAAAGGCCTGGATGGAATAAGCAGAGAATGTTACTTCCCTTTCCTTTGAAGTGCTCATCATGGATAAGGTTTTTGAACCAGCTACTCAGGTGTGTCTTACTGGTTTGCTTCTAGAAACCACCTCTTTATCCTCACTGACATCTCTCTTCAAATTTTTTACCCTCTCTGAGATGTGTCTCTTAACTAGTTTTCAGTGGTGTGCTGCCCCAGCTGTCTGTGTTCCTGTGTGTGGATATGAGCTTTACATGGAGCAACACTGCATTTTCAATTGCAGACAATGTGGTTCAACAGCTTCCCCTCTCTTACCCTCTGATTTCAGTTTCTTTGTAGTCTGGGAATACCCACCTTTGCACATGTGCTGTGAAGTATTTAGTCTGCTGTACAAATACAGCTCACCTTGCTGCAGAGCTAAGTTCAAGTGAATGGAAAGCCTTAATTTCCTTCCTTTTCCTACAAATCTGTTCCCTTTGCATTTGTGTGGTTCAGTGCAGAAAAAGAAAATAGAATTAGTTTTGTTCCACAACTTGTTCTGTGGCAGCTGCCTGAAGGCCAGTACGCTGGTTATATATACATGTTGCTGTTTCCTGTTAAAAGTTTACTTCAATAAACATCGTAAAATAAAATAAGGATTTGATGGGTAATCAAGTTCTTATCAGTATGTTTCCCTTAACTTGCACTCAGACAAACATTCCATCTTTTTGTACTCACTAATGCCCCTCTCCACATAGTGGTTTTTTTTTCCCAGTGAACATGAATATTAAAAATACCAACCAACTTTTGTAGAAACCTTTGCAGAATAGGCTGTTCCATCCAATCTGCTTGTGCTGTAGCCTTGAGTCTCTTTACAGGAGTTATGTCCAGTTCTCTTATTGCTTACTGAGGCTTCAGAACCAAATCAGTGCTTTCTTAGGTATTTTCTTACAGACTGAAAACCTGTTAACTGTTTCTGGATCTTCAGGGCTTTTCTTACACTGCTGACCTGGTTGGTAGTAAGTGGGAAAACATGATCATCCTATTTGAAATGAAATGGATACTCTTGGATTATGTGCATTTCCAATACAAGTTCCTGCTTTTCGGGAACTTCTGATCTCTTCTTTGGTTTAGTTATCAGATTTAACTTAGTCCCTTGCTCTGTGCAAAACCAAAGCTGTTTTTTTCAGGGAGCTTACATGAACATACATGGTGAGTGGGAGTGAATTCTAATTCAGAAACTTTCAGAGATGACAAGGAATAGATGGTGATGAGCCATGTTCTGTGGTGAGTTGTTGATAGCAGTTACTGGTCTTGTAAAGCCCTGTGAGAGGAATGTCAGTCTTGAATATTTCTTTAAATACAACAGGAAACTCCTTTTTGACCAGACAAGTTGGTGCCTGTGGGACTTGTTGAGAGGATTCTGAAGGGCTTCTCTGGGCACTTTTTTCTCTCTCAGTACTTCATAGGCAAGTGAAGGGTGTTGCTGTGCAGAGAAACAGAATGGCTGAGGTCTCCTGCATCTGTGTGACTGGGGGGTTCTGTTGTCTTGTTCAGAGTATTATAGGAAGGAATGTTTACTTTCTCATATTTGCATTGGAAAACAAATGTTCCAATAAAATGAAAAGTTTCTATCTGATCTGTTAATGAGTTTTCAGGATTATTCTCTTTTCTTCACCTCTGGACTTCTCATTCCTCTTAGGTTTTCTTTTGTCCCTTTTTCTCTGTCTGTGATTTAGCCTCCTGCCCTTAGTATTCATAGGCATGTTGTTCCCATCTTGTATTTCATCTTTGGCTTGTATCTATTTTAAAAAGTTCTGCTTTACCCATCTTCTCCCCCGATTTTTATTGCTGCCTTAGGCTTTTTCTTCCTCTTTTTTTTTTTTCTCTTCTACCTTAGGAGAAGAAAATATCTCTCACGTGCCTCTCCTTACCCCTTCCTACCTTAATTTTAAATTAACTGTAGAACTCTCCACTTTGTCACTCGATACAACCCGTTTTGAAACTTCCCAGTGTGTGGCAGAAGCCACTCACTTTGCCATTGTCTAGGTGCTTTTCCTTGTATCCAACTTTACAAATGACCTTAGCAATTAGACTAGAACAGGATGGTCAGATATAAAGTTGTATGGACTTTTACAATGTGTTGTTGTACAACAAATAAATACCTTCAAGTTTACGTGATCCTTTAACATGCTCATACTTGCTTTAAGTACAACATTCTGATAGTTAGGCTTCTCCCTTTCTCCAGCCTTTTGACTGAAAACATATTCATTTTATTACTTTCTTTTTGAATGATAGGAACGTGTAAAAACCCTTGAATTTGCCAGAGACTGAAAAAATGCACCTGTTTATGTTTTATTTAGCAAGTCTTTATTTAAAAGAATAAATGCAGCAACAGAGTTATGTCAAGTGAGTAATGATCTAAACTTGTGCCTGACTGCACCTTTGCATAGGTCATTCGGAAAGGCTGGCTGACCATCAACAATATTGGCATCATGAAGGGAGGATCCAAGGAATACTGGTTCGTTCTAACTGCGGAAAGCTTGTCCTGGTATAAAGACGATGAGGTAAGGAACGAAGAACTTTATACTACTGGGGAAAAGAAAAGTACTAATTCAGTCTTCTGATACCAGCTTGAAATATTAAATCAGCTTGTACAGCCTTGAACTGAAAGATTGTTGTAAGGTTTTAGCTGTGTTTTTTGAATTTCTATTTTGATTCATGAAGAATGCTGAGTGTCTAAGACTTCTGTTGAAATGCTGATAACAAGGAAAGGGTGTTGTGGGGGGTGTTTTTGTTTGTTTGTTGTTTTCCTTTTTTCCTCTCTTCCTGTGATTTCCACGCATTGCTCTAAAAAAGAAAAAAAGGGAAAAAACCCAGGCTGTTCTGAAATGTTGTGGATATTTTCCTGTGCCTGTTTGGGCTGCTCTTACACATCTACTGTAAGTTGATCATAAATAGTCTGGGTAGAGTTACTTTTAAAAGTAACTACAGCAGTTGGTTTAATGATAACAATTCTTCGTCCTCATATTCTGAGATGGTGAAAAGCCTGTCTACAGAGTTCTGTAGCTGTTGGTATGGATTTTCAGATTTGACAAAAAGTGTGCTTTTGTGGATGATCAGTAAATCTGAGGTGAGTAATATGGGAACTGGAAAAAGCATTTCTCTGGTGAAAAGGACATCAAGGTTGCTCACTATATTGAATATACCAGTAGGAAGCTTGTTAGTTCTGTTTCATTACTTTTTCAACAATGTTTGTAATGATGTGCTCTATCCAAAACTCCAGCAGTATTTTGAAGGTTAAAATAGGATTATTATGTGCACTGTCAGATGTATGGTAAGGCCTTTGTGGGCTATTTTAAGGTTTGTATTGGTGTTTGTAGAAAAACTGGGTTCTGAATTTTTTTGAAGTTAAGTATTTCCAGCAAAAATTTAGTGATTTAGTTCATTGGATGAAAGAGGCACAGGTAAAGAGAAAGTTTGAAATGAGCTGTAAAACATCACTCAATCTTTCCATCTTAATCTAGATAATAATCACAAGACTGGCTGATCCCAGCAAAACAGAGAGCTGGTTGATGGGGACTGCAGACAATTTATATTCTCTTTAAACTAGTGTAGTGTTTTACTGCAGTAGATTTTCTGGAAGCAGCGGGGAGAGGTCCTGCAGTGCATGTGTGTAGAGTCAGAGCTTTCCTGAGTCCTGCAAATTCAGGATGTGGTACTTGCCATAGGGAGTTCCCTCAGTAATGCTGCTGATGGTGGAAACTGTGCTGGTCAGTAGGGTTGGTTTGTTTGGTTTTTTTCCTTGAGTCAGTGGCTATTTTGGGACAGACCTTAAGACTGAGGGACAAATTAGGTTAATTTTTAAGATTTTGCCCCTTGCTCTTTTATTTAAGCTTTAAAGGGATTCAAATGTATTTACTGTAACAGGAAAACAAGTGTGTGTCAGGCAGAGGGGAGGAGCCACAGGATAAATGTTAAGAGGGGAAGTTTTATTCTCAAATTGCTGAAATATACTTTGAAAGAAATGCAAAAGTCACTTCATGAATTTGAAAATTTGAAGTTGCTGGGTTTTGTGATCTGCCTTAAGGTTACTAGAACTTACTTTCTTAGGTTCAGTACAGGTAACTGGAACTAAAACAAGCGATGGGGGGAATTAACACCCTTTGCTGTGTTCTGTCTCAAGCAGTTGGAGGTGCATCTAAGATGTGCTATGGCAACTTTTAATGTAGTTTGTTTAGACTTTTTTGAGTCTGGTCTTTGTTTAATGCGGAATATAAAAATTCCTAAAAATGCTAATGGTATGTCTTGTGCAATGCAACTTTAAAAAATAAATAGTTAGTTTTGGTAGTCTGCTGGAGGGAGTCACCTGGGAAACTCAGAATAGTACATGGAAAGAAATAGCCACTGGGTGATTTCTAAATACATATTTTAAAGTAATGTCTCTTAATTGCCAAACAGTTATGTTTTGAGAGTCATGAAAATGCCAGTAGTTCATTCAGGCCAATATGGGAGCTCACTGAGGAAATATCATAGAGTGGCAAGAGAATATAATAGGATAGTACTTTGCTGGTGGAAAAAGTTCCTCCTTAAGTACAGATTTGCTGTATAATTTGATTATGTTTTCCTGGTAAAGAGTATACAAAGTTATGATTTTTAATTATTTTTTTTTTGTACTGAACCTTTCTTAGTAGGACTGAAAAAAAATTTAGTAAGATCTGTTCTAGCTAGTTTTGAAGAAGGTCAAAGCCACAGCTTGGCTGTTAGTCAAACGACAAGTGACTTGTTTCAGAAACAGACACTATGGGCTTTGAAAATAAAGAAGTACATATATGATTTCCTGGCTGAATTCCAGTTTTTATAATTGCGTTTTGCCTCCTTAAAACGTTCTCCTCATTTTCAGCGTGATTTGGTAGTTGTCACATCCTGTTCTCAGCTGCTGACTGAACCGGCTTTGTGCGGGCGTGTTTCCCCCCTGGTGAGATTCACAGTCTCGGGGATGTGAGAAGCGATAACCGTGTTTGTGTCTCTGGCTGTGCCCTTCGGGGTCGTGGGGAGTTCGGAGCCCCGTCCTCCCTCTCGGGCTGGTCACTGCTGCATCCCCTCACGGCAGCACCGATCCCTGCCTCGCAGCTGGGGACGATGCAGAGTCAGGTCTCACCTTTGTCGTTTTGCCACTGCGATGGCTTTGTTCCCCTGTGCCTGTACCCCTGAGCTAGGAATGTGGTAGCAGCTTCGTACCAGAGAGCTCTGACAATGTACTTTCCAAAACTCCAGTGCCTGCTGGGGCCTCCAGGGCTGTGTACCCCCTCTAGTGTAAGCTGAGACCATTTTCTAGTCTGGAATTTACTCTGACATCAAAATCACCCTGAGTGCTAGTGGTTGCTTGCTAGTGCCATGAGAAGGATGTAAATGGCTTCCTTTATTTGCGAGGTGCAGCTTTGATGAATCCACAATGGAATGCATTTTGAAGCAAGTTGCTTTGGCAAAAGACTTCAGATTTTGCCGTATGATATCAGTGTTACAAAAGAAAGAATTGGTTTCTTGACATGGTTTCGTTGCTGTCAAACATACAACAGGATTTTACTCCTGGTGAGAGGGACTCTATGCCTAAGAATGCTTCTTAGGCTTGTTATTATGGAAATATCCAGTTGATGTTGGAACAGTGTGCTTAAAGCAGTTACAGTATTAGTTCTGTCAGTACTAATCTGGGTTAGTTTCTGATCCTGCACACAGTTGCTTGTGTTCATAACTTTGCTGTGTGACCAGGACCATGACTTTGTGCTTTTCCACTTAAAAATGAAACAAGGAAAATGCTGTGCACCTCTTTGAGGCTGCTGTAAATAAGTGCAAGATTAGAACGTTCAGTGACCCTACAAATACAGCTTTATTTCATAGAGTATTCCGTGTAATCCCAGCTGGAGCGTTTTAAGGCACAGCTACACACACGATTAAATTTGAGCATTTTAGCTTTCAGTTGTTACTGTCTTGTTAAGTAGCATTAACGGAGGTTCATTGAGAGTCAACCTGCAAATACAAAGTTTGTGAATTAGCCACTTCTGTGTCAGGATGAAATGGACTTTGGGAACGTGGAATGCTTGTGAATCCAAAAGCTCTCAATGTAAACAAATGGCTGTCATTTGTAAAGTTGTGTAGCATTTTTACAGGGCATGGTCAGAGACTGTGATTTTATTATTATTTCTAAAGCATCTAGAGATTTTGCTGGCATTATTGGGGTGCAAAGGAATCCAAGCTGCACTCTAGGATTAGAACTTCTAAAAATGTGAAATTTACATGTATTGGGAAAATCCCCTTTGGTCTTATTTTCAAAGAAAATATTTCCATTCTGTTTCAATAGGAAATGATAGTATTGTCAACATCTGGTCATAGACGTAGTTTGTATTATAATTTCACAGTTTATTCCCAATTGTAAAAAAAAAATTGTTATGTGAGATTTGGGAGCAAGATACAAAAGTAAGTGAGGAGGTGAGAAAGTGGCAAGGGGAGAAGTTACTCTAAGGTCTGACACTGTGTGTGTTTACAGAATTAACTTGCCCCACAACAGACTGCTCTTGGCTTCTGTGGCAAGCAGGAATGTCAGTGAGTTTGATACAGCAATAATCTAATAATGCAAGTTGCTCAAGTTATGCCTAGGAATTAAATGGAAGGACAAAACATATGGAGGTGCCGCAGAGCTGCGTATAAATAAAACTTACTGTTAGTGAGTTAATGAGAACAACTAGGAAAAGAGTACTATAGGAAGCACAGTAAAAATTTCAGCAGTGGGTTTTATTGTAGTTTATAGGCAGTGTTTGACTCTGGGTGGGTTGCAGCACGCAGCTTGGTACTGACCGGCCGTCTGGGATCCAGTGACTCGTGGCTGGAGCTGGTGGTGCAGGTGCTCTGGGGTGTCAGAGCCGTTTCCCACTGGCGGCTGTTCCCTCAGGCTGGGTTGTCATGCGACTGCCTGTCTGTGCCTGCTGTACAGGTGAGAGGATGTTCTGCACAGCAAGTGTAGACAGGCAGACACATGACAACTCCGTCCAGCCAGTCCCTTGGAGCCATCACCGCTGGTGTGCAACACTTTGTACCAATCCAGTTTGGGGGGGCTTTGTTGGGGGGGAACACACATAACAGAATTAAACTTTAAAGCATTAGGAGCTGTAGAACAAGAACAGAACTTGATTTTATTCAGAAAAGCAGCATTTTGGTACATGAGTTATCGTTGTGCTGACATGTATCGGGGGTGCGATTTCAACAGACTGGTCACACTGAACATTTGGAAAAGTGAAAAGAACTGAAACCAGTGTTTATTTTATATGCAATTCATACAGGGTTTTGCCTGCAGATTGTACTTGCACATAGTAATTTAACCAGATGTTTTTACTCTTCATGGAAGCACAGAAATACTGAAGTTCAAGATAAAAGATATGTTTATACAGTGCATATTTTCTAAGAGCAGATAAGTACAATAATCTGGCATGTTAAAAATAAAAATCTTTCTGTATAAATGGAGGCAGCCACTTGCACATTAACCCCATTATAGGGAACATGCTGGAAAGAAAACTGGTTGCATTTTATATCAGTTTTGCTAATATGCAAGAGCTACACATGTGTGATATTTCTTTTAGTATTTTGGTTTGCATATTTCATTTTAGCTTTCTCTCAAAATACGTACTTTGTATGACGTTGTAAAATTTCAGTAATTTTTTTTCCCCTTAAATATAGACCGTACTATAGATCAAAAGTCTGCAAATAGCATCATTTCACATCACAAGATGTGCTACTTGGCTGAATTTTTCTGTATGCAGAATACACACAGTGACTGTAATCCAGCTTTGCAGTGACATTTGCCACATCACTGGGGTGTTGTTTCCAAAGGTATAAAACACTCTGGAACGTTAAGAGGGGAAAAGGATAGTTGTATCAATTGTCTGTACAGATTAAACGTTTCTGGTTTATAATGGTGTTCTTGAATCTCTGTTGCTCGCTAGTGCCACCATAGGTAACAACAAACCAGTGCTTTCAAACCCTTCTCAAACATATTCCATACAGAACAGCAGCCAAACAGTTTTTAAGTTCCAGCCTGAAAACTGATTATAAAAGGGATGCATTTACCAACAAGCTAAAGGTGGGGGTAGTGTTGAGGTTTTAAACTAGACGAATAATAAATGAATATGTGATTATTCAGGTGTTCTGACTCTAATAATTATTTTACCATGAAGAAAAATATACATTTTAGGTAATATGCAAGCTGAGTGTACAAGTTAAGATTATCAGTTATATGAATAAAATTTTCCTTGAACCTAATGAGGTGGAATAAGATATCTTAAATAAATGAATAAAGCACAAAACATGGCTAGCTAATTCAGACATGAAAAATTAATTCCAATACATTAAATAATTTGTCTTTATAATACACCTACTTAAATTTTTGTAGCTCTAAGTAAAATTTTAGGAGTATGCTTTAAGTTGATGTCTTCCTACCCACTTGACCATTTTGAAGAAAAACAAAAGTGGCAAATTAGAAGTACTTTTAAAATAAGTATAATACAATGATTGTTTCATAGATTTCGTCACATTTAACTGCTTCATTTAGTTGGAAGAAAATTAGGTCTCGCTTTCTGTGTTATGCATCCTTCTTGAATTAGCAAAGAATTGTACAGTAAAATTCACTGGCAACCTATAGTAAAAAAGATTGGAAGAATAAAAGTATAATTTTATATAATAGGCTTTCTATTAACAACTACCAGGGACATTGTGCTGGAAGGAAAGTCTTAAGTGGAAAGTTTGTGCGGTCTTTCTAATAACTGTACACAAGGAGAATTCATCAAAGAATCAGCAAAAAGCTTTACATCTCAAACACAGGCAAATTTATCTTCCCTCCAGTTAATGCCTTGGGTGCTGCTAATGACTAGATAGTTATCTCCACTTGATTCTTATTTAAAAACTGAAATTCCTTGCAATTGTAGTAAACTTGCTAAAAGGGCTTTTTGCAAGCACATTTTTGTGTGCTGTGTCTGGATGGCTCACTGAGTCAGTAAAGGGCTTGAGAATGTTTTAGAATACTTGTAACAAAAAAAAAAATCTCGTGATTGTCAATATTATATTTACAGAAAACCTATGTTAAGGATTTGACTGTAAATATTGGTACCTTGGAAACTGAGTTGAGTACTGTATTCTCTCCAGCGGTGAGCAGGACTTTTTATTTAAGGGAAGGTTGTTATTTTTAGATACTGCTTTGCAATGCTGCATAAAATACAGTACAGAAGTACAGTAGCATTATTCAGGAAAGTTTCATTCTTAACTGTGGCATTTCCTGTCTTTTTGTAGGTTTAAACCTGACCCTTAATAGTATTTCAATTAAGATTTTTTTTTCCTAAATTAAGTACAGTTCAGGAAGCAAAGCCTTTTACAAGTAAAAGTAAAGTTGTACTATCGATTAAAATCTATTATTTAAAAGAAAACCCAACACACTAAGGTTTAGGGTTTTTCATTTTCCGATCTGCTTAGCAGATTTCAATTGAAAGATTATAATAATTTAACAGTCTATGCAGAAGCCTAGAATTTTTATGCAGGTATTTTACTATTTTGGTTATAATATTTTCCATATAGTAATGATACTTGGGTGGTCTGGGCGCACGGTGATAGTGCAGGAAGGGGAGCAAGGAGCATGGAGAGGGTGGCAGTGCTTTAGTCCTCTGAAAATACAGATGCACTAAATAGCACTGGGAATAGTAATACAGAAGACAACATGCAAGTTAATGACAGGGCAGAAAAATGTCAAATGACATGGCTTCTTCTAAAGTAACTAGCTTTTTTCACATTTGGATGCTTGTTTGATCTATATTTATTTCTGTAAAGTTGACTGATTTGCCCCCACCCTTCTTTCTTTTTCCTTTTTTTTAACATTAAAGGAATAACTACAAAAGGGTTGAAATATTTTCTTCCTCTCTCGTATTTAATTTTGTTGCGTGCACCAAAAAAAATTACACTCCTTAAAGATTAAATAAAGTCCATTATATTGAAACACCTATTTAAATGGCCATATTGGCTTTAAATTGCTTTTCCTGGCTTTGGGCCTTTTATGGTAATAATGTATATAATTTAGTTCATAGAACAGGCTTAAGCATTGGTATCGTCCTGGTTTTAGAGAACTCTCACTATGATTTAGTATGCACTGGGTCCTGCTAATTTTTCTAGTCCTTGCAAAAAGTAATGTTTGCTGGTGTTTTGGTTTCTGCTTTTTTTTTTTCTCTTGAAATATTTATATGCAGCTATCTTGTGTTTGTTGACATGCATATTTAAAACCTCTTGTTTTAGAACTATGGAAATCTCTTTTCTGTGATTATGATCAACTAGAAATTGTTTCAACTAAAACAGCACTGCTTTAAGAACCCCAGAATCACTTAATTTACTTTGAAAATGTTTTGGTTACTGAGCCAAAGTCGATATACTTCCTTATTCATTCCTAACAATACAGGCTTTCTTTCCATATCTGTTGCTTTGCACACTGCATTTTCCCCCCCTCCTTTTCAAGCCCCATGCCAAGGGGGCCTCCTCGATCTCAGCCTTACAGTCTAAAAATGTAACTTTGAGGAGTCATGGGTGTATGGGAGGGGAATCACTTCCTAAATCCAGAAAGGTCATTTAAAATAAAGATTAATGCAAATAGTGGACTAGAGATAAGAGAAATACTAGTTCTGTATGTTTTCATTGCCCTTGCTTATTTAGCAAAAGTTAACACAGGCTATCTGAAGCACTATTTTCACGGAGAGCCTATTATTCCCTGGATAATAGTATTTCCTTTCTTAATTTCTAGATCAGAATTATTAAAAAAAAACAATAGCTTTGCAAGTAAGCATTAGAGAGAAAAAAATATTTGCTAACGATCGCATTCCCCTTGAAAGCAAAACTGAACGAGTTTCTTAACAAGATTTGGAAACATTTTTCTGCTGCTTAAGCAAAGTCTAAGGCATAAAACTTTTCAGATTTGCTATGCCTTAAACAGCACTCAGAGACTGAGAAATATTAATGCAAGTTTGAATCTGGTTCCGTTCCTTTAATTTCTTCCTGTCGCTTCAGATTTTCTCTTAATAACCACATTTAACTGTGTGTTGTAACTCCACTTTAAAGCAGGATGAGAATAAAAATTTCATCTACTTGTACTATGAGGGATTAAACCCCACTGATTTAATCCTAAAAATAATCTTCTGCAAAATAAAGGGAGAGAGGGCGAATAACTTCTAAGTGTACATACACATTAAAAAAGAGGTATTTTAGTCAAAAGGCATAAGCTTTGCTGAGGGGCAAAGGGAAATGACTGTGCTAGTTCTGGCTTTGTAGGCTTTAAGGCAGCCAGAACAGGCACTGTCACGGTAACGCTCCGCGACCGGCTCTCCCCAAGAGCACTTCTATTGATTATCGAAGGAGCAATGGGAAAGGTAATCAGAATATACATATTTAAAAAAAGAATAAAGTACAGCATCAAGGCTGCCTAAAAACACAACACGCATTCTGCAAAACTGGCTGGTTATAATGCTAATGGCTGCATATTTATGCTGATCTTTTTATAGTATAGCTATTCCAAGCCTTCCTGGCAATAATGAGCACCATATAGATGGGGTTTTTTTCCGGTTGCAGTAGTTTGTTACTAGTGTTAACTTTAGGGGAGCTGACTCTGGAGTTCGGCCGGTATCAAATTGCAGCCCAGACTTTTTGTATTATTTTGTCCGTGGGGATTTCATTCAGCCTGAGGGTTTTTTTCCCCTACCAGGACAGCTGGAAATTCACCAAAGCAAACTTCTGCATTCGTTTACAAATTCCATGTTTATCAGTGGGATTCAGGACAAAGTAACTTATCATTTTGAATGTTAGAATTATCAGCAATTCAAAGTACACATGAGAGCGGCAACAATCAATTGGTACTGATCAGTCATATGCAACGGCCAGCCAGGTATCGGGATGGAAAGCTGGTTTTTCCCTTTTATTTATTTATTGAATTTTTTTTTTCCCCCATCACATCCTGAACTTTAAGAGGTAATTTTTCCTGACAGTCAAAGATTTTGTATTCTACATGGCAGCAGCCAACCATGGAGTAGTCGGTTTTCCTATGGTTTCCCTCCCAGTTTTCATTAGCACACATAACATAAGTTACTTGCAAAGAAGTTTCAACTGCATATGAAAATCTAAGTACAGTTTTCCCAAAGGTGATATAATATATTTTATAATAATTTAAAATATTATTCATGCATTCTTTTCTATTATTTTATTACTTTAAAAGGAAATAATTTTTTAAAATCGATCTTCAGATCATAGTTCACAACAGGAGCTAGTCAGAATACATACTTCTAGCGAGCCTAGAAAAATAAATTAAATACTCCTTAAATATTTATACTGACTGCTACAAGTAAAAAAAAAATTAAATTTACCTTTTTAGTTTGTGGGGAAAAAAATGCTTTATTTTAAATTAAAATAAAAAAAAAGAAATGACCGACTTTAACTCTACTCTTGTACACTTCTCTAGGTAATATACCTCTAGGCAATATACCTCTCTCATTTCTTGCATAGGTTTTAGTGCACCATCAGAGCTCCATCTTTCTTGCAGTGATGACTGGAGGAAGGGGGGAGGGGAGTCACCTAGGTTCGCCAGGTCATAGGCCAGGTGTTCTTCCAAAGTAGGCCTTACCAGAATGTCTTCCCCGCTTTATTCTGAAGTCCTCCTTTTTCACAGTGTCCCTTAGCGTTTCTTATTCCCTAGTGTGCAAAACCTGCGAAGAAAAATACTGTATATGAGATCTGAAAGGAGCAATAAGTGTCTTCTCCTTGGCAATAGCAACTTGCGTCCCCAATAGTCCATGCCGCTGCTTTCCCTTGCCCAGTCTAACCAATGTGCAGACTACTGTACAACAGCATTGTCCTGAACAGGTAGTCTGAACACTGGGGCGACGGAGCAGGATCTCCGGACGCGTCTATTTATTTATTTTAAATCCTCTTTTAGTCTCGGGGAAAAACTGCCTTCCTGCATCACGGGTTGTGCTCGGCTCTCCCTCACACTCTGCAGCACTCACTGAAACACACTGAAGTGCTGTGATTTCCAGTCTTGACGTGGCACATTTGCAGCAGACTGGGGATCTGGCAATGAATTTAGGACCAGGAAAAGGGGGAGGGCTGGGCCTGAGAGTCCATATATGGGATGATGTCACCCTGGGGAGGTTTGGGTATGCACTGTGCCGCTGGTGAGACCGCTAGAATTGCCTGCTCTCAGACATGGGTCTGTGTATAAAATGGTACCAGATGTTTTAGTGTAATGTTAAGCAGTCATTTCATCTTCAGGCCAGATTTTTTTCTTCAACTGGGCAGGAAGTGGGCCCCAGTATGGAAAAGCTGTAAAAAGTCAAGATGTACAGTTTCACTGCAGCCAACAGAGAGCGAGTTAATGTAGACGCAGAATTTGCTCTTTTTGAAGGCTGAAAAACCGAATTTATAAAAAGGATTCTGCTTGGGAAGCTAATGTAATAAGCCAGTGCTTATTTTCTTTCTTTTTAATGACTCTAGTTGTGCTTTTCTATTTTGGCATTTCAGACCAAGAAAAGGGCAAATAGGTTCATTTTTTCTTGGAACTGTCAGCGGCATGCAGGCTGCCGAGACTTGAACAGTAATTAGAGTTACTTCCTGAAAGTGAAGCCCCCATGAAAAGTCTGGAGAAATGTTCTTTGTCATAGCCTCTACATGAGTAATTAGTTCCACATGTGGCCTTCCTATTTCCCTTCAGCTATTTTGGCTGGCTGGTTGAATACTTTGCTATAGCTCAAGACTTAAAGAAGCTTTAAAGTTTTCATTTCAAGCATCCACTGTGAAAATAGCTATTTCTGGTGTCATAATAAATTGCTTCTGGTAGATCAGTGCTATTAGGCCTGGCATTGTTTTTCACTGGTAACCCTGCTGGTCCCATTTTTCTTTTAATGGTGCTTGGTGGAATTATTCTGCTGAATTTTATCTTTGATGTTTACCAGATCTATTGAATTTTGCCAAGTATGACTTTACCGTAGATTTTAAGATATTCTCCCCACAGGCACCCGGCCTTGTTCTCCTGTAATCTTTTTTCTTTGTTGAGAAACAACATTTTGTTGAATCTAAGTGTTGTACTTGGTTTTGTTGTGTGCTTTTTTAAATTTTTGGTTTGGTTTGGTTTGGTTTTTAATCTGCCTTAGCCCATGGTCTAAAACAACAGCTAACAGATCGAGTTAGCTCTGCTGAAGTCGAACCTGGAGGAGATCGTGTGTAGGTCTGTGTATGCACCGTATGGAACTGTTGCCAGTAGGTTTTTTTTCTGCTTCGAGTTCTAAAGCAAATGTCAGTTTCTGGAACATATTCTGAAAGGTAGATCTCCACCAACTTCCTCGACAGCAGTGTATGTAAATCTAAATGTGTGCTGTGAGCTCTGGTGTCCTAAATACCTTCTGCAGGATTTGGTTCTTCCTAACTGACGGCACATTCTGAGAGAGCCGTGTCTCCTAGAGGCGTGTGCAGGGCAGGTTGCAGAAGTCAAACTTCAGGGAGAAGGAATGCAATAAACTTGGACGCTGGGGAAATTGGAATTGGAGTCTCAGTCCAATGAAAAGGAAAAGTGACCTTCAGGCTGCTTTGTGGGGGTGGCAGGCCAGGCACGTCTGCTTCAGGTTGCACATCCTTCAGTTCTCCTGTTTGGATCATGGTGGGCTAGTGATCCACCACCAGGCAGTGGTGGGATTTCTTATTTAATTAGCAAAGGTGAAAGTTTGAAGAAGCTACGGAAAGAGGTTTAACGTGAACTGTGCTTTTGGCTTTCTTAAAAACAGCAACACCACATCAGTGTGTTGGGGAAAGCGAGTTGGTGGGCAAGGAAAAGCTGTTATAATGGAGAAAGTAGAGCACACCATGGATAAACCGGGAGGGCTCCTCGTCTGCGTATCACTGCTTGTGTAGGAGCTGGCTTTTTTATTATATTCCCACTTGGCACTTGCCTTGTGGAAGAAGAATACGATTTTGGAAAGATTGAGTAGTGATTTTGGTGAGTGGGACCCTCAGTATAGCATGTCAGATTTTCCCCAGTGAGGAGCTGTCAGAGATTAAATACTGCGTGTGTCATCAGAGCAAGAAATTATGTTGTCAAGAAAAGACAGTATTCCAGGGATCTTCTTTCCATACTGGCAGAAGGGGACATAGGCTGAATAAAACAGGAGGCAAAGCATTAATGACCCAAGCAGGCTCAGGGGCTGAGGGAAGTGGAGTTTGGAGTCTTGCTGCCAAGTGCAGCAGCATTAATCTGTGAATTTTTCCTGAGATGGTTACATAGAACTAGAATAGCTGACCATATTGTGGCCTGGAAATTTGTTCCCTGTAAGTTCTGTGTCCTGGCAAAAGCAGAGCTTCAGAGGAACGGAGGACAAGAACAGGGGGTTCGGGTTATTTTGGGTGCCCAGAAAGATGCTAAAACATTGTCAGGGAGAACCTCTATAGAGTGCAAAGCCATTCAGACCTCCCATGCACTTTTTCTGTCCTTCCTAAGGGCAGTTCAGCTACTTACACGCATCTGGGTTAGATGTTTAGACTCAATCCCTCCTTTTCCACTTGATCTGTATTTGGAAAGGAATAGGCCCAAAAGGCCACTGACATTTCCATTCCTTCTGATACCAGGTTCAGACTAGACAGGAAAGATTTGAAATCATCCACTAAATAGCTCCCCATCTATACTGTGGGATTTAAACTGCTTCCGGTCGACATGCAGCATGGCAGCCTGCTCTCATGGTTGCAGTAATCTCCACTCACAGAGTCAGTATCAATAATAAATTGTTACCCATAGTTTATTGTAAGTGCCTTCCAAAGATAGTGATGAACTTCATTTTTCATGAGAATATCATCGTGCTGACATTTTCTGCTGCGTCTACGAACTCAGTCTGATGATTAAATTATTTTGCACAAGCCTAGAACGTTCTATGGTTTTTAGCTTGGAGGAAAGTAAGGATTTTGAAAAGTCCAGCTTCTTCATTAATGCTTATTTGGAGGACTACTATGAAAAAGAAAATAGCTATATTTCTGCTGGATTGTTTTCTTTTCCTGGCAGACAGCAGTGTAGTGCCAGGCCATTCTTTGTTCTGAATGGGATGGGCATCTTTGAAATGGTCATGAAGTGTGTGGTGAGCATGGGAGCTGTGTGCTTCTTGTAGTTTGTAAAACATCCCAGACTGCATTTACACAGTGAAGCAGCTGAACTGCCACTAACCTGTGTTTTTACATTGAAAAGTTACCAGTGCCTGGACAATTGTAAATTTTGTATCTCTGCTTTTCAAAGCTCTAGATACAATCCAGGGAACTACAGAAGAGTAAGTGCGATGTCTCGAGCTGGAATAATAGCAGTTGTTTTTGAAATTCTGCAAGAAAAAGTTCTCTGCTATAATTTGCTCTAGATTTTTTGCACATCCAGCAGTAAAGGTTAACCCTTTTTGGCACTGAGTAAGCTAAACCATGATTTGAAAGAATTAGAAACAGGTAGGTGTAGGATACAGGGATCGGTACAGATGGACTGTCATTTGTAGCAAATCATAGCATTTTGCCATCATAGCAAAAAATCCCTGCAAAACTGCCTTCAGGGTCTATTTTGGAGCTGAGTGAACAAAGTGAGTAGTAGAGAATTAAATGCCAACGAGAGTGAACAAATGCAAGTGAATAGTCTCAATTTTGTCCACTTTTATCCAGAATGCTTGGGATATGGGTGCAAGGAAGAAGATAAGGGTATTCAGGGAGAGAAGAGGTGATAGTGGAGGAAGCATGTATCTGATCCTTGCTTCTGTAGAGTTTGTCACCGTTCTCTTAACCAAGGAATATCGCTTATGGTTGAACAACACCTAATGCAGTCTTGCAATTCTGTTGTTTCTTGATATTCCACTGCAACCTGACTCATTATTTTTTTAATTTTAAATTTAAAAAAAAAGAAATTTTACCCCTTAGCTATTTTGTTAATTCTGGCCAGTGCACATAGGAACGATTTGTGCTTTTAAGTAGCTGTGCCCGTTGTTATGAGAACATGCTGTGAAGTGTGGTGCTCTTTTTGAGCTTGTACCATCATCCTTATCTGTTGATTTAAGTATTAATCCCCGATGTCTGGAAAAACTGTGAGGCTGGCAGCAGTTTATCAGAGCTTTAAAGAAGCCCCCTTTTTGTAGGGCCCGCTGTATGAGGGCTGTATGACTGCTGAGAGCCACATCCGTGTGCTGCACAGTTTCCCAAGCAGTCTGGCCTCAGTATTGCAGTGAGTGATTTGATCTTTTATGAATGACCTTAGTGTAGCCCAATGCCCCTCTGTTATGTAGTTCCTATAATGCATAATGGACTGGTGAAAACCGTAGCCTCTAAACACTGTATTCCCTGTTCCCAGTCCTGTTCCTTCCCCTGTTCCTTACTACTTGTCCCCTCTGTCTTTTCCCTCCTCATCAGACATGTGGCTTGGATGCTTTGGTATATTTACCCTTTCACCTTCCTCTACCCAATCCCCCTTTCCTGCTCTGCATATGTGCCTTCCCTCAAACTTCATTTGAGATTGTGGGAGAGATATGAATGGGGAGAAACAGGAGCTGGAAAGGGTTAGTTCAGCTATTCTGGGCATATAACAGAGTTGAAATTCCTAACAACCAAGTTTAGGAACCTGTGTTTCCCTTGTTTTTGGTGGGCAGGGGATAAGTCAGCACCTCTGAGGTGGACACTTGTAGTGAGCCACTGCTGATTTCTGTCCTTGTAGGTGTGAGGAACTGAACAGGAGGTTCAGTACTGATGCCACTTTTTCCTGCCTCATTAGCAGTCTGGTTATGTTCCTCCTGGTTGCAGTGTGTGTATCACTTTGTAGTCTGTATTGTTCAGTAGTATTTTTTTGTTTGCCTGTCTAGCCAATGGTTGAAGTTTATCAGTGAATAATCTGAAATGCTGGAAAATAACCAGAGTACCACAGAGCAGATATTTTCATATGCAGGTGTCTTTGTGGTCACTCTGCATTTTTCAGCTTAAACTTTGTGTATGTTCTCATACCATATTTGAATATCCGAACTGATTTTTGGATTAAATTGTTTTTGGGGAGCCAGATATACTCAGCACAGTGGTAGCAAATGATTATAATGACTGGCAATGTTCAGATTGCATAAGATTCATTCTTAGTGAAAAAAAAATAACTGCTTTTTTGAATTGTTGTGGCCTTAATGGGAGGTATCCTCTCTGGCTGTCATGTTTTTCTTCAGGAAAAGAACAGGATATGGAATAGCTTTGACATTTCCTTAGTCATTGCTTACTCATACACAACACACAATTAGTGGGGATGCAAAATTAGATGAGCTAAGTTAATTTTCATAATGGTGGGGAAGAGCATGATATGCCCTGCATTAACACTGTCCTCTTTCTTGACTGCTGTGATCTCCTCAACTGTGTTTTAGCCCTGAAGCACGTTAGTGTTAAGCTTTTGGACCCTTTATAAAACCCAGATGTGCAGCTGAATCAAGTGTCCTTTTTCCCCACTTGGACTGAAATAATTCAGTCAGGTTACAACATCACTGGGAGATCATTACACCTCCCACAGAAGATGTCACTTCTACTACAAAATGATTGTAGTGTTCAGTAAAGCAAAATGACTGCACAGGAAAGGGGGACAACACATTTCAGTGAGTTTAGGGGCTTGTTGTTTACTGCTTCAGGAAAGCGAAGATACGTAATGAATAAACTCACAGTGGTTTTCCATTCTTTTCTAGAAAGAAATCTCTTTGAAAAGAGAACTGCCTGGATGACCAAAGAAAGTGTATACTTATAGAAGTTTCTAGTTTAAAATCCTGTGTCTCGTTGGTTTGAAACTGCTGGTTTTGTCTAATTAGAATTTGGGGTTTGATTTACCCCTCAGAAATATTTTTATGAACATTCTTTCTTCTGCCCAACTGAGAGACAGTTTGTTGTTACTCTTGTGGGTTCTTTCTGGCAAAATTTTGTGTTGCAGCTATTTCTATGTTTCAGTAACATAATACACTCTGGGGGCAGATCTTGGAGATCTTTGACTCTAATGAATACCAGTCACGTGAGAGCAAATACATGATTTATTACATGAGTATATTTTCGATAGTAATGCCTGGAGATTTTTTTAGTGGGGGAAGGGAGATCAAGAAAGAGAAGGATGCAGTTGAAAGAAATTAGTGGGAAAATGATGTTAAGTCTCACCTTAGTTCAAGCCTCTGGTTTGCAATTCCAGCATCGTGAATGATCCCAAAACAAAAACATCCATCCTTTCCACATTTAAGAATAATCTCAAGGGAACTGTGTTGTAGAAGCATATCTTAAAATGAACACCAGCAATATTGCTCAGGGCCTCTAAAACCGAAAGCCATTTCTTCTAGTATTTATTGTCTTTGGCAGAACTATTATCCTCTCTTTATATTAACTGCTGCGTGAAGTGTCGTCTTTGTCTTGCCAAAACTTCTGTTCATAACATAATTTATTCAGAGGTTTCTTGCTTTTGATAAAGGCTTAACAATAACGAGCCAGGTTCTTGAATGTGAAATGGTGAGTTCCCTTCCTGAGGCTGAATGCAGTGATCTGTCATTTGTACTGTGCAGAGGTGAAGGCTCTGAGGAGAGGGAACTGTCAAAGCTGTATTGCTCCAGCTCCGAGAAATGCTTGGAGTGTACCCCCATGGTTCATTCTCTTTTATGACTGAGTTCTAAATCGTGTTTCCAAAGATTAGTCAGTGATATGCAAGGAGTAGTGATGTCTGGCTTTTTCTGTAGGTTATGGAGATTAAATCACCTGCGGTTACTATCTTGAGTATGTAGGCGTAAACATTTTAATTAGAATTAAGGGCCAACTTAAAAGCCTTTTTTAGTGCTCAGAGATCTCAAGGTGTCCTGTGAGATCTGATTTCTGCAAAATTTTCACGTGAACTGGTAAATGATGATGCTCTCGGGCATAACTTATATATTTAATTTTTTAGAGAGGTTGTTTCTTGAAAACGTGTGAAGCAGAAGAGTTAACAGATCAACAGAATGTTCTCATTTTTGTTCCACTGTCCCTCATAATTGTAATTTTTTATCAGTTTCTCCAAGGAAGAGAGGTTTTAAAATTGCTCATTATCACTTCATGTATCTTCCAATTAAAAGGAACAAGAAATTTTTATTTGCCACTTGAACTTCTCTAGTCAAAAGAGAGGTTGTGTACTGCCTTCATGGCAGTATGTATTGGTTATTGTAAGTTAGTTGACCAAGGTATGATTTATCACTTTAAAATCTTGATAAAACTGAGATACTGACAGATTTTCTCTGTTATTTACTTCACCTGACTGCTTTACAAATAAAATTTTAGTGCTTTGCCTTTGCTGTTGCTTTACATGTAGTACAGAAAGATATGTGTTTATTGTGGCTTTACTAATGTCCTCTTAGCAGTTGAGACAAGATGTGTTCTAGAAACCTGTGACCCATCTGATTGGTCAGGTAGATATTTCTCAGTGTTTGACAACATCCAACCACCTAAACTAACTGCACACTAACCAGTAGTTTAGTAAAACAATGGTTCAGGCTTGTTATGTTTGTGATAGAGTTTCCTTTTCTCCAATTACTAAGCATTTTCAAATGTTTATGTAAGTTCCAGAGAAATGAAGCAAGTTACTGAGATAGTGTGAGAGAGCCTATGAGGAGCTTTTTAACAGTTGATTTGGGTCTCTTTCCTTATGAATCATCTTAGTCACAGGGGATACTTTAAAACTGTTTCTCATGACGAACACCTCAATAGATGCCTCTTGGTTTACAGTATTCCGAGGTCAGAAAGTTCTTCCCCCTCCCTGTTATTGTCTGAAATCATAGCAATTTCCTCACGTTTGCAGCATGGAACCCAAAAAGGAATAGTGTTCCTTCTTTGAAGTCCCTGTTACTGCTTCAGCATCTTTTTTCTGTGGGATATTTCATGACTCTTCTCTCCTTTCATGTTCTTGCCATGCTGATCTGTGCTCTGTCATCTCTCACTGACAGCAGCCTTCTCTGTGTATTGATCTGCTCCTTTCATGGCAGTCTCCACAGCTTCATTCCAGGCCTTCCTTTTGTTGGTGGAAAGACTTTCCCTTGAATGTACAGAATCACCCCCTCTGCTGTCCAAATGAGTACTTCATCCTAAAATAGCAAATACTTTATCTAAGTCTTTTATGTATGGCACTTAACCTCTTGAGGATCTGATCTTGACTGAACAGCAAAACTCCCAACCCTACCAACAACCCACTCACCCACCCATGGCCCTCTTTGGGTTTTTCCACAGGTAACACCCAAGATCAACTTGCCCATATCACTGCTCACATTGCACATCTCTGCCCTGGTTTCCTTTTGCATTTGGTATGTGAATCTTAGTATATTCAGGAGATTACCTAAAGTTTAGGGATGAAGTGGACAACTATGCTCTTAATTCCCTAATGGATCTTCTGTCATCTTTTACTCCAGCTTCAAGGTGTGTTTATTAAATGTTTGGGTTTTTTTGTTTTTTTTTTTCACTAAAGCCTTACAAAAGCATTTTTGGTTGAACAGTGGACAAAAATATTGCCTTGTGTTGGGAATCCTGTTGAAAATACAGAAGAAGCAGCAATTTTATGGATTTTAATGCTGCTTACAATATCATTCACAAACTTTATCCATGTAGGGTGAGACCTGAAAATGCATTTAAAAGGGTAAATTCAAGAGTGACCCAGGAAAATGATGAGTACAGATGCCTGAGATGCCTAAATATACCTTTGAAGATCTCTACAACCAAGCAGGTTTAACAGGCCTGATGGAGCTGAGCATCTTTACAGGTGAAAAAGTTCACGTACCTGGTGTATGTATTTTAAAAACCCCAAAGACTTTGTAGTATAACATTATTTTTTGTTAATTTTCTACCAACTGCTTCTTTCCCTGGGTAGCATTTTTCATCTTCCTATGCTCAAATCTAAGGAGACATAGAATCATCAAAGCTTCCTTTTCTTCTTTTAACAAGTCAGAGAATTCTCAGCCCACGAGTGTCCGTGATAAATAGACCTGTAAAACAGGTAACCTTTGTGCTCTTGGTTTTTCTGACCAGGCATATCAATGCACAGGTGCTGAGCACCTTTTAAAGCAGGGGCTGTGTCTGTCAGGCGAGATGTGTTCATCCCATGCTTGTGAACATTCCCTCAGAGACAAGATATTGCCATATATAGTTTTGCTAAACTTCGTCTTTGCTTCCACCTTGCAACTCTGCAAAACTTTGGTGTTTTGTCTTTGCATAGATCAGTGTTGTGTCACTCTGATGTACTAACCAAGCAGTGCCTTACGGAAACGTTTTTCTCCACACACGTCCCCTCCTACTTGGACTTTTTACCTTGAGGAGGCAAAAGGGAAGGTGTTCCAAATTTACTCCTGTTTCATTTTTGCCCCCCTGGAAGCCAATCTCTAAAAGGGGCGGAAATCCAAACAATTGTTAACTCATGGAAACAACAAACGCTTATGACAAACAACAGCTCATCATTCATTCTCAGCCAGTGACATGTAAATCCCCAGAGAGTGGCTAGGGAAAGAAGGAGCTTGCTGCTTTGTAAACCTCCCTCAGTGTCTGATAGTAACATGGCATGCTCGCTTTGCTGTTTGGATGTCACCAGGAACTGCTGAGAATGCAAGAGGAAAAAAAAAAAGAGTACAGGCTCTGAGAAATAGGAGGAAAAGATGAGTTTCATGTAAACAAAGTTAGAAAACCCTTGGAAATAATTGTTTAAATCAGCTAGGAAAGCTGATGGAATGACATAGTTATGGAGGCTTTTTGGCAGAAATAGTATTTATTGGCTGGGTTTAGTTTAGCACGGAGAATGTCAACTAAGTTGTTAGCGCTGGAAAACTCTGTATGTTAGGAACAGGCATAAAATGCAGCAGGCTGTGTGGTGTGAACCAAAGCTGGAATGCCTAAAACAGCAAACCCTATGGCAGGTTCACACAGACACAGCCAACGTCACTTGAGTGTGCATATTTTATAAATACTGATTTATTATCTAGATCCAATGGTACTTTCTAGGAATGATTTACCCTAACAAGACAGAGCACAGACGTATTGCAGCATTTTCGTGCACACAGAGTTGTCTCCTAACTCCTGTGCTGACAAGATTCTGAAAGTGGACTTCGGATCCGGATTTGTGGGAGGGATTTCTTCGTTGACTGTCTATGAAACATTGCATGAAGGAAAATGGAAACCATATGCAATTCACTACACAGATCTGTTTTTCATTTAAATCTTTTCCTGTATTATATTTTCTGCTAGTAGAAGAGAGAGAAACAAACTGCTAGATGAATAGTATGGAGCTTAAAATAAAAGGCAGTGTGGTTTCCTTCTTTTTTTTAAAGCAAAGAAAAAACCGGGATTTGATCAGCAGTATAATTTCGTGTAGAATTCTGTGTAGAAAGAAGATAATTTGTTTATAATATGTTGGAACATCTGTTGTTTTAAGTCTTAGTGGATTGAATTGATATGATATCAACAGATCTGCAAGGCTGCTGAGTTGATAGAGCTGTACCACTGGAGCAGTACACGAGGAGCGTAGGCACCACAATGTGAGGGGTTTGATGAACTCTGCATACAGAACTAAAATATGCAGTGGTTTCTAATGCCGTTCAAAAAATCCTTGACCTGCTGTGGAGTTGTGGAAAATTTCACCATCTCTGAAAACAGTCCAGTAGATTTACTCAGAGTCTCGGGGTTTGGATTTTTTTTTCCCTAGTTTTGAACAGAAGTTCAGTTTTTAACAGTTCACTGAGACTCTTTAGCGCCGAGGTAGTGCCTTGTTTTTTGCACAGCCTGGGAAAAGAAGCACCACAGGACAGATAAAATAGAACACAGTACTTTAAAAAAAAAAAATCTGAGCTTTTTCCATGTGTTGGATATGTTATACTTTATAAATTCAGTCTGTGAATATAGGACTTAACTGGCTTGAAAGGGAGGTCATGGAGATCTTCTGCCTCTTGGACTTTTTGGAAGCTGTACAAAATGGAGATCTTTGGTGATAATTACAAGGTGCTCAGCAGTATGTGTGGGCACATGGTAAACACCTACATTTGTCCAGTGATTTTAAGCCGTGTAATCCAGCAATGTAAGCAGCATGGTAAGGAATCTTTCATTTGGTCAGGGTAGTAGTGAAAATTTAACAAAGGAGATGAATCCCTAGATCCAGCTTTCTTAGATTCCCAAGGATAACATTGTCTGAATCCGCTGGAAAAGTAACACTATGATAAAGGAGCATTGCAGGCATTCAGGAGTGTTCCTGCAACCCCTGTCAGCTGCACAGATTAAGGAAGGTTGAAGAACCAGTTTCAGTTGCTAGATCTCTTTGAAAAGGCTTATTTTAATATAACTGTTATAAGAATGTTAAAGTAGTTTTTGAGCAGTAGAAATGCATAGATCAAATGATAGTACACACTTTAAACAGTAAAGAGCTGCCTGAATAGAGGCACTAAACTCACAAAAGTAGTTGGAGGGACTTTGAGAAAGCCTCAGCAGATCTCGTGCTGATGACGATGCTGTCATGCAGTTGGTTGAAATCTGGCTTGATTTAATTAACACCCAAGACCTGAAGACACATAAAGGCATAACTGAAAAGCAAGTCAGAGAAGCCAGTGAATGTTTCTGCTGTTTTGTCAGTGTTGCACAGATCAGATGTTCTCTCAGAGTATTCAAATTCTAAGCAGGAAAAGAAATTGAAATGTGATTCAATGGAATGTAACTCTGAATTCCTGCCTTTTAAACATTAAATACAGGACGGAATTGGCTTCTACTTGATTCTTTTCAGAAGGTGTTAATTAGATATACCTAATTCCTGTATTGGCTAATTTTTAAAAATGCATTGAGATTCCTGTCCGATGAGAGTAGCTACAGAGTAATTTGGAGTTGGCGTAGTCAAAGCTTCATAGAAAACCATGGATTGAGACAGGGGAAAAAAGGATACTTTTATTTATGTGGTAGTAAAGTGTCGAGTGGACAGGGAATGTAATTATTGTATCCTTGTGTCTCATTGACAAGGCATGTAAGATCTTATTTTGATTACTACAGAATAATTTGTAAACATATTTCACTCATCAAAAATCCCAAATTAAACAAAGAATTCTAACAAAACTATGTTAATCCTTATAAAATATATTTGCCTGGTATAGCTTATTCCTCTTCCATGTTTTCTGCTTGTATCTTTAAACTGTAAGCGCTTTGAAATATTGATTGCCTCTGTGTGCATCCACATCTCCATGTAAAAGATGTGAGTCCAAGTTTATGGCATTTAGATCCTGCTATAACAAAAATATTTACCACTAATATTTGGCTTGTGCTTTGTTTCACAAAATCTTGTTTGGCTTTTAGAAGTTTTCTATTGGGTCCCCTAATTTTGAAGGGATGGGAAATACTTTGTTTTTCAGGTTGGATAAATGAAAATGCTGTCTTTGGTCTGAAGTTTTCCAGTTAGCTGGAGAGAAACATGTTCTGTGGAAAAATTAGCTGTTTGAATGTATTTGAATTATCTGAAATTTTATTTATATACTTTCCACCTGCTGAGAAATATTTGTGGTGTTCTTTTAGCTTTCATTCATAATTCAAGCCCCTGTTTTGAAACTTCATATTTGGCATACTCTGAAGTATTGACAGACTGTTGCCTTGACTAGGATAAACAGTCATGGGCATTAAAAAAAAAAACTTTCTTAGTGGTGTCCTTCCCTTCTTTACTTTGAAGATTCACCAGGCAAGTGTGTAAAGTCAATATGCTGCTATTTTGGAGTCTCAGTTATGTTTAAATATACTGTGCATTCAATTCCAGGGCTTTTAGTGTTTCATTCTTTCATAGAAGGGCTGATAGAAAATTTCCTGTACAAGAGGGCAAGCTTGTATAAATCTCCATGTAATGTGACTATTTCTTTTCATGACCACAGTTTATTGTCTGTTTATTACACCATTAGCTTTCTTTTTCTAAAAACTGCACATCTCTTGCAGTTGTAGTAGAATCATAACATGGAAGTTGAAACAAATATTTGAGTTGATTAGTGACAGGAGAGGGATAGTAACGTATAAAGGCAATATTTAATGACTTTAAAAGGGATGACCATAACAGGACCCAACCTGCTCAGGAACTACAATGCCACTCTCTCCCAGCAACCACAATAGTCCCTTCAAATCAACTTGTTTTTAAAGCAAGCTGGAAAAATCACTGAAGAAATCATCTCTGATTGCAGGTGGTACTCCAAAGAGAGGCCTTGGCTCTGTGTGAGGTCTGAGTAAACCTCTGCTCTTGAGGCTGAGACTAAACATATATGCATAGGTACAGTGCTTTGTTTTTTTTTTCTTCACAAGTTGTTCATTTTCATTATAGACTTGGGGATTTAAAGACACAGTGATAATGATTCTGTCCACAGGAGGAGATGCTGAAAAGGCATTAGCTCATGAAAGGAGGGAAGGAAGCTTCATAATTCACCAGTGTTGGAAACAATCTGAGGAATTAAATATATTTATTGATGATAACATGTTGAGAATAAGCTTCTGGATCCTTAACACCTGTAAAATTTGTCTAAGACTACTTTGGACTTCAACACATTGGATTCAGTGTGGAACTTTGCCATGTGGCCTAAAGGCCATATATTTCCATCTGTTATTTTCAAAAATGTGTCACCTATGACATCTTAGTCTCTTGAACTGATACTATCACCATTTATCAATCTCTTACTTCAGGGACCTTCAATTCCTTCCCTAAGTGACATTATCTCTTTCCTGTATCTGCAAACTGTGTTCTCCTAATAGCTGCCATCTAGAAGATGTAATGCTGCAATTTTTTCTGCACCCAGTCCCTTCACTCCCAAAAACCAGCCTGGTCCCACTTAAACATTTAACCATTAATATGTGAGTATTCTGCTGGAAAACTGGTTTTTATTTTTCCTTTTCTTCTCCTGTCGTTTTGTTGCTTTACACTCAACTGGTCATATAGAAGAAAAACTGTTAATTTGTGGCCAATCTGTTATAAGCTGAGACCTTGCTGTACCACACGGAGTTGAGTTTGGAAAGAACATCCTCTAGGAGAGGAACCTGTGGAAACCCTGCCTGGGTTATTCACCTAATTACAGCTGCAGTCTAATCTCCCACAGAATTTTACATATAGGTTACATTTATCTTCACTACCTATCATAATTTCAATATTTGAAAATAATTACCAAAGATGTCTCCTAAAGGCCAAAAACCTAATGTTAAATTCCTTTTACATGGGGTATGTGCATGTAATTAAAGAAAAACATTCTCTAGAGCCAGGAAGTCAGAAATGAGGCCTTTCTTTATAGTATCAGAAGGTAACATCAGGGAGAGCTATTAAATGCATGACCAATTTATAGTCTTCTGTGTGGAATCTTTTACACTGTGTTCCACTCCTTATATTTTATGAAGGTTTTGGTGATTCATTCTTTTAATGTAGCTTTGCTACTATCAATGAATATTGTTGTCACTTATTGTATATCCTAATGTGCTTATCTGACCTAATCCATATTAAATATCTTTGGTGAGATTAATCTTAACTCTTTTGCATAGGTAAATCATAGCTGTGTTTCATTTGTGTACCCCAAATTATCTTCCCTGAGATAATTTGTGACTTGGTATGCAGTGATAGTGATAGATCCAATTTGAGGCAAGTAAAATTGTTCAGTATGTCTTATGAGAGTGTATTATTGAAGTAACCTCATCTTTCTAAGACTTGCTAAAGCTCCAGGTTCTTATTTCTGTGGACCACAAGCTTGGGAAGGGAGAGTTGGACAGGGAGCAGGCTCTGTAGTCGAGCCTGTCTCACGTGGGACAGGTGGCACGACAAGTCTTAGCGTACGTTGTTAGAAGACCATAAGGAGCCTCAATGGCATTGGCAGCCTCCCAGAAATCATCGTGGCATGGTTGTAAGTTTAATGATAAGAATTAAACTTAGCAGTAGCAGCTAAGTACTCCAGGGGTTTGTGGTGCAAATGCAGGTGTTAGATGCTGAAAGAGCATCCAAAGGTTGGAGTAGGTGTGCTTGAAGACTTTATTAGCTGATTAAGGAATGAAGGTATTTAGTTAACCCCTCAGTCTTAACTAAGTGGCTGCTTAGTAGAGAGTTCTAGTTCTGTCTTCTGTTGTGTGGAAAGACAGATCACCAAAATTGGCACTCTGTGTCTGTTGTACCTGAATATGTTTACCTTGAGCGGTTTGAGCAGGTGAAGGATGTTGTCTGAACACTCTTACCAGGCAATTAAAGCTTAGTCTTAAGAAGCTGTCTCTATGTATTCACTTGTTGCTGTTCCAACCAGTTTGCTAATACTGTTCTGCACAATATTTTGAATCAAAGATGTTGCTCTAGTGTGAATGTGGGGAAAAATCCTGCTTTGCTGTCTTATAATTATCTCTTATAACTTCTGAAAATGAATGAGCCTGTTTGTACCTTTGAGCATAGAGGTTATGTATTGAGGCCATTGTCAGTGTGTGGTTATGTGCAGTAACAGAAATCTCTACTTGCTTCCATACTGCTTTTGTAGTAAAATCACATTTAACTGGAAAATGCTGCATTCTGGTTTCCATCTCCATTAAGACCCACTGTAAACCATGTTATGAACATTCCTGAATAAATTCCAATGTTGAAGACCTGCTTACCTGTTTCCAATAGAAATGACAAACCCAATTTACCTGATATGTTTAGTCTGTCCAGTGAAAATCTTGTATTTGCCAAGGAAACCTCCTTCAGAACTTTCTACCAGCTTCTTCCCAATGTCAGAGAAAAAGTTTTAGGATTCCTACAAACGCTGGACAGCATGGGAAGCAACCAGAGGAGGAGATAGATATTCAGAGAGATATCACACCTCTACTTGTAATCTTCCTAGTGATGACCAATTTATTTGGGAGTTAGATTTCAGTTTTACTGCTTTCTAATGCTCACTGCCCTACTGCTCACACAGCTATGAGAGAGTAAAGCACAGACAGTGTTTTGCAAAGTTCTGTTTGCTTCCACTCAGTAGAAAATGCTCTAGTGGTTAAAGGAGGTAGGGAAGCCAGGTTTAGCTGAGTACCTGAAGCTGCAGGGTGTGCATGACTTTTGGAGATGTGGCAGAGATCCCTGGCTGAGTCGGTGTGGAGTTCCCTCCATGAGCTCTCAAAGTAGTGCTGATGAGACCTGATAACATGGGACCCTTCAGTACTGTTTTTGTGGTTGTTTTTGTTTTTCAAAGCAGAACCACAGTTCACCAAACAGTGCTTCCAGCTCCTAAAACATCTGCTTGGGGGCTATGGAGTAAAAGTCTCCTATCTCTATTTATCCAATGCCACCTGCTGAGCCAGCAACTTCAGTGTGCACGGTGTCTCTTGCAATTGTGGTGTTGCATTGAACCAGATGATGCTCTTATAGCCTAACTTAGATATAAAGGTTGCTACTGCCTTTGAAGATGTGTTTCTGGAAATTTGTACGAGGTATTTTCTGGTTTTCTTTCATGTTATGCTGGGCAAGATTTGTGCCCTCTCCTGCAACTCAGAACTTCTCTTTTACTGCAACAGCTCCATGGTCTCCAGTAGCTTTAAAGGGAAAATGGGGCTCGTTTTATATGCTACTATTTTCCTTGTATTTTTTGTAAAAGCGCAATTAAAATGCTATTTACTATAGGTTGCCCTCCAACCCCCACCCCCACCCTTCTTAATTGTTTACTTGGAGCTCAGAGAGCACAGTTCATTGTTAGGAAGAAAGAGAATAATTCAGACAACTTGGTCAATCAGTCTGCAGCTTGTTTTAATTTTTACACTGCCTCTATTGTGTGGAAAATATGACTTTTATAAGCATGATAGTGCAACCATGAAATGAGAGTTTTTGAAAATGTTACATCCATAGAATGAGAGGGTTTCAGAAATGGATTATGTACTCTTAGCCGATACTGCCATTTGAGTGGTTGCAATGTTTTTAGGTGTGTGCCGTACAAGTATTACAACCAGAAATCTACATGAAAGGAACAGTGTTTCCAAAGTCAAATAGTCAGAAGCTAGGAAATAGTGGATTTATGGTTGTTTGTACAAATGTAATTCTCTCCTCTTGTATGTGCTTTCTGCACAGTGAATGAGGCAGGAGTCCCAGGGAAAAACAGTGCACAATCACGTAATCAGATACTTAATCACAATGCACACACATACGGAGCGGAATGGGGGTTGTGTGTGCAGCCATAAATCTGGCATTCCCTGACTGTCAGGTCCTTGATGTTGGAAGAATTTCAATTAAGATGTGACTTTGGTTGCTTTTAGGTACAATTTCCTAACTTTGAAAAGGAAGCAAGGCTAAAAGACTCTGTTGCAACTGTTAAGGTTGGATGCAACTCCGTGGATGGAAGTTCAGGGTGAGGGGCTGAACTTCACAGCTGGTCCGATTCTCAAGTAACACAGTGTGAGCTACTTCAGATGGGAGCACTGCAGTGCTGGCCCCAGTAATAAACTTACTGTAACCACTCTGCCTTTTAGACCTTCACCCTTCAGCATTGCCATAGAAATCATTCACAGAGGAGTTGTAGGGATTAGCAGTGGTGGCTGGCAGGACAAGAAAATTGTCTCACGCTGCAGTGGCAATTAATTGCCAGATTCAGGTATTGTGGGCATGAGGAATGCCAAACTCAATCTGTTTTCCTTCTGAGTGAAGAAAAGTGAAGCAGAATTTCATTTGTTGGGGAAAAAATATGAAATCTCCTGGCTTGTAAGGTTGTTTTGGTTTTTTGGTTTTTGGTTGTTTGGGTTTTTTTCCTGCTGTGTCTTATCAAGAGCCTACAGATTTGACAGATCTTCAAAGATTAATCCACAAGATGGATTAACAATGGGAATGTAAGGGAGTGAAAAAATTTTAGATTACTATCATCTGGTGATTTTGAAATGGTAGTGTACCCAGATTGACTATCTCACAGTGCATCAAGATTTTTGGAAAAAAATAGGTGGTTGTAAGAAGATTCAATTTATCTTCTGTTAATATCCCATTAAGTCTGATGAATAATTGTTCAAAAAAGTAACAGCTATCTTGCAAAAAGCAAGCCAACCCAAAACAACCTATAGCTGTCCAACTATTCCTGTCAGCAGCAAACTGCTTTTTGGAAAGCTTCCTGAACTGGGCAGAGCTTGTCTCCCTTGTTACCCTGCCTTGCTTCTACATCACAACCTAGAACTGCCTGTGTTGTTGGAGCACAAGTGGGATTTGTGCATCCTGCACTGTATTTGGGTCAGAAAGCTTGCAGTCAAGGGAGTGGGTCCCCGGCCTTCGACCCCTTGCTTTTTAATCCCTCACCTCAGTTGTGCAGCTCTCCTGTGGAGCTGCACTGACCAGAAGTGTAATGTGAAACTGATTTTGCAAAACAATAAATTGCGGAGAGCTTGAGGAAACAGGTGGTTTTGGTTAGTAAATTGCACATAAAATACAAAACATCAGTAAATGGAAGCCTTGGCCCCAGGAGAGGAGAAGCAACATTTAGCTTTCCCTGTGCTGGTGATTGGTTTAAGCTCACTTGCCTTTGGCCCCAAAGGGGGCTGTTCCAGCAGCCTGGAATAGCCAGAGCGTTGCAGAAGCCCAGTCACAACCTTCGTGTCTGCCTTTGCTGGGGATTGTAAATAGCAAGTTACAGCAGCAAGGAATCTGAGCTTCACAGGGGAATACCTCTGATACAGGGATTTCCCACATTGCTGGATTTGCCAACTCTATAGACCCTGAGCATAGCCAGAGTGGCATAATTCACTAGATTATCTGGAGCCCAGGTTCTACGATGCTTCTATTCTTGTAATGGCGTAGGATTCTCAAAGGCAAATGAAATCACACCAAGAAAAACTAAAACTGGAAAAAAAAAAAAATCAAAACCGAAAAACCAACCGACCAAATCTTAAAAAAGAAAAAATCCTTCCTTCGCAATTTACACTGAATAACTTCTCATGAGGTTCACACTAACTGCAGTAATAAAATGTAGTTGATATTGAATTAATCTTACCAATTTGATGCATGTGGTAAGGATGATGGTTGCTTCAATCCTTACTGTACCAAAGTTGTATAAATGTAAACTGTGTTTTCTGAACTGGAGCTCTCTTTAATGTTGACTTCTAGCTGTGCTGCAGCTAAACCCATGCCCAGATCCAAGACTGCAGACGCTCACACACAATTAATCTCACAAATTTATGAATGCCAGAGCATGGACCAAAATGAAAACAACTGGAGGAATGTATAAGGGGAATAATTGGACTGTATCCAGATGTGCATGTGTAAAACATCACTGATTGACTCCTCCCCCATATCCTGCCTGAAGAAAGGAATTTTTTCAAAAATAAACTGGGGTTATTTGAAAGAAGTTGTGCTGTCTGAATGAAATCTAATAGACAGGATTAGTGGTAATTAGGTACATTCTTTGCTCCTTGGTTTTTTTGATTTTGTTTTGTTTTCAATTCTTTCAATATCACTGAATTTAGCAGTTTCTGTGCAGTTTCAGTGTTACAGCTGGAGCTTTTGCTACACCAGTTTGAGCTGCAGGGTAGTAGAGGAGAATCACAAGGATTGTCTGTGTGTGTGTGTTGTGCACTGAAAATTTTGAGTAGCATCAGGTGTTTATAAATTGTGTATCAGGATATTTTTGTGGCGAAGGCTGGTTAAGAGGCAGAGGGACACTTGAAAGGTTTTATAGAGAGAATTTACTAAACTGAAAGACAAAACTCAAAAGAAATGGCCCTTCGTTGTGTCGTATTTGCAGGTTGGAATAGAAATGAAGGTAACAAACAAGCTGTTACACAGAATTAGTTTCATGTCTGGCTTTCAGTGCAAGAGGACTGTCACAGCGTGTGCAGAGCCTCTGCTCAGCCACCGCTGCCTGCTCTCTGACAGATCTGCGATTACAACAGGGATGGGAAGAGAAGAGAAGGGAAGGGAAAGGAAGGAAAAAAGTCTAGACTGGAGAAAAGTCAACTTTTGCTTTACTGCTTTGTTGATTTAAAAAAAAATAAATAGATAAATCTGTCATTTCCCTAATTATTTCAAAGCTCTTTTTATATTCCTCCTCTTTAATAAGTTGCATTGCCCACCTTTAAACACTTGTGTGCTTTCTCAGCACAAACTTTTCCTAGACATTTTGTAACACTTATTTTTCTCCCTAAATTAAAATAGCAGAAACTTTGGCTGAGTTTCACAAAACACCCTCACAGGCTTACTCTACTGTCTTATGTTTACTTTGGTTCTATACCCAAATAGGCTGAGAAAAAAGAAAGAAATAGCACTGAATCTTCTTAAAAACTGCAATTGATACTTACTGCGGGGAAGGCTCGTAATGTTCTGATTCTTTTTCTAGTCCTTGCTCCCACAGCAGTGTCCCTGAAGCCAAGGACATGAAAATAAAAAAAATTCTTTGGGGTTTGGACCACGAGACTGTAGCCACCTCCCTCCACTAAAGCCTTTATCACAGAAGCGCTCGGTGCCGATTTCTTTTCACAAAATCTTGTTTTGGGTTTTGACCTTTATTTTAGCTCTGCTTAAAATGGGGTTGAAGGAATATTACAGTTTGGCTCCTGTCAAAGGGATGGGTTAGAACTTAGGCTTTCTGTGCTTCACAAAGTCAGACTTTCCCCCCCTCCTCTTCTAATGGAAAAGGACACGCTAAACTGTCCAGGCAGGCTCATGTTGTTGCCAGGGATGTAAAATTCTTGTGCTTAAAGTGAATGAGCACAGAGGTACGATACTGTTTTTACACCAGGTATAAAATTGCCAGACACAAATCTGATTTAACAGAATATGTTTTTGAATTTAGTGTCACAATGCTTCCACTAGAATGCAGCGAACAATCTTTTCGAAAAGTAGCGATAGTCCTTGGATAAAGAGCTCCAGAGGTTCATCTGAAAATGCTTTATAGTTGGAAAGAGTCTTTAAAACAAAAAATTAGAATTGCCACAGCTCGTCATGTTGCTTCGCTGAGACTGCAGCAGCTGTTGAGGTGAGATGGAGTTGCCTTGGCAACAGCACATATTGTATAACAGTACCACACCACCATCAAACCAGTGAGGTGAGAAGTAGTTTAAAAGCATTACTAAATTTTTATGATACGTCTGCTACATTTTCAACCTTGTGGTTGGCTGAGTTTACCCAGTGTAGCCTTCCTGGAGCCCAGAAAGCTCAGCTGCTGAATGCTCTTTGGTGAAGAAAAGGGAGGGGAGTCCCTAATTTGTGTTGGTTTTTTTTTGTTTAAATGCTGAAGTTAAGCTGTCTCTAAATAACTTTTCTTGTTAATTAAGCTTATGCTCACAATGCAGTTATTGCTTTATATAAATTCATTGTTCTTTCCTTTTTATACTTTCTATTCCAAGCAAGCGTGACTTTTTTTTCACTGTTTTGGGTAATGAAAGCAGGAGATATATAGAAAAATCTATTAAGACTTGGCAGAGAAGGCCCCCAAATATGAAATCAGATGGATTTTATGGTTGCATTACAAATTTGGGCATTCAAATGGTAAGGTTTCTGTCTCTTGTGATGACACACAGGTACTGTGTTTTTTTCCAGTTTGCTTGTTTTCCAATCCTTTGTGCTTCCCACAGCTGTTTAATTTAATAAAATATATAATCACTTCCCATCACACTGTTCACAAGGGATATCTGTTTGCTTACCCCTCCCTTTATATCATGGATTCAACTGGAGAACTGCAAATCTATTACTTATGAGACTAGTAGCCTCCAAAAGGTCTTTAAGGCTTTTTTTCTGAATTTATTTACTAACAAAATATATGTCTTGGTGGAGAGATTGGTCATGTAAATTTTTCACCTACCTTCACCATTATGCACTTCTGTTTGGTTCATTTTGACAAAGATTCAGATCACCTTGAGCCTTTTTTGAGTGGTGATTTTTAATGGCGTTAATTAGGCAAAAAATAGGAGGTAGGTTATTTCATACCTTTAAACTTAAATCTGAAAACAAAAAAAAACACCCATGAACAAAAACATGGTATGAACCTTAAGCTGAGGGGGGGAAAAGCAGCAAGAGGAGCAAGTGTAGTGAAAACCCTGCAAATCACAACCACCTGGTTAGAGTAGTGAGTCCCGTGTAACTTAAAGAAGAACTGACTTCAGTTGCAGTGTTCAAAAAAACAAACCTGCAAGATGCTGCCCAAAGCACTAGTTAATAATTATTGCAAGCAGCTTGGAGCCAGCCCAGATTGTACAGGGCTGTTGGATCCTCTCATGGGTTTGTGCATACCACAGCGATTATTGAATGCTTTTCCAAGGTCCATTGTATGTTCTTCCTCCTGGGATTTGGTGCTTTTAGTGCTGAGCTGTGAAACTGTAACAAAGTTGTGTCCCAGCAGGTATGGTCTTGTTTCTGCTCTGTGTGAACTGGTTTGAAGTGACCTGTACAGACCTGAGTGAAATGGTTTCTTATGCTGATTGAGCTGTAGGATGTACTGTATTATTACTGTTATTCATAGCGTACTAAAGTGTTGGGGAGTTGCTGCTGCTGTTCTTCAGAATCAGAGGATGTTCCAAAGCATCTCTCCTGCTCAACTGTATTTCAGGCACCTGTGCTGATGAACTTACTAAAATTCAGGACTCACTACCGTGCTTGTAGCCCCTTGGAAACCAGTCTTCATTCAGTTCAGAGTTGCCATGCAGAATGATACCCTGCTGACAAAAAGCACTTTAGCAGGACTTCCTGCATTCTGTTCTCTTGTGTCCTTAACACAGGTGATGCTGTATTCACTCTTCCACTCCTGGTCAGTCCAGCAAAGGATATTTGATGTCTGTGGATTTTGAAGACAAGGAAGAAGAACTTGAAGTAATAGTGATGAGGAAGGGATGTTTCCTTTCAACAGGCTTTTAAGCCTGTTAAACTATCTAGTCCAAGCACTGCTTTGTTCCTAGCAGATGCAGTTTGTTGTGTGGTTGCTTGACACTTCATACTTATTTTCAGTTAGGCTGCATGGAGGCAAGTCTTAAAAACCAGTTATCAGTTTATAAATAAACCTCATTTTCCTAACATGACGTGGTTCTGCAGCCTTTGAAATAGGGTCTAGCTACAACATCAGAGGAACATGCATGTTACTGGAAGGCTGCCAGATGACCTCCAGGCTTTTAGTCATGGTGAGGAAGATTGTTAGCCCTTGGGGCAAGAAATGTTACAAGTATTTAATTTACAGTGCCAGTTTGGAATATTCCCTAGATACTCCTACAGTGCAAGTGAGAGTAACAGTCCTGTTACTGCTCTTGAGTTCAGCAGTAGGTTGGCAGTATTTGCATTTCTCAAACCTGCCCAGGTTCTGCTCTCATTTCATGACAGACCCGCACATTCGAATGTATATTTTTACCAGTAATCAGAATATGGCTGAGTTCTACTGAGCCATCTTTCTTGATTAATTACAAGTAACAGACTTAACAACTGTAGCGTGTTTTTGGCTGAAACATTTTGTTAATTGCTTGTTTTAGTTGCTTGGGTGAGTGAGCTAGCCTATTAAATCTTCCAGTAGTTTTAAATAATAACTTCATTTTTGAAAGGTATTTTCTGTTAGCTGAGGCAACCAAATAATTTTCTTGGCAGTCAGAATACAACATACGTACCAAAGCAAAAACTATTAGGAAGGGGATCAGAAAACTGGTTGGTGTGTCAGGCTGTTAGTTGTCATGAGCATTTCTGTGTCTGCTCAGAAGTTTTTCCTCCCTTACATCTTCGAAGGCAGTTTTATCCTGGTCTGCAGAGAAAAGGCATCACTAACTTTGATTTGTTCATTACCTGCCATTGGGGAATTGTATGGTAGATGTGCTCCTTTGTTCCTCTTTTCCATTTGTTTGAGGGTTCTCTTACTCATAGATCAGATCCTTAAGAAAATGGTATTTGAATTCATTCTGTCTCTCTTTATAATGGCAAATGAGAGAGGCTGATATTTGAACACACTTGTTTTGGAAGAATTACCATAATGCTTTGTTTTGCCATAATGTCCTTTCTCTGCTGGTACTGAGGGGACAGACCAGCATCTACCCATGCTGTAGACAGAGCTGTTGGATCATGTACTGAATTGTTGCTTGTGTTTTGAGTCTTGCTGTCTGTCTGCCCCTTTGGTTGCCATCACCACTGGAGGTAACATCCCCTTTTCATGGAAGTGAATATTGCACTCCACAGCTCAGTGGATTCTGTCGTGGTGGCCACATTGGTATATCTGACTGAAGGGGAATGAGAATATCCCTGAAATCTCATGTCTCTGAAACTTAATGCCATTTTCAGCAGGAATAGCAGTTACACTCTGAATGCCCTCACTGAAGCTCCCATAGATCCAAGCAGGAAAAGTCAGGCAGGAAGTGAATGCACACCCCACAACTCTGATAACACTGGCCTGATATCTGCTTCAGAGCACTGTGTGTGCCCTGTGGATGGAGACTGCAGATGTGCATGCAGTCTGTCTGCAAGAGCTTTGACTTGGCTACCTGGCTTCTGGGAATCCTGAACAAGTGACCAGGGCCCTTCTTTTCTAGTTAGGAAAGGTCTCCATGGGGTAAACAAGTATTTCCAGGGAGTGTTGTCATATGGTGTCTTAGCTGGCACACATCTATTTTACTGACTGCTAGAACATTGGGCCTCAACAAGATTAACACACTGAAACAGGCATAGAAAGAAATCATTTCAGCATGAATTGATGTACCCTTGTGTTCTGGTAAAATGAAATTTGTTGTTTTTCCCATTCGTGGAGACACTTAATAAGTGGGAGAGACTGGAGATGGCATGAGGATGGTAAAAAGCATCAGTGTAAGAGATGACAATGACTCTAGTCTAGAAATAAGGGTTGTATAAATAGGAATAATCTAGTCTAATTAAAATTGGATCAATCACTGCTACACGGCTGGGTGCAGTATCTCTTCTGTCATTTGTTTTTATATAACTTCTAGTCAATCCTTGGGTCCTTGGCTATTGATAAAGGTCATGCAAACAGACTAACTTTAATTACTGTGAGTGGCTTTTAAGCTCATCTCTTAGAAGATACATATTTCTAAGCATATCTAATGTGCTATCTGTTTATCTAAAATTTTTCCTTTTTATTTCCCACTTTTGCAATGCCCTGTTAATTTTATTGCCTGGCTAACAAGTGAGAAGTAAACTCAGGGTAGTGGTCTAAATATTTTGCAAGAAAGAATACTCTTGTAACTAAAACACGAGATGAAAAGTTAAAAGCTTTGATTTGGTTTCTGATTTTACTGTTTATCTTGTTGTTAAACTCACTATAAAGAGACACTGTCAACATCAAATCAGACTTCAGTCTGCAATTTTGTTATCTGTTAAATGTAAACAAAACTTTACCATAATGAAAAAGCTAAGGAAAAAATATGATGGGTTTCAACATTGTGTGTATGACAGCATTTTGAAAAGTAGCAATTCCTGTCCTGAATCAGATCAGTATGTTTGTCAAAGCAGCAAATGCCAGATGCTCAAGAGGAACTAAATCTAATAGACTGCTGCAGCCCCCACAGCAGACGGCTGGGCAGCATTTGGATCACTCCCTGGCTTTATGAAACTTTATTTTCCTTGCATGGGTTCCTTTTCCTTTTCTGATGCAGCTGGGGACATCCATAGGAAAGGATTCCTGGAATCACACTGAATTCTTCGTCTGGAGGATGCTTGGCATCAGTGGATGTCATAGCTTAAGTATGTGCTTTGTTTAAAGAAACTTCTGTTTATCAGTTTTCACAGAGGAAATGCAACAGTCAGTGACTTGTTAGATTTCATCTTCTGTTTATGTTGGAGAAAACAATATTCACAAACATAGGAAATTAATGTTAAAGCTGCAGAGTGGTGGTTGGGTGCTGAGAGGAACAGGTAGAACCTTACACTACTGAATAGGGTATTGGTTTGTTTGTTTTAGATTAAAACATCAAATTAACGTCTCTGCTTGCAGACTCTCTCACCCATAAAATACTGTGCATCTTCCCTTTAAGATTTCAATTTAATAGTTAATGTTTATAGAGAGTGCAGAGATCCATTATGAAATGCATAAAGGAAAAAAAATCAATATTGCCTAAGCATTTAAATGTCCATCCTCCACAAGGGGTTAAAAATACTGCACATTTTTGGTAATGTTAGAAGCCCTGATGGGTGGAGTAGGCAATGGGCGTTTCAGTGTAGATGGTTTGCTAACCCTTTGCTGTGCAGCTGAAATACAGACTGAGACAGTGGCCAGCAAGAAAGTGGATTCTCGGGAAGCTGTGTTTCATTAAGCCTATTTTTAAAACCCTTTTCTGCAAGAGAAGTTTAGTGTTTGCTGCTGCAGGAGGAGCAAGGATTTTAATTATTTTTTAATCACTAGCTTTTTCTGGTAAATACTGTAGAAAAAGCATAGCAAGAACAGCTTTAAAGAGTTATGAAAGCTCATTAGCAACCAGTTGCCAAAATATCTGTTTCTACATACTCTACCCAACTTAAAATAATCAAATTATTTGAAAGGTGGTTTTTGTATCTGGTTTTGAATCTGGAAATAAGTTGATACAGACAGAGATTCACTGGACAGTTTAATTACTGTAATAAATTTGCAGTAAACCCCATGAAAATAATATTTTCTTTTTTTCCTGTGAAGATGGATACATCCTTACATAAAGAGAAGCTTGCTTCCTCCTTTGTCTCATTGTTGACAACTATAAATTTTCAGTTAGATCTTTGTAATGGCTAACTACGCATCAGAAATCCCATGGGTATGAAATACTATGGAAAGTGTGAGCATCCACAGAGGTGGTCAGTAAGGTATGCTGCTAACAGCAGAAAGTCTAGGCAGAAATGTCTTTTTATTACGCTTTTCAAAAATAGCCTCTGAAGATTCCACACGGGTGCTTTGTGGGAGGGCATTCCACACTGCGGGAGCAGAACGAGTGCCTTTAGGCATCTGAGGTCAAAATGTGGGCAAGGACTTGAGACATTTGTAGTTGTATTTCTCCCTGCTTACAAAAAAAATTACTCAACAGTTTAGGGATAGTTTATATAGCAAGCTTAATTTGGGGATAACCAACACTTTATTGGAACAAGTTACAAGAAGCTTAGACTGCTAAGTTTTTCATTATTTCCAGAATGACCTTCTTTGCTGTGTACAATGCACAAGTTGCTGTAACCTTCATGTGAGACATGTGGAATGATGCTTTTCTGCAAATGATTTGCCACTGAGATGATGGACCAACACCCAACTCTGCCAAATGGAAAGTTGAGTAGCTACTCCTGGGCTAGGCTGGTACCCAGCCAGGAGGGCATAAAGTAAGGCACGGTGCTTGATTTCCCAGAGTCTTGAGCCCTTTGTTTTTGGAGCAGACCCAGATGTTGACCTCTTCAGTGGAAGGTAAAGATGCCTCTGTGGATGGAGTCTCCTGCTCAGCTGGAGCTGTTCTCTGGGTTTGGTTTGTACTTGCAGCTCATTCCGTAGAGTGGCAGTTCTCATGCTGGGTAAGCACAAGATGCTGTTGCCTTTCAGCCCCACACGGATAAGAAGTTGCCACTGATTCCTAGTAAATTGAGTTGTTTAGTTCTATGCTTAGAGCCCTTGTCTCATGTCCCCATCTCAAGCACCTCTGCCAAGCTGTGTCTAACACACCACCCCGAGCACCTTCCTGAGGAACGTGGCGTGGCAGCTGGGACTTTGCAAAAGCAGTTCTGGAGAGAAGGAGCTGGTGGATGCAGGCCGAGAGCATGCAAAGTTCTCTGCACTGGGGTAAAGCAGAGGGGAAAAGAGAATAGGCTTAAAATACAAAAGCATTTGAGAATCTCAGGCTGTGTTTTCAGTGAAGATTGCGTGTCTTCTCATACAGCAAGGATAAGAGTTGCAGTGTAAATAGCAGAGTAAGAGAGGGGCTTAGTTCCAAGGAGCTCTTGTGCTTTTCAAGTCGAGTTTGCTGTTTTGTTCTTTCTATGTAATTTAGATAAGAGGCTTACACACATCAGTTGCATAATTTTTACTCTTATGCCTTTAAGATGTTGATTCAAAACCGAGGCACTTGAGAGAGCTGAGAGAATGGGGTGGGGGCTTAGCCAAACTTTGCAGTTTATACTAATGCTTAATTTTTTTTTAACTGAATTTTATTTTCCTAATATCTAACCTTAATTATTTTTACTACTTCTTAGACATTTTAGTGAAGAGTAATGTAGAAGAAGAATTGAACACTGGAGCTTTCTCAACACAGCCTATTGATGTGTTTCCCCCTCAACCAAGCAGTGGGTTGGTTTTTTCCATAGTGTCTCTCTTAGTTAAAACATCTCATTATCATGAAGTTCTATACCATGAATCTCTATAGAGATCAATGAAGGTCCTGGTGGTGGTGATGTACATGTTCTTTGTTCCTCATTTGCCTTTGGGAACATTCTGTTGGCCTGTGTTCTGTGAACGTCTGTGTTGTGCCAACCCCACACCAGTACATGTGCTTTTGATATGAAAGATGACGCTTCTCCAATTATTTTCTGTCTGACTTCCTAAACAAGAATATAAAGATATGTCAGCTTTCCAGATGAATTATTCCATCAGGTCTCTGTTAGATCAATTAAGTAATAATTTTGATTCTGATTTAAAAATTTCTAGTTTTTCCTGCTTATTTTGTGTGCTATTAGCAAGTAAGTCCACAGGGAGACCTTAGAGCCCATTCCAGTACCTAAAAAGGGCTGCAGAGGTACTTTTTACAAGGCCATGGAGTGACAGGATGAGGGGGAGAGGTTTCAGACTGAAAGGGGGTAGGTTTAGATTGGATGTTAGGAAGAAATTCTTTGCTCTGAGGGTGGTGAGGCCCTGGTTCAGGTTGCCCAGGGAAGCTCTGGATGCCCCATCCCTGGAAGTGTCCAAGGCCAGGTTGGGGCTTGGAGCAGCCTGGTCTAGAGGAAGGTGTCCCTGCCCATGGAAGGGGGGTTGGAACTGATGAGCTTTAAACTCCTTTCCAACCCAAAATGTTCTATGAGAGACTTTTTTCTTTTGAAGAAGTGCTGTTTCGGGGGGTGGGGGCAGGAGTGTGTGTGAAGGCAGTGAGGATTTTCTTAAACTACAGAGTAAGTTGAGCATTTGCAGCCTAATTTAAATTAATTAGAAATGTGTTCTTAGGAAACTCAGCACCTGACATGAGTCAATTTTTGTGCTGAATGATCCAAATAATGAAATAATGAAATAATGAACGTCTTTCTGGTAGTATTGTTCAAGTTGAGAGAATTTAGAATCCAATGGTAATTAGAGTGTAATTATTTTAGATTAAGGGGCATATTCCTGTTATTGTATATAAAATTTTCCTCCTTATCAGTGAGGAAAGAAAAATTCCATGATATGCTTCTCTTAAAGATGATTTTGTGTCCTAGTGTTCTGAAAGGATCTGGGATTTTGTTTATGCCTGCAGAAAATATCAGAGGTCACTGCATTCCCATCTTCTCTTACCTTTAAGGAGGAGGCAGTGCCAGTTCTGTAAGAGTGCAACGTACGGTTTCAGTATGTCTACAAACAATCTGTGGCCAAAGTTGTCTTTCCATTCCTGTGGTTCCAAACTTGAAAAACGCTTCTTGCACCAAACGTCTTTAGCAGGAGATGTGGGAGGTGAAGGGGCAAATGGAAGTGAGTGCAAGAAAAACAAGGGCACTCTGGGTTCACCTGTAAATGCTCTGTGCAGCTGCCAAATGAATTTGATTTTAGACTCTAGTTTTGTGTTCTTAGACTAAACTGTATTTTTCCCCTGTCTGAAGTAGTTTCTCCCCCTTCCCATTTCTGAAGTGCAGTTTCAGGGCAGATTGAAATGTATTTGAGGTATTCTGTTTCCTTTAGGGAATGTGAATTTCTTTTAACTGTAAATTTTAGTGCTGTAATGTATTTTATTTAAATACACGTATGTTTAGCCTTGTCTATTGCCATGTAGTTTTTTCTGGGAATTACTGGTAATTATATAGTTTGGTAATGTGTTAGTATAAAGCCTCATTATTTCAAGCTATGTCAGTAAAATGTATTATTAGACATTTAAAACAAATCCACACTGGTAGACAATCTAGTTTTTGTAACCTTGGGAGTGTCCTCAAAGGAGCATAGAATGTTACTTCAGCAAAACAAATTAATTGAAACAATAATTAAAATATACATTTAACTTGAGTAATGTGAATGCAAAAAATGGATTACAGAAAATCAAACTGCTGAATACGATGTTTCAATAGTTCTTGGGCAGACTCAGGATATTTTTAATGAATGTTTTATTTCATTATTTTATTTCAATACATTCGAGGCTTTTGGAGGGCAGAGGGGAACTAGCTGAAATGTTTTCTTTCTTTTATATTGTATTTTTTAAAGTGTGATGCATGAACAACTTTGCAATAAACTGTTCTCCCTGCTTTGATCTTTTGTCCTGAGAATGAGTGGAAAAAATGTTCGTCTAAATGTACTTTATTACTTTAGAACACGTTAAAAGATGATCCCTGATAATAGAATTAACTGTGTATGAAATGAGCTCATTGAGAGCTCATAAGATGGTTTACACCAGTAAGGCTTAGTTGTCTGAATTCAGTTTTCAGACTCAATCCTGGAATGACTTTATTTGTGAAAAATGATGCAGCTGGGGTTTTGATAGTTTGTTTCACTGTTATGGATTCCTTACTGAAATTCGAGTTTGTATGTATATTTGTGAGTTAGTTATCCTCTTTTTACTTAGATTTTTGTTGTCAATGTGCCGCTTTCACATTGGAGCAATCTCAGTATGTCAGTGTTCGAAAGCAGTTGTAACACATTTTTTCAGCAGCAGTTCCTTGTTGGTTGCAGTATCTGTAAAAGCTAATGACATTAAGGAGGAATTGGAGTATATCTTTCAAAGCACAAGTAACGAGTAATAGGAGTGTTTTGACATAGTGTTTAAAGAAAAAAAAAATGGAATTTGGTTTCCTGCCCAGAACTTTGACTGACTGTCTGGGAATTCAGTGCTGTATGTCAATGTTATGTAGAATTAGAGTAAGTACTCTGGAGTGACTCTCTACAAATATAACAGTGTCCTGCAAGTTTAGGGCCAATGAATTCATAGCCTCCAATATTTTGAGCCAGCATTGACCAAGACTTACATTGTTGAGGAAGTGCTGTGTTTCCTAGTAAATATTTCACTTTCTTCCAGAGAAGCAGTGGTTTTTAACTTTCCTGTCTGCAGTACAACTGTATACTATAAAAATTCAACGTTTTTGCAGGCGTTTCAACTTTCAGAGTTCAATACACCTTTTTTGTTGTCCTCTGTGTTTGCAATAATGTTGTTACCTCTTGCATTACCATTGTTTGTTTAGAGTTCTTAAACTCCTGGAGGCTTTCTAAGCCATTGTCCATTTTGTAGGTTCTTTGAAATAGCTGAGGTTAAGCATATGTAGAGAGTGCTGCTGGAGCAAAAATTTACAGCTTGGTTATTGAATCTTTAAAAATCTTATTTTCATAATATCATTTCACCAATGATAGCTATCCAAGCTGCACGTTGCAGATTTTTAGAGCATGATGAAGATAGCTCTTACAGCTATTTTGATCATTGGTTGGAGGTTTTTTTTCCTTAGGAAAGAGCTCCTTCCCTAATTGTGCTCTTGGGGAGTCCAACTGACAGTATCTTAACAAAGATGATTAAGTAAATGCAGGTGTTTGTCATCTTAACACAACTCCTAGTCTACACAATGGTGTATTCAATCTGTATTTTCCTCCCTAAGCAAACAGCATGAAATAAAAGAGGGTGTTAGGTATGAATCAGAGTAATACTTGATTGCAGGAATCCAGACATGGGAGAACTGGAATTCTTTAAAGATGATGTTATTTTATACAGAGGAGAAATGACATATTTTTAAATGTCATTGCAAGAAAAGACAAGGTTTGGCATTAGTCTGGATTGGAAGAGATATGAAGAAAAGTAGGAAAACAATTAAAAATGTCTTTGAATTATTAGTAAGGTTGTTATTTTGTGATAGTCAGAGAATATATCTGCAAGATTCTTTATCTGGCAGTTCCTGAAGACCTCATCCACCATGCAGAAGCAAGGGAAATGCCTCCTCCTCCCAGGTGCTGATACTCTTGAGAGATGAGATGTGCTTGTTGCTCACGGTGATGGTGATAGTCTCTGGTTGACTGGGAGTTTGTTGCTGCTTTGCTGGAAATTAATCTGGCAGCCAGAAGCATGACAGATGTTGTCTTCTGACTTGAGCACCCCACTCCCCCTAGTGCCCCTCACAGTGGCAGTCCAGCTTTGTTCCCAGGTCTGGGTTGTTACAGCGCACGATCTGCCTCTTAGCAGAAGCCACTGGCTGTCTCCTCCAATGTGGGGAAACTGATACTACATAACTGAAGATGTGCTGGAAGTTGGTGCTTGCCAAGTGTTTAATTTGCCTGTTTCTTAGCCATGTGCTCTTCTCTAGCTGGCTGCAAACATAGCTTTGGACGATCTGTTATGATGTGGGCATGGTCTGCTCTGAGCCTGTGGGAGACGTGCCAGCGGTTACAAGGATGGACAGTCTCTGAGGCTTTGGTGTTATGTGTTATCCTGTCCCTGTGGTTGAGCAAGGGCACAAAGGTGAGCTTGTATGGAGCTCACAAAGGTGATCTGTCATTAAATCAAGTTCTGCCACCACGCAGAAGGGCAGTGATAACACTTGAACAGTCCGTGGTTATTTCCATTCGAGGATGTCTCTGTCCTTCCAGAGGTGCTGTGTAAGCTTCCCCAAACTGTGGTGCCTCCTGCTGACATCTGCCTGACTTCACCACCTGCTGTGGTGTTTAGAGGGAGCATGTGGCCAAGGCAGTAGAGTTTGTCCCTCTGTTTCAGGTGTGTGCTGTTAAGGCATGCTGTGGGTGATGCTGGAACAGGACCTGTTTTTTCTGTATTCTGCTGCAAGTGAACAGCTGAGCAGCACAATCAGAATGATTAGCAATGTGTCTGGGATCCTTCATGGTACACAAAACAATGTGCTGTTATCAGGAAAGAGCTGCTTGGGAGCAAGCAACTCTTGGTCATTTGAATTCAATATGCAGCACCTGCAGGTTGAAAACTACCATAATTGACATACTCCCAATGGTAGGAGTCAGTAGTAGACTGGTACTGCCTGGCACCTTGCAGGCACTTTTTTTAATGGCAATACCTTTGCTGGAGCAAGTCCAGAGAAGGGCAACAAAGCTAAAGAAAGGTCTGGAGCACAAGTCTGATGAGGGGTGGCTGAGGGAGCTGGTGGGGCTCAGCCTGGGGAAAAGGAGGCTCAGGGGAGACCTTATCACTCTCTACAACTCCCTGACAGGAGATTGTAGCCGGGTGGGGATGGTCTCTTCTCCCAGGTAACAAGCAACAGGACAAGAGTAAATGGCCTCAAGTTGCACCAGGGGAGGTTTAGGTTAGATCTTAGGGAAATTTTCTTTTTTTCTTGGATGTTCTACTAACCTTTTTTTCCACGTTCCCATGCCCACATTGGTCAGGTTCCTTTTTCTGAATTATTGTTCAGGGTTTGCTTTGATGAAATCTGCAATCCCCATTCACGTTCCTGTGCCTACTGAGGCAGGTGATGTACATTCAGAAGCAGCTTCTGTCTTTAGTTAACAGAATAGAGACAATTTAAGGTCAGTTTATTGAACAGCTTTGGCTGTGAGCTTCAGGAGCATTTCAGTCTGGGACAGCTTCATGGAAAGTCTTCCTGATGAATATTTCTAGGGAGATTTCAATCTAATATTAATTTCCAAGGACAGAGGGTTGCAGGTTTTCCTACACATCACTGTAATTATTTTAGGATATCTTCTTAACATTCTGAGACATCTCAAAACCTTCCCTTGAAGATTTGATGGCATTAGGTCACTTAACATTTGAAGGTAATGCTCTTGATATAAAGTAGAAATAGTATTTTGTGATTATGGTGTATTCAGGTTTTTTTGTGGATTTAATATAGGAACATCCCCAGGGCTACTTATTTTATTAAAAACCCAGATATGTTGTTATGATAGAGTAAGCAGGTGGTTTTTTTGCTCTTTTCTTATAATTCAACAGTTTTCCTTTAAAGAAGTTAAGAAACTGGACATATTATGTACAGCAAGGAAGGAGATAGTTTCAGACAGTTGTTTCAGAAGTTAATGTTTTCCATGATCCAAGTATCTTGGCTTGATTTAAAAAAATAAAAAAGAAAAAAAGCATGAAAAAAAATCTGAAGTGTACCTTTCAAAAAATGCTGCTATAAAAAAAATAAAAAGGAGGGGTGGTAGGGGAGAAGTCTTGACACCAGAAGCTCTGTCACAGCAGAGTTTCTCTCGGATGTCTGGAAAAAGTCTTATACTTCTGGGATGCTTTCCAAAATATTTTCAGTGACCATTGCCACAGGCGTGAACTTCTTAATGCATTTTGCAGTAATCTGCACCACAGTAAAATTGATTACTGTCTGAAAGCTTTTCATGATAACAAGTAAGTAGGGCAGTATAAATGCCATGAATTAATTTGCCTGTGTGCATTATGTTGCATCTTCAGGAGTCTTGCAGAGACAGATGTGTCACCTCAGGAAAATCCTACTTAATGTTTTTTTTACATAATTATGTAATTGCATATTTTCTTATTTGAATTTTAGTAAAAAGGATTCTGCTTCCTCACGAGGATGCAGTGTCTCTCCAGATACTTCAGTTGGTACCCAAGGAAAGATATCTGGTGGCTTCCTGAATTTGAGCTTTTCTAGGATTCACTTTATAGAAATTGAAATGCATACAAAAACCAGAAGACTTTTAAGAAATGCCTTTCCAGCAGAAAACAAGGGTGCCGTACCAAAGGTGCATCTTCTCCATGTACCTAACAAGGAATTTCAGGAAGCTTATAAATGAGAGGTTCTCTTTCTATGTACAACTTAAGGGAATCCAGGAAGCTGAAAATACAGTTCAACTTACTGGTTTTTTCCATATTATCTTAGTATTCCTAATGCAAGTGATCACTAGAACTGGAGAAGTTCATCCACCCAGACCATCACCTTCTCAAGATTGAAATCTGAGCTACACTGCCATTCAAAGAGAGTAGGTTTTAAGAACTATGTTTTTTTCTGTAAATAAAAAAATCCCACCACTAAAACATATATGTGTGTGCATATACATAAATATTTTTATACACACACATATATGTGTAATAAGCAAAATTGTAAACTGCATGAATGAAAAGCTGTACACTACTGAAAAAAGCTGGATCTTGCAGACACTGGGGTGTCCTTGTCCCTCTGTGCCCTCTGCCAGCACAGACATCCTGCACTGAAGCCCTTCATCTTCCACTATCGCTCCCACAAACCTCTGTGGTTGTTGGATGATCTGCAGTAGGTGAAGAGGGAAAAAATAAAAACTTGAGCACCAGTAGAGAAAAACAAGCTGTCCTAAGCAGGCTTCATTGCAAGGGATAAAAAGGTCAAAGGATACTTTTTTCCCCCCTCTCTACCTTCGGATCAGCCACTAGACTCATCCAGCAGAATTTTTCCAGACTGTCACTGGTTCATCAGTCGGGGCTTTCTCTCAGTTTTAAATGCCAGCACCACTTCAGTTCAGAGGAATTGCTGGCTTCTTTCCCAGACAAGATTTCCCAAATTCAAAATGACCTTTCAAGATCCTAACTAATAGGAGCTAAACAGAGATTTCCTCTTCATCGGGCTCTTTCTCAGATTGATCCTTTTACTGACAGCACAGACCGGTGAAAGACCAGCCCTTCACTTGTGATAATAAACACCTCTTTTGGGGAGGGGCAATCTCAGATCACATTGATTTTGTTGTATATTTCAGAAACTATTACTCTTCTGTTTGATGCACTGATTATGTAAAGGCACAGGGAGTACCAGTGAAATTACTGGATTTCTTTTTTTATTATTATTTATTTAATCCTGCCATTCAGGCTCTGCATGAATGCAATGGAATGCCTACTCAGCCACCCCAATTATTGAGGGAGATGAGAGATGGACAGTGGAAAAGATGTTTATCTGGGTACCATAACATGGGCACTGCTGTGCAGACACATCCCCATGGAGTTAGCTTGGTGCAGCAGGTTTGTTAGCTCCCACTCAGGGGCAAGCTTGCTGAGCACTCTGCAAGGATTCTGTGCCCTCCAAGCAAGGAGAAGGAGGAATTCGGGGCTGTCCAGCTCTGAGCAGGTGGGCTGTGTGGTTTTGCTCTGATGGGTGCTCCAGAAATGCAAGCAGCAACTTCATCTCCCTAGAAACCCTCAGTTAGAGTTGGAAACCTGTGCTGCAAAATAGTGATGTACAGATAGCCTTTACTGATGTCCTTCTGCAAAGTCTTCAAAAGTAGCAGGATAATAGTAAACTCCTTTCAAGAAAGACACCAGTGATCATTTCTTGAAAGAATGAAGTATTTCAAATATGGAGTTGTGAACTCTTGTGGTTCTGTTCCTGAAGAAGTTTGGGCAGGAGGAAATTGCAGAAACAAATATAATACTGGTTCTCATGAAAGAAAAACATGGTGGGAAATGAATGCTAAGACCAGACTAAGGACTGATTTAACATTAGCATCAGGTTTAGTCCCATAGTTGAATTCAGAAGAAACAGCAGAGATATAACAAGCCTCTTAAGTTTTTTTAATAATATGTTGTGGGAAAAGATACTAAAAGATTGGGAAAAAATTGCAAGTGTCAGAAGTATGCATCATTACCTAGAAAAGATAGGTAATCTATCTAAAAATGCAAAATATAGAAAGATAATAACTAAAACCTGAAATAGCTTGATTCTATCATTAGATCTTTCTTTTTTCAGCTACAGTTTCAGCTTTGATTTGTATCAGTAACTCGTTATTTCAACCATGGCAAAAGATAGAGACTTTTAACACTGAAAGAATGTAAGGTTTGATATTTGTGCTCTGTGCTGTGTTCTCTGTTCTTCTGACAGTCTGGCTTATCACCCTGAGCCGCTGTCACATTTTTGTCTTGAGTTTTTCAATTTGGAGTTGACTGTGGAAGACTAAAGGGAGAGGTGCATAGATGGAAGAAACATGTTCTTCTCATCTGCAACTTATTAAGTATTCTTTTGCTGTACTTTTCATAAAAACATTAGAATATTTATGTATTCATTGTTTTGCTGTTAAAGCAGCTCCTTCTTCATTTTATAGACACGTTAAGAGTTATGTTTTCTACAGCTGTACCCAGGAGCACGTTCAGGCCTCAATCCCACACTAAGTTGTCTCTAATAAAATAACTTTCTTTGTTTTTCTTCAAAATTTTGCAGTAATCTATGAGAATATCATGCTTCATTTTTCAGAGTATGCTTTAAAGCCAAATGTGGGGAAGCAGAGACCATTGTGAAGATGCTGTGTGGCTTTCTCAACTGAGAGAGAAATAAAAATTCAAATTCTCTTGAGTGTATTTAAGGTTATATGGTTAACTCTTGGATATTGATTTAAAGGTATTGATATAAAGGTTTCTATGAGGCATCTTAAGAGTTTGCACTTTCATCAGAGTAGGCTATTTGCACTGCCAGTGAGAGCTCCTGGGTGTAAACAAGTCTGAGCCTTTCCATTTTGGGAGTAAACAAGCACAGACCACTGGTATTTCCTTATACTTCCTATTATTTGTCTTCTTTCTTTAATATAGATCACTCTGGCTCAGCAGGTTCATAAGACACCACTTCTTGTGTCTCTGTAAAATGCAGGTACCGATCTGGCCATATAATATAGTACAGTACTATAGAACATCTTTCTTTTGGGGATTATTTTCTGCCTCTGCTGCCTTAAGTGCTTTACCAAATAGCTGCTTGGCTTTGGTGTTCCACCTACACATTTTAGTGCCCTGATTGCAGAATACCTTAACAATGCCTTCAGTAGCTGCTGGCAGAAACAAGGTCGAGCCAGCAGCTACTGATGGCAGGGCATCGTTAAGGTGTCCTGCAATCAGGGCACTAAAATGCATTGTCAGGTAAGTATTAGCCCCAATCTGTTAATGTGCAAACAAATATAGAGAGTAGTACAGTGCTGGTCTGGAAATCTAGTTCAGAGGCAGAAATGCCAGTCTTTTTCTCTGCTGTTCCCAAGCTTTATTTGAAAGCTGTCCTTCTTCAGTTTATGATTTTAAAGCAGTTTGCTCTTTTGACTCATTAATGCCTCATACTAATGGCAGAGGCCTTTTGTGGATACCTACATTTCCTGTCAGTGCATGGTAAATACTCTTGGGGTTTGTGCTTTCAGTACAAATGATGCAGAGAATGAATCCTGCTGTGCCAACTATTACAGTTTTTATTTGTGCCAACTATTCCAGTATGGCTTCCTCTTTCAGTTGGGAGCTTGATTTTTTGGAACTTGTGGTCCCCACAGTCCCCATAGACAGGTTTTCATTGGTGTCCTGACCCTCCATGTGGAAGCTGGTGTTCTAAAAAGTTAGGAAGCGGTGAGCAAACCAGCCCAATTCTCCTTGACGTAACTGAAAGTGTGATTAGGCCAACATGAGCTCAGACCTGCCTTTCAGAATCTGAGTATCGTGTGTTTGAATTGTCCTGCACGAACTTTCCTGCTGTTTTCTTGGGCAATAGAGTCTGTCCTCTGGCTGGTGCTGCACTGTAGCCATCCTGAAGTGACAAATAAAAATGACAATCACCTTTGATGACTGGAAGAAGTTGAAGTAATTTAGCAATCTCTTTTCTTTGAAGCAAAGTTAGCTGACATTGTGTCCAAGGTTTTTTTTCTACTGTTCTGACTGAGCCTAAAAGTTCCAAAAGCAGAGAACAATTTTTGAAGCGGTTTCTGCCCCTGGCTGAAAATGCAATGGAGTTCATTAGCCTGGAAGTGCTGGCTGAGTCCCTGCTGGGGGAAGGGGAGCTGCTCTTGTATTTTTTGTATCCCATGTGCCATTTTGGACTTCAGGAGTATTTATTTTTAGTACATTTAAACACTGCAGAAGGAAGGGGCAGTTGTAATATGGCATATTTACATCATGCTGTCAGTTCCTGGCAGCTTACTTGCCTGTTGGAGAACAGAACTAGTCCATTAAGGATGTGAGTGCTACTTAGGCCCAGGGGTGGTGAAAACATCGTCTCCAGGGTGGGAAGGCTCCCCAGGCCAGCAGGTTAGTTTGTTTTTCTAAGGTGGAGTACGGGGAATTTTTTTTTCATGTCACAGGAACAGGAATGGGCCATGCTGCCTCCCACTTTTTCCTTCTTCTCCTCTACTCTGGAAAAAGAGAGGCAAAGTCTCTACGTGGGATCAGCATGTGCTGGTTTTTCCCCTCATGTCACGCTTAAGTTCTCTGCCCCATTATAAAAATAAAAATCTATAAATAAAAAAGAACAAATGCTGAGTGGGACAAACTGGACCCACAGTTATGTGCATGTAGTCACTCATAGAAGTGTGCCTAGCCCCATTCCTTCCAGGCTTCATGCATTCCCTGTTTCTTACCCTGTCAGCCTCTTAGGAGGGGAAACATGCACAGATAGTCCTGGCTGAAGCTTTTTTTGCCCTACCACAACATAATATTAATTGAGCTTAGGCTGAAATGTTGTTGGGCTCATCTGCTGTTGAATTAGCTCGTTCTCCATTTACGTATATTTTCCCCCATTTGGGGTGAGGGGAGGGGCGCAAAAAAATTGCAATGAGTTTTGCTGCCACACTTTAATGTCACAGTAATACCTTTCTCCTGGAATTAGGCAGTATTTAGCTCTGATCTCTCATATGTGACATGCTGTCTCTGTTTGCCTCCAGCACAGGCACCCTATGATTTCCTTTTCTTGGAAACTGCCCTGTCTCAGCATGTGGGTAGGAGGCCATGTAAATAAATACCAACCACTTCTTAGCCTTCAGTAGGCATTTCCTTTTTCCTGGTGGCTGCAGAAGAAACACTTTCTCACAGTTTGGCATCAAACATTTATATAACTTTCTTGCTTGTGGAACTTTTGTTTAGACAATCAGATTCTTGGTATAGTTTTTTCATCAGTTTCTATTTTTATTCATCCGTGATTGCTTGGTTTGCCAGTAAATAATGTCTGTCAGAACAAACACTTCATCAGAAACTTCTTGAATTTTTTGTAATTGAGTAGTAAATCATTTTAAGCATATTCTGTGATACCGAAAGGTAAGTTTTAAAGCAAAAAATTGAGCTTATCTAGATTTTATTTTCTTAATTATGATGGAATAAATCAGCTCAAATGGAATATTTCTGGAGAAAAAGTACTTTTTGTGTATAACTTCTCTTAGATTTTTGAAATAGAATACAAAGTAACTTACATTGCCATGCAGTCCAGCTTTCAACTGAAAAAACATATTTGCTTATAATACAAAGTTTAATGTATGAATTTATATACTAGAATATTTTTCAAGTGTTTGTCACTTTGTCAAGGCAGCAAAGCTAAAATGCTGTCAACACTATTTAGGACATAAGTTAATAACAGCAAAATCAATAAAAATCAGTATTAGAAGGCAGTGTACTTCTAATTTTCATACATAAATGTCTGATCTGCAAGTTCTTTATTTAGCGTCTTTTGCTATTATTTATTTTTTATTGGTAAATTATGAGTTTACTTTGCTTAGTTTTATTTATCTCAGTGGTAATACTCACTGAATGGATGACAGTGCAGTGTCCTTTCAGGGACAGCCCCCAAGCTTCAGAGACCATATATTCCCTGGAAGTAGAATATAGGTATGAACTCTGATAAGCAGCTGTAGAGTGGCACAGAACTAGACTCCTTCATGGCAGTTGTTGTTAGATGAGAGGGTGAGGAATATACGTATGTGTGAGCTTTTGTGAGTAATAATTTCTAGGACGGCTAAGCCAGAGGTAGTTCGAAAATCCATCAGATACTTTTTGTGTTATATAGTGAATTTGATAACTTTTGGATTCAGAAAACAAGACAGTAGAAGCCATGCTTTTCCAGAAGGCTTTTGAAATATGCTTTTTCCTCTACTGAGGCCTGGTATGAGGCTGTCTAGGAAAGTGAGCTGTTATTGGACATGTCACTGTGTTTTTATAGTTTCACTCTTAAGGCCTTTCTCATCCAGTTTAGTTTTGCAATCTGCTGAAGCTTAGCCAAGTTGAATTGCATCTGCCCTCCCAGAACACACAGCCTAGTGAGGCCTCCTTCCAGTTCTGTGCACTGGAAGTGACTCCAGTGTATTTCTTCTGGGAAACATGTATTGAGACGAACAAATCCTAGTTTGGATTGTCCCTTTGTCCTGTTTTGTGGCAGACAATAAACCGTAATCCCATGCATAGTTCTTACTTGAGCCAAGCCCCAAAAGGGATATCCCAGTCCAGAGTACTCCAGCAAGGGCAGTGGTGCTGGACTCTACAGCTGGCTCTGCTGGTGGCTGGGAGGGACGAGTCAGCATTGCTTCACAATGGCAGATAAGGGACTGGAAAGGAATCCAAACGTCTCCAGCTTTGGTGAGTTACTGAAATTCTGTAGAGCCATTGGGTAGCCAAATTCACAGGAACTCCATTTAGTATCCACAGCACAAATTCCAGGGCATAAAGCCTCTCCCCACTCCATGGCTGCCATGGTAAAGGCACCAGCCTTAACAGTACTTTAATGGCTTTTAAAAGCTGTTAAACTGTACCCTTGTCTGCAATGTTACTGTGATGTGCAAGACCAGAATGAGGGTAGTGAGGGTGCAAATGTCACCCCTCTTGTCTTTGGATCGCTTCTATTTAGCATCAGGTGCGTTGGCAAAGCAAAATGGAGGAGTTTGCTTCGGTTTATCCATCAGTGCAAGGACTTCAAGGAAGTTTACCATAATGGAAACAGCTAATAAGCTGAGGGCTTTTTTGTTCTTACATGATTCATTAGCTCAGGAGTGTTACTAGTCCTTAATTGGGAGTGACAGGAAGGAAGGAACTTAGAAAAGGTGAAATTACAGCGATTGTGCTGTAAATGAGGGTTGTGATGAAACTGCCCAAGGAGTTGGCTCCAGCAAGAGTTAGTAGATCATTCCTATTTGGAGAAATAAGATGGTTAGATTAGAGTCTGATCTTGTTTTTAGATGATACATATAAAACCTTGATAATAGTATGATTTTGATTGATTTGTATGGGGAGGTTGTATTTTTCAGTGAAGGAATGAAAATTTACTGGTTGGCTCATCAAATGCCACCCTAAATAATTAATAAGAGTAATTCAAGGTAGAGATTGATTTTATGTTACTGGTTACTCCAGTTGCTATGCAGGCATGGTAGAAGAGTTTTTTATTGATCAGACACATTTTAGTAAAGTCTGACCCTTTCCTTTTTAGAATTCAGAGGAATGAAGAATAATAAATGTAGATGCTTATGTGTTTGATGTGGAATATTTGTAATAAGAAATGTTTTAAAAGAGCCAGTGAAAAAACAGAACTGAAATTAAGGTTTCATTTCTCTTGCAGGTATGTCTGTGAAAGATAAGCAGACATTTAAATTTTGGGTATTTCCTTATAATAGCAAATGTACCAAGGTCATTACCAATTAAACAGAGCTTGCTGAGATCAGGCTTTTTTGAGACTTCTCACATATTGTTGTTTTAATCTATTCTTTTCTAGGAGAAAGAAAAGAAATATATGCTTCCTTTGGACAACTTGAAAGTGCGAGATGTTGAAAAGAGCTTCATGTCGAGCAAACATATCTTTGCATTGTTTAACACGGAGCAGAGGTGAGAAAATGTGCTATTCTGGAGATACTTCTATAAAATTATTATCTAGCTGAGCATTTTAATAGCTGTAAGAGCAGTTCTGGTATTTCCACCATGTTGAATACACAAGCATCTCGATATTCCTGATTTATCTGCTTCTTTGCTGTTGCATAACCATGGGATGAAAGGTTAGTGTCCTCCCAGCCACTCGTGGGGGGAAACAAGTCCATGATGAGTCATGTCGTTCTTCCGTATGGCTGAATAATCATCTCCTGATCCTATTTTTGTTTTCTTTGGCAATCACCTAGGCTTACCAAAACATTCATGACTTCTGTACCTTGTGACCAGATTCAGCTGGAGTAAATCACAAAAGCATCATTGCTTTTCACTTTCTCCAGTGGAAAATCTTGCCTGTCTTTAATCTTGGGAGTCACTTGATTGTTTGTTTGGGTTTAAACACTGCTGAATGGAGAGTGAACCAGATTCCTCCACTTCTCCAATTAATAGAATCTTTGGTTTTTTAGTTTTTGCCCTGCACTTTTCCTTTCAGACTTCATCCTCTGATTTAAGTAGTGTGGGTGCCCTATGGGAGCCTGCTCCTCATGCACAGCCAATTCAGGTTGCTGTGCACAAATAAGGCAAGGAAACGTGACAAAAGATGTGCAAGTGACCTGTAAATTTTTTTGTTTTACTGAGGAGGAGAGTTGCATGTGTAGCTGTCTCAGTGGAATTGCATTTTTGCAGATAAGGGACATTTTTGCTAAGTTCTTTTGCAGGAAAATAGGTAAAGTAGCATGGATAGATGTCTTTGTTTTCCTCTTCTCTTCTGCTATGTCCCTTCACACCTGCTTCTCCCTCACATCACTAAAGCTTGGCAATACCTTCAGGTGTTCAAGATGATGAGGGCTGGATGTCCCTGCAGAGCCAGCTGTTGTTGCTCCTGAACTGGCTAGAAATAGTGGCCAGAACTTTCAGAAGCAAGAAATGCCCCTCCCTCCTGCAAAGCAAAAGCAAAGCACGGGGTTTCTGGGCTGTTAGGTTTCTGCTGGCCCCAGAAATGTGAGGGTGCAACTTGAGTCTGGCTTTGAACTACCCATGGAGGCACTGCCTGTGTCTGCTGACACCTCAGCCAGCCTGGATGGGGACATGGTCTGCCGGGAGATGCCCTTTGAAAGTATGTCACACACATACTAGCTGGGAATAAGATTTCAAACACTTGACCACTTGCATTTCTGAAGCACAGAAAAAAGCTCTGAAAAACTTGTTATGTTTTTAAAAAACATACATGATTTTCAGATGCTAGAAATGCATGTGATTCTGATTCTGCTGTAGATACATGTGAATCATCCTGGTGTTGCACACACGTCAGTCAAGAAAGGTAACTGCCCTGGTGGCCTGATATCAGTTGTACATATTAAGTTCCTTCCATGAGAAATTTGTTAATTTTAGCTCATTGTTTCTCCTTTGATTTGGCTAATGGCTTTGAATATTGTCGTTGTCTTAACTGCTTGAAAGTCTTGAACTGCTGTGAAAATCCAAGAGAAGCATGCATTTCCATTGGCAAGTTTGGGATTTATTTGGGTGTTATATAGCTGGACATTCACATTTTCACTTGATCTTTATACACACTGGACAGCAAGGATTTCAAAATCAGATGTCTAAAATGTTTGCCATGTCTGCAATAACCCTGCCCCTTTGGGCTTGGAGTAGCAGCCTCTGCAAGCTGCTCTAAAAACATCCTTACATCTTCATGGGCATGTTAAGACATGACAGCACAGCAGTATGATGACAAAATACCTTTGCCTTAGGAGAGGCAGTTCATGGAGACAATCTTCCAGCTTGAAAGGAGGCAGAAGTTGGTTTTGAAGAAATATTTATTGAATTCCAGTTACAACAACAATTTCGCTGTTACTGTAAACCAGCTGATTTTTGATATTTCTAAAACTCTGCCTGCTGGCTCACATTGGTCAAAACAAGATTAGTATTACTTTCCACTGTCTCCTCAATTCAGAGATGTGTCAGTAGAAGCAGGAATATTGGTTCTCGAGTAGAGACTCTCTCCCCTATCCCAGATTCTTAGGGAAACTAAAACAGGGAATCGATAAAGATATGTTGAAATAAGGAGTCTTGTTGTTTTATTTTATGGTGACTTGTTGATTCCTGGTTTCTGATGGAGGCATGTGTGTGAATTTGGTTTGCCTTTCAAAATTCATGTAAAAAAGCAATGTATTTTCTGATTGGGGTTTTTTTTGTTGGGGGGTGGTGGAGTGGTTGTTTTTTTAATTAAAAAAACCTTAGCAACTGAGAAAGAAATCAGCTTTCAGAGTTTGCCCACTGAGGGTTCTGGTTATGGAAGCATTTTGCTATTAAAGATGTAGATTGTTAAAGAACAAAGGCAAAATCATGTTCCAGCTTCCATGATGGCATGGAGATTATTCTGTATCTCTCCCCCCCCCCATAATTTGCAGCATTTTTTTTTCCTTGACTGTCCAAACTTTCTTAATGTTCAATTAAGTTATTTTAATTTCCAAGTAAAATCCCTTTAGGAGAAGGATTTTAATAAACTTGTTCTCTTTTTCATTCCCAGCCCCTCACTGCATAGGTATTTGCCATATGTTTCTGATACTGTACATTTCAATAGTTTCCTGGATTATGCACTGCATTTTTTCCATTTATGAAAACCTTTCCAGCTCTAAAATATAGTTACCAGGAAAATACTCCTTTCACTGCATAGAAGGAAAAACCATCTTGAGTTAGCTGAGACCTGGGGATAGATGCAGAAGGAAACTTAACAGTATCTGTCATTTTGATTTACTGCAGAAGTCAACAGTTCTCTGACAGGAATCAAATGTGACTGGGTAATGTAGAGTAAATGGAGACTGTGACGATTGATTTCACAGTGAAGATAAATTCTCATGAAATGAACATAATTGTGTGTTTATGAAAAGGCTGTGTTGTGAAATAATTAAATTATTTTCCTGTTACTTTCTATTTAAACCTTAAAAAAAAAAAAAGTGAGAGGGAAAAGGAAAGCTTTTGGCCTGAAACAGATAGAGCATTGGTTAAAGAACAGGAGATTAGGTTTGTTTTTCATCAAAAATAATTAATATGTTTAAAGTTTTTGAGTAGCCTATCTACTTAATTTATAGACACTATGGAAGACCTTTGCAGATGGATTCCTCTAGTTTACTTACCTTAGAAGTGCTAGATATGAAAACAAAGTAAAGTAGAGTGAGTGCCCTGTGATTCCTGGGTAATTTTTGGCCATGTCCATCTACACGATTCTGCCTTTAAGCAGCTGAAGTTTAGCTGTGGGTTCAAGCAATGTGTGTCTAAACTTAAAGCTGTCAAGAGAGTGCTATTTTGTGTTAATAATCTTTTCTCCTACACAATAAACTGCTGGCAAGTTTTTTTTTTTTAGACTGGAAAAGAGATCAAACACATTAAAAGTATTTAAAAATAATTAAACTATAGGAAAAAAAAGAAAGTTTGCATTACTGCTGTAGAACATAATGTGAAGCCATGTAGGGGTAGCCACTGATGGACTTCCGTAGGCAGAGCTAAAAATGGAGGAGGGAGGATTTTCTCAATGTTTCTACTCACAATCAGCACATTAACCTGTGATGTCCTCATTGATAAGTGTATAAGACTCTTGTGCAGAGTTCAAGAACGAACAAAACAAGTTCTGCCCATTCCAGAAAGTTTACTTTCCTTATAGGATTTCATTCCAAATGCTTTGTCTATTTCCCATGTATTTCCCCTAAAAATTATTCACGATTGCTGCTTTTTCTGTTAACTGAGTACTGTAACCCAGGACAGGATCTCTGGTCTTAAATGTGCCTCCCTTTAAGATCTATGCAACAGTTCCATCTCTCCCTAATTAAGAAGGGCAAGCAGTCATTTATTCTCATGATCTTGCCCTGCTGACTACAGGATGCACATGGCACTATTTTTCTAGATTCTCGGTTTCCCTGAAGTAATCTCTTGTTGGTGCAGTAGAGTAGTTGCACTTTTATGCTGATTTATTTGTTAATAAATTGTATTACTGTATTACAACCCCATCTAAATACTACTTCCCTTTTCAGTAAAGCAAAGGTGATGAGTAAAAAAAAGCAAAACTGTCTTCATTTGCTGCAAGCAGAGAAAAAGCTTCCTTTCCACCTCTTCTCCAGCTCTGGAGAGATGAATTCTTTCTCTTTTATGGGAGAAGAGATTCTACTAGGTAAAGATTTTTGTGGTTATAAATGGTAGTTGGCTGAAGAGTTTGTCGAATTGGGGAATTTTCAAGCCTTTCCTACCAATACTGGGAGTAGCAACCCTACAATAAGGAAGAGTCACCTGATGGAGAGTCCCTGATTTTTCTCTGTTCCTCTTCAGACTCACCCCTTCCCTTGGAGCCAAAGAAGTGAAACTGGTGTGTGAAATTCACCCTTCCTTGCAGAGGAAGATCCCCCCAGCTCTCCCTATTTTTCACTTTCCCGCCCAGCCAGGATTCAGATGAAATGGAGTAACGGTGTTGCTTTCTTTTACCTCTGTGGTAAGGGGGGTGTGAGGAGCAGATGCAAAGCACGGAGCTGTTCCTTTCTGCCCTCTCAAGAGTAGGTTCCTGAGAGCTAAATGCCCCTCACTAATCATAAAGCAGTGGGAAAAAACCTACCACCCCTGCTCGAGAGCTGACTGTCTGGGACAGACTCGGTGTAGAAACAGATCCTTAATGTGACAAACAGATGAATGTCCAGAGGAGAGTGATCAAAAGGCAGTTCTGAGGGCACACAATAGGACTGAAAATAGAACTGCCAGATGATGAGTTTTAGCTACTAACTCCTGAGTACACTCTGTCAGGAATCATATTGCACAAGAAACTGTATCATCTAACAGGACCGAGGAAAGGACATTGTGTTTGCTAAGAGAAAGGGAGGACTATATTTTGGGTGCATGTTGTTGGCTGAGTGTTGCTCTAGAAGGGGATGGAGCAGAAATTGTCTCTGGAACTCCAAATGCACTAAAGCTTTAAATCCTGGATTTCTTGTTATGGACAGCAACTGGTTAACTGCTATCCATATATAAGGGAAATTGGGCAAGAGCCAAAATAAAGGCAACTAGTGAAAGGAGACCGGGTCAGAGGAGGTGTTGGATAGAAGCCAGGCTAAAGGATAAAGCCTAAAATGAGATGTATGTTTAGTTACTGTTTTTGAATTACTCAGAAAGCTAAGCCCCAGGAAGAGCTGGACTGTAAGCTATTCAGAGCCCTCTCTGTTCGAAATGGAAGAAAGAGAATCTGTTTAATTAAAAAGCCCCACAAACTTAATCCAGCAAAAAAGCTGCTAACATTTCTAAACAAAGTTCTAAGATGCTGGAGAGTACAATATTTAAGAACAGGAAAAATATACAAACCCAAGGAATAGCTAGCCTTTATCCCCTCAAGTCCATTCCATTAAAAAAAGAAAAAAAAAAAGAAAAGGAAAAAAAAAAGAAAAAGGTTGGGTCTTTTTTTTTCTGGAATATTTCTTTTTGCCATTATTGACAAGTGTTCTTTGCATGACAAATAAAGGATTGTGTGGTGGATAGGTGGTGCAGGTATTGAGCTTTAAAACTGGTATTACTGAGCAAAAAGGGGTTCTTGGAGAAAGGAAGATGCAGTGCCAAACCCATACCTTAAATATAGAAGTTACACTGTACTTGAAGAAAATTCCCAAAGTGATTGTGTGGGATCTGAAACGGAAGTGGTGCCTTGCAGACACATGGGTGTTGTAAGCGTGGGCTAAGCCGTGGATGGTGAATCTGACCCAGCACAGCTTCACCTTCCCTGCTGACAGTAACTCAGAGAGGTCTGGGTCCCACTGCCCCATCCAGCAAAGGGCAGCACTGGAGCAGGAGCTGAGCTCCCTCCATGTGTGAGGAGGGACTGACAGCTGTGGGCAGCTTTTGTGTCTGTGTGGCCTCAAGGCAGCTTCCCAAACAGGCTTCCATTCCTCGCCACGAAAGGCATCAAACCTTCTTCTCCAGGGAGTTATGGAATATTTTAGTGTCAGTCACTGTTACTACTGCGGATTTTGGCCTATGTGATGTTAGTTTTGGCTGCATTTCTGTTCTGGGTTACATATAGGACTTGAGATACTTCATTGCCAAGGCTTGTCTATATACTGATCAGCATATCTTCTGTTCATTTTCACCTTAAAATCGTGTGGGTTTGTGTGTGTTTTGGGTGCATGAACTTGAAAAGATCCTTATACTTTTGGGAGAGCACTCCCATGAGTTAGGTGGCAAAATCCTTAAATGTTAATTTCATGGCATTGCCTCAGAGATTGTCTCATTGGCTTTTCAGGATATTACGAAAAAAAGATCTTCAGAGACACATGTAATTAATTTTAATTACCATTCACACTGGAGTGATCTGAAATGGTACGCCTTGATAGAAAATGTTAGTCATTGCTCTTAACTCAGAGCAGATGGCCATTTTTGTTTCTTCAAAGTATATGATTTACAGAGCTTCTAGTAGATCTTTTCTATTTGAAAAATAGTGCATGTATTCAAACCAGCCATTGTGAAATTATAGGTGTCTAAAATGGTAGACTAAGGTTGAATAAGCAGAGTGTGCAAAGTGGAGTTGCAGATTGAATAAGTAGAGAACATAGAGTTTCATCTAAGGTTATCTTTGCTGATAGTTGGAGTATCTAGATTCTGTTATTTTCTCCCTTTTTCATTTGAGCTGACTATTTATGAAACCCATATTCTGTATTATTTCAATTTCAATTAAATAAGAAATATCTAAGAATTGATTTTTTTGTGTTTTTCATGGAATAAAATTGGGCCAATTTGCATTTGATTCTAGATTTCTAATGTTGATTTCAAATCTGCTTCCATCCTAATAAAAAGATCAGATGCTCCCAAATAAATCATTTGAGATAAGCACAGCTTTTTGTAATCCCTGTAAAAGAATATATTCCTTTATCTTTTAATCTGTGAGTAGCTTCACTTGTGTCAGTGCAACTGCTGAAGTTAAATGTAGGTTTGTGTTCTTTGGAGGATTAAAGTAGTTTATGGGCTCAATTCTGAAAAAAATCACCAGTATCTTTGCTGTGTAATGGCTATTCTGTCTCCTCCCGTATTGGCAAGAATAAATACCTTTTTCAATTAATCTTGGTTTGTATTTTCTCTCTATAAAAGGAAATTTAATGCACACACACTACATCTCTGTCTATTAAAATGTTGCAGATCCAATGCAATCTAAAAGCTGTCTATGCATATGGTTAATATGTGGATATGAATTAATATATGTGCACACGTGTCAACTGGATTTGTAATGTGCCTGCAGTGGTTGCCCTTAAAATCTTTGCAGGTTTGTTGGAGATAACTGTTTAACCTTATCTTAGTAGTAAGAAATGACAAGAGATACAATCCATCTTGATGTCTAGCAGTGGTGTGTGCTCAGAGAGCAGCAGTTCTGATGTGCAACCACTGTAGAGGGAAACCCACTGGAATTGCCTCCACTGTGGCAACTAGAAAGTTCTCTCTTTGTGATTTTCAGTTGTGTGTCATTCACTTATTGGTCCTGGATTGTATAGGTCTGCTGGTTTATAGGCAGTCAAGTCTTTTCTGTGCAGTGCTGACAGCCCAGGCTTCAGGACTGGTGGAACAGTCACTTGCAGCTGGGCTCAGTCTTCAAACTTATCTTGTATTTCTCTGTTTCCTCTTGTGCACTTTCAAGTACCTTATTCCTGTCCTGTTAGGATTCTTTTGTGATAGGAGGAGTTAAAGAAATACCTATGGACAATGTAAAGGTCCTTTCTGCAAGGCCATGAAACATGTGGGGGAAAGGAATTCAGTCTGCTGGAAATCAAGGTGTTAATAAAGTGAAGAAGTTGTAGGGTAAGCAAAGTTACAGCTGGGGGTCTGCTGGACTTTGAAGTAATGGGCTTGGCCAAGAGAAGGTGTGTACTGACTGTGGAACCGTTCTGGAATTGGAATTGATGCTTTTAGCCCAACTGTCTGTTCATCTCCATAAGCAATTGTGTTGTATTTTTTCTGGAATGCAGTTCCAAGTTGAGGTTTATTTATCTAGACTATAATAAAATCTGCAGATAACAAATGGTAACCTTTTGTATTTTTCGCTCTGGAAAAATGCAATATTATGTTGGTTTCCAGTAGTGCCACTATAGATATATTTTCATGTATTATGCATGATATAAAATTACAATGGTGAGACTCTACAGGAGGAAGTGGTAGGTCAATGTGGTATATGCATATAACTTTGCACAGTTTTCCCATTTCTATGTTCACATTTAAAAAATGTTAAATATTCAAGGGAAATATTACACAGAAATAATACTTCTAGGCATGTTCCCATTTATTGTATCTGTTTTGTTTCTGAAGTCCCTTAGGTTATAAATATCAATAAGATTTGTATCGTTGAGAGCTCATCCTTTTGGTTTCTGGTATCCTGTGTTCTATCATTCTCTTTGATGTATAAAATCCCATTTAGCTGCTATAGAGATGACAATGAGAACATGACTTCACAGTATTCCATATGGAGTAGGTAGGTGAGGACTGAGTAGTAACTGTTTCTGTGCTGATATCTTCAGCAATTTTAAGAAGTGGGAGAGAGAAGAAAACAGAAAATCTGAATTGTTTTCAAGAACGTTTTTACAGCTTTCCATGAGATGCCAGTGGATTCCTAATGAGTAAAACATGTTAATATGTTTTTGTAAGATTCCACTGGTAACAGAAAAAGGACACACTTTTTTCAGAAGTTACTTTGGCTTTCTTTTTTTTCATTTGAAAAGTTCCTGTGCCTATCAGCCTTTCTGGAAGAAAGAATGGCAGAGGAAGTCTAGTAGCAAGGAAGCTACTAAGAGAGGCAAGCATCCCTTACTGTAAGATTCCTATGAGTTCTGGCTCAGGGCGTGCATCCCTCGGTTCCTCTCATGTGCTGAAAGTCGTGCCTGTGGCAGTGGAGTAGAATTAGCTCCACTAAAGTTGTGGAGCTCTCAGATACTACAGGGAGAAGGGCCTTAGACAGCTGGAGGCATCAGCTGCTTGGCCATGAGGTGTCTCTAGACCTAGGAAAAGTCTTGATACAGAGGCAGGAATGCAGGACTGTCAGCTCCTCCTGTACCAAGCGGTTGCCTAAAATCCCTGCTCGTACAGCTACGCTTGTTGTAGCAAGTCACAAAATGCCAAAAAGTATAATATATGACATGACAGTCCTGGAACAATGTTTTTACAAGCTGGTGTCATGTTGTTTTGCTCTTGCAGATAAGTGTTTTTGGAACTTCCCTATCACTATGTTTTACAGCCTTTATTTGCTCTATTGTTATTTTTAGTCATCTTTTCTGAGAGTACCATTTCACCATTTCAGCTTCCTATTTTTTCAGAGTTATAGCTGCTTCATTAACTTAGCCAAAAAGCTTATCTCAGTACAAGCTTCTCCTAACAATAAATTAAAGCATTTTCTTTTCTGGCAATTTCATTATGCTTCTCTCTTTTTTTTTTAATTGAGTTCTTTGTATTGTTCAGCAAATGTTGACTCAGAGTTTCACAATATTGCAAATTGAATAAAATTTGGGTGTTTTGTCATCAGTTTAAGGTAATGACATCTGAGGAGGTCATCCAGGCTGTTATTTGCATTAAGGCAGGATTAGTACTTTCGGAGTCAGGGAAGAAAAAGGATTAATTTTAAATTTCCTAATCAATAAAAAAAAAATCCATAGAGCTTTCAGTCGTTCATACAGTCAGTGGTTTTGCCTAAACTGTGGGATCTGACCCTTTAATGTCTCTCTGTGACCTTGTGGGCTGTTTTCTCTGGGAAGGAAGTGCGAGTGTGCCCCTCTGACCAGCACTGAAACCTGCTCCGGTGACATCTCCAGTCCGGATTCTTGAAGGGAGTAGTGTGAACCTGGTGCTGACTGCTCAGAGTTAGCCATTGAAATTGGTGAGAATTACATCACCAACATATGGAAATCTGAGTATGTCCTTTATTGTTTTGCAGTTTTGAATGCAAATTATAAGCCTGCTAAAAATACCTGATGTCTCTCTCTTCAGAGGTGGGTGTGCTCTGGCTGCCATACTGTGGTTTCGTGGCTGATAATTTAATGATTAGGTGTCATGGCTGGTTCGTGCTCAGATTCAATTACACTTTTTTTACCTGTTTCCTGAAACTCTCTCTAAAAAGCAAGGCTATGAGCTGCCTGGTGACATTGTTGGTAAGGGAGAAGCACTTCTGTGAGTGGGAATTACTTCAACTCGGTTGTGTTCCAGCAGTGTGACAGTGAAATCCCACCAGTCCCCAAATGCTAAAGAAATTTGTCTAGGCAGTGACAATAATAGCTTTATTTTCTGGTTCTATGCGTATTCAGTTTCTTTGCCCCTCAAAATATGTGGCAAAAATGACCTCTGTAGTTGCATCCCCTTGTCATTGCTGTCTTTGAGAGTGATCTCCACCAACCCCTTCCTCCATAGTTTGCTAAGGGAAGAGAACAGTCTGGTTTTAATGGAAGGTTGACTCTTGTGCAACTTTTAAGATCCAGCAAAATGTGGTTTCCTAACCTTTGTCAGCTAAGCTTGTAGCCTTTCCTAAAAAGACTGTTGGCTGACAAATTTACAGTGATCAGATCTGTGTACAGAATTTGAATTCAGAAACTAATGGCTAAACCGTAAGGGGAAAATCTGTTCTGTTTATTGGAGAATTTTCAAGTACCACCTTGCTATATACGTATTTTTCCTCTTTTCTCTTTTCTTCCATTAAGTGATTCCTTGTATTCATCTCATTATCTGAATTACCTGCAAGAGGTATTATTTAAATGTGTCCCAGTTTTCTTACTATGATGATGGACATCAGAGGTCTGTTTTGTTTGTTTAAAATATCTGATTATCATTACTTTTTTTTTTCTCTCTTTTACTAATGATGTCCAAAAGCTAAAAAGGGCACATAATGCGCTCAAAGGACTTAACATGGGAACAAGTTGTATCAGTAATTATTTTGGTATTTATTGGTTACAGCAACAATCTGTCACAAGCTGTGCAGTTATTTTGGCATGTCTAATGTGTTTGTCCTTTGCATCACAACAGCCTTTTTTCCCTAAAAATGCTCTGCTTTGGCAAAAGCAGGAAAATTGATTTTAAGTAGTTTCATGGTGCTTTTAGATGATTATTATTTCCAGAGCTGTGCTGTAGCGTTCTAAGATAATTTTAAGTACTCCATGTAATTATTAAACAAGCACCTGTCTCATAAACTCTGCTGTCCAAAACAATTACCAAGTAATTTCTGACCCCAAAGGATTTTTAATTTAAAATGCTGTGTGCATGATACAGAGTAGTAAAATGCTAGTTTTACAATGTGGTGCTCTTTGTTCTAGGAATGTTTACAAGGATTACCGTTTCCTTGAGCTAGCGTGTGACTCCCAAGAGGAGGTGGATAGCTGGAAGGCATCTCTGCTACGAGCCGGTGTCTATCCTGATAAATCCTCAGTAAGTTAAACAGCTCACTAGTTTGCCAGTAGCTGCTCTGTTTGAGTCAGAAAACACAATTGTATCATCTGGGAAAACACCATGTCTGCAGATATCTCAAGAAAGGGCAGCCTTTTCATTGCGCTGGTCTGTGGCAGTTGCGAAATATTCATAATGAAATATTTTAAGATCAATTTGTGCGTCAAACCTCAATGCAGGAAAAAAAAAGCAACCACAAACCAAACCTTCCAACATGTTTTTCATTGGATCTGTGTAGTAAAAGCGTTGAGCAATTTGGGGTTTCCTGAGCTTCATTGTTTCTATTAATGTTTTCTAGAGGTAAAGATGTGCTTTGAAGAGTTTATTCCCCCAAGCTCTGTATTACAGAACTGACAGAAGCATTCCAGGCAATCATGTATATTTATTTTACTGATTCGCTGCATGCTTTTTGTGTATGAAACACGTGCTAAACCTTTCCAAGGGCTGTTTTACTCAGCTAATCATCATGTGAAGCAAATTGAACAGGATACAGTAAAAAAGCCTCTATTAATTCACCAGAAATGACAGAAAGTTGGGAAATGGAACATGTCCAGCTACCATTTCATATTTTTTGGACCTAGATTTCTTGATGCTTTACATCAAGTGAAGGTTTGAGGAGATGTATCCAGAGGGAAGGCTGACTAACAGGAAAATCCTGTCATTGGAGCTTTTGGAGTTTCTCTATTGCACAGTTCACCTTTCTGCTGTCAGGCTGCTGATGTGCTGGATTCCTTCAGTGGAAGATTTCGGAGAAACGATGCTTTGATTCTGATGGAATTTGTCCTTCTTCCTGGTTGTTTTCCATGGTCCCTTGTGTTCAGGGTCTTCTGCTGTCTTCTCTGTTCATCTTTCTCTTCCTCATATTTCCTTTATACTTGGGATGCCTGTATGACTTCCAGTACAATTCTGTCTGCATCTCCTCCTGCTGCTATTTAAGCAAACAAGCCTCAGCTTCCTCTCTTCATACCAGGTTTCATGGGTACCATCAGAAGATAAATAAGAAATCCTTGAACTGCTGGATTTTCCAATTATTATAGAAATAAACAGTGATTATGATGATGATGATAGTTTTTTTTTTTTTAAGGAGTAGTGAAAATACTCATTTAGGAGACCTACCAGGTATCTGAGACCTTTAAAAAAATTTTAAAATATTGCTGACTTTTCAGTATGTTGCCTGTTCCAGTAGATTGGTTCCTACCTAAGACTATCAGGAGTAATTTTTCAAGGATTGGTTGTGAGAAGTTACTTAATTAATTACTAGGAACAAAATATTGTATTGTTTTGGTTTTTTCTTACTCAAGTTTTAATGATGATGTCAAAAAGCCTGTTGCTGCCTCTGGTTTAATCTTGTATTCTGTGATGGTTGTATCATAATTCATATATTTGTTACTTTATCCTTAAATAAGACAGACTAGTTGGATTTCTAAACTTCTCTTCTGTCTTCCTGTCTCTCCCTTTCCCCTAAAAATACTTGGTATTCAAAATATGTTTACAAAGAATTCTTGTTTTTGTTTAAAGTTGGTCTGTCAAAGGAGTCTTAGATGCAAGATGAGAGACTTCCTTGATAGACAGAAGTAGAAAGAAGTCAAAATAAAGTTCTCCTTTGAGCTGGAATTATCTTTACATTATAAAAAGAGTGAATATTATTGTTCCAAACCCCTGTAGTTTGAAATTCACTCAGTAGTCTATCAAGCTGTTCAGGAGAGATGCTCAGTGCTACTCTAGTCTTCCAGAGCTTTATTCCTACAGGACTAGAGGTCCAAATGTGGACTGTGAGTCTGCTGTTAGGGTTTTGAATTTTGCAAAGCAGAATCTAAAAGGCCCCAGGTACCTTAGAAGCTCCAGTGGAACCTAAATAAAAATGAGCAGCGTTTCATTCGAGTCCTATGCATGCTTCTCAGTTTCACACCTTCCTCTGACAATACAAAAAAGGCTTAAAGACAACCAACCCTCAGTCTTTTATTCACCTTCGAAGATTTAGAGGCTGTGTTTTTAAGTATGAGAGAGTGCCAGGAAATGGCAGCAACTTTTTACTCCAGTGCTTCCCCACAGCTTTGTGATCCCGGAGGTAAAAAGGCAAAGAGGTGCCCAAGCCCCTTCCCAGACTGACCTTCTCGCTCGCTCTCGTGTGTGAGGCACAGCTGGGAACTTCTGAGTATCCGAGGCTTTGGCACCAGCAGTAGAAAAATTGCTGCTTAGAAATGACAAATAGATGGGTACTGCTGTGGAGCTGGAGCACTGCAGCGTGGGCTGGCCTGCTCCCTGGAGCTGCCGGAGCGTGTGCGCAGCCGGGAACGGGAAAGTGGAGCTGGATGCTTTCATTGGCAGCTCTGCTGCTCGTCCGCAAGGACCTGGTGTAAAACCCACAGCCATTGCCCCTAGCTGGGCTCCTTCTGCAGTGGCAAGAAAAGTAGGAATTTGTCACTGAATTAGAGAGATTTGTTCTAAATTCTCACCAATCTCTCAACTAAGAATATTCATTTTTCTGCTGTTTTTTGTTGGTTTTTTTTTTTAGTAGTGCTGCATTGATTGCAGTAGTAATGGGGCTCAGTACTTGCTGCCACTAATATGATGTCTCAGCTGCTAGTTTAATCCTGTAAGCTAAGTCCAGGCTTGTAGATGTATAATTTTTATTTTTGCCTAAACAAATCTCATTAATATATTAAAGGACATATATCACCCCTTTGCTCCTTTTTGTTGCTTAATTTTGCCTGCCTTCCCTGGCCTGTGCACATGGCGATGCACACTCATGTTCATATATTCACTCTCTTGCTGACTATCTCTGATCACCCCTTAGTGTTGCTCCATGAGCCCCTGAATTCTTTTGCAGTTTGCCAAGTCACCTCTCCTTGCCACAGTCGATTTACTTTTGTCAGGACGTGGGCTTTGACAGCCACCCGGATAGCAATGAATCAGTGTTTTTATTTTTCCAACCCATATGCAAGTCAGCTTTCTTGATATAAATCACACTGTGGCCAATTCACTTTGAAACAGGATATCCATTTACCAGCTGACTTTACTGCAGGCTTTCTGGACTGATGCATCCAAAACCCTCCTTTTTTTTTTTCAAATGACTACAACTTTGTGACTAACCTTTCCAGACTCTATTTCTCAACTGTAGGCTGGTGTTTATTTTGGCTGGCTTCCCACTGTAAAATATACACTGTTCATGCCAGCTCATGGCAAAACTCACAATTAAACTAAAATAATAGCACAGATGTTTGTCGTAACTTGCTCTGCACGCTCTACCTTGCTAGCACTGTCCATTCCTCCCTACCCCCCTCCCATAATGCCATCTCCTCCTTATTTTTATTACTAATCTACAAATTCAATATTTGCATTTTAAAAAAGCTTTGGATCATGAAACTTTCCATTCATTGGCAAGTTGCAGGGAGTGGCTGTCATGCAGGGCTCAGCAGACATGTTTAGTGGGTTGCTTTGCGTACTGGAAGCTCAGTATTACCAACACATGAAAATCCCTCTGGCTCCCATCCCATCCCTAGATCACTTCAGGCCTCGTTTTCTTCTTTCTCATATTAGTGTCCACTGACTTCCCAGGCGCTGTTCTGACTGACACTGAAGGAAGCAAAAGTGGGATCAGAATGTTTGTGTGGAGAGGAAAACATTTTGAATGTTTTGAATCCCTTGCAAATGTCCTGTGTTCCCCTGGAAGCTCTCTAACTACGGGATTCAGTGAATGTTCCCTGAGTCAGTTCCTCATTTGGTTTGAGCCATTTCCAGAACTGTACAAGTTAGGCTGAATGCATGTAAAATAAATGTATCTAATATTTCTTTTTTCCCCCCTCTTTCCTCCTTGCTGCATCCTGCAAAGGGGAGCAACAAAGTAAGTTGGTTGTCCTTTTACAAACTACTTCTCTATCCTGTCACAAGGGTTTTGGCATGAAAATTGGTTTGTCTTGTGGTTCACACAGCTATTACCTGCATGCTCTTAACAGCAAACTGCTATGAAAAATGGGAGTGCAAAAGTGTCTTCTACAAAAACTATTATGTACCCTTTGTTTTAATTTTGGGGAAGGAAAAGTATTAAGTGTTGCTGAGTGTTGCTTTTTAAGGGGGTTCAGTAAGAATGATACTATAAAAGTGTTGGGCCCAAAGATTATGAAGGTATAGTAATAAAGACCTTCTGAGGAAAGGTTACTACAGTCTGGTGAAACTCATTACAGCTGGGTTTTTTGACCATACATCAAAGCTTGTATTAATGGGCAGTTATAAAAACCCAGCACTAAAGTCTTAAATAACAGATTTGCTGGTGTTGTTGGCTAAGCTGAACTAGATCAGTGTACTGGCTTTGAAGGTGCCTTAAAATGGATGGAGGAGGGTGGGGTCAACATTTGACTTGGCTTCTAGACCCTTGATGTGTTCCAGCTGGACAGCAGCAGAAGGGTGTGGGGTGTGGAGAGGGAGAACTGAAATATGCATGGTAGGGTTTTTTTGAAAGTAAGCAGCACATAAAAAGACAGTTTTGCTGATGTTGATCTGATAAACGAATAATACTGCGGTTCCCAGGATTTTTTACGCCATTTTTACTGAGCTTAAGAATGGAAATTGCACATCTCACACTTTGGAATAAGATGCAGAGAGATTTTGTCAGACCTCGGAAAGGAGTTATACAGCTTTTGTGCCTTTCCCCCCCCCCTTTCCTCTTTTGGTATATTAACCCATAGGAAGATGAATCTGGAGCATCAAAAGATGCTTCACAGCAAATGTTGAAAGTAACCTTTGAAATATTGTCTATAGCATCTCATTGTGAGCTGTTGGGGTATTTGGGAAAGACCCAGGTGGGTTTTAAATGTTCTAAAGGTTGGTAATTTCTGTCTGCTTTTAATTTTTGCATTTTTAACCAGTTTTTGACCATGTCTGTCTCCACAGTGGCTGGGCTCAGAAGCACCAAAAATCTTCTGTTTTGTTGACCTGCCTGGGAAAAGGGGCTCTTAGTGTTGGATAGGGAGGGGTTAAGAGAATTGGTGTATTGATGGCATGGATAGAGGGACTTCACATAGGAGGCGGTGTGAAATGTAAATGTTAGCTGTGTACACTAAAATGTCAAGGAAGTGTTTATAATGTTTCTTTATGACATGCTGACTTAAGGCTTTGCTGCTGCAGTGGATGCTGGTCTGATCTCAGAGGAGGGAGGTTGGACTGTAGATGCTCTGTCCAGGGAAATGGGGATGGATGGGATGCTGGAGAGCTCTTGGGACTGGCAGACACCGAGTCTGGAGGTCAGGAGTTGTTCAGACTAGCTCTGTTCTCCAGAGCCCTGAGCTATGGGGCACCCCTGGGAGGTCAGGACCTGTTGCATCTGACAGAATTAGCTGCTGGCATAAGACAGGATACCCGTAAGCAGGTATAGGGCAAACCTGTGAGATGTGAGGATTGGAGAGCTCTTGGCTCTTCTTTCACTCTGAGGAAGGGCATTTCTTGCTGTAGGTTCAGAGAGATTCTCCCTCTGGCTCAGGCTGTCAGCCAGAAGGTAACTCCAAAAGAAATCTCCAGGAAACCATCCTGATCCTTCTCTTTGACCCAGTTCCTTCCTTGTAAGGATTCTTGTATCTTCATCTGTGCACCTCCCTACCCTCCCCTTCTCTTTCACAGAGGTCATTCATGCTGGAGTCTGGAGGTTACATATCCCAATTAGACAGAATGAACTAACCTGCAGCTGCCTGTGGAAGCTCAAATCCCACAGTCTTCTTCTGCACTGGTGGCATGTAAAATGACATGAGTAAACCTGAGAGGTGGCCAGACAGTTTTTGAGAACAGGTCAGGAGAAGAGAGGAATGGCTGATGGAGGTTGATGATGGTTTCTCACAGCTTCTTATGCAACTTTATGCTACAAAACTGCATAATCCTTCCAGACTGTCCTGGTACAGATTTCCTGGGTTGCTACCAGAGCTGTAACCCTCCTCCTAGTGCTGCCCAGTGGGGCATTCATACTGTGCATCCTGTCCTGTGTACAGTTGTCAAGATCCTGTACTCACCCATCCATTCAGACTGTGGCTGCTTTTATACTTCTGCCTTTAGCTTTGCACTCTTGGATTTACAAAAGTAAAAATAAACATTGGAGTAATGAATCCCTAAGAAAAAGGGGAGGAAGGGAAGTGAAGAGGGCTTATAATCATCAGCAGACTAATAATAATTTTTATTTTTACATTTTATTGTTGCACAGTCATTACTGTGAGATTTCTCACATGGTTAAAGATAAATATATCTTCAAAAGCTTTGTTGGATAAAATCTGCAAAGGGTCATGTCGAATGAGGTAATGGAGACCTACTTCATTCAGCAAGCACATGTTGGCAAGCCACATCTCACTAATATTAACACTGAACTCCACAGCCTTGTGCAGAGGAAGAGGGCAGAATTGCCCAGAGTTATGCAGGGCATTGTAGCTTCAGTCCAGGTACTGGAGACAGAGGAGCTGAGAGCTTCTGACTGTCTTAAGACACCATTGTGGATTTGCTGCTTCCCCTGTGCATCTTCTTCACCCTCATTTATAAAAAAAAATTCATGAATCCCCTCAAAACAGCCGTCCACATACTGCTGTTTGAAAACATCTCAACCTGTACCATTCTCACGAAGTCTGTCTTCAGTGAACTTCTAACCTTGTTAGGTTAAAAGATTAGGTGGATGCTGTGTCCTTAGGAAATTTTGATTCCAAATCTCTTGGCACTCAAGCAATAAAACAGCAGCAACAACAACAAAAAAATCAAAATCCCAAAATGCCACTTCTTACTATAAAAGGTTACCTTTCCTTTGGCATCATTAAGTTCTGAGTTAGTGAATAATTTCTGCTTGATTTGAAGGATCAAACACTTAAATGCTGAGCTCAGACTTGAGGAACTTCAACTTGGAAAATGAAAATCTCTTTAAATTACTTTTTACGGATAAAGTAACTATGAATTTCTTGCCTTCTGATTATTTTGCATTGCTGTGCTTGCTGATACCCTTTGCAGAATGTGTAGAACTGAACTGCATAAGTCCTATATTCACATCTCAGAGTTGTCACAGTGCAGACAATGTGCATTAAAATGTTCACTGAATATAAAGTCAGTGTAATTTAGTCTGAATTTCCTCTTAGGAAAAACAGAGTCTCCTTTGGAAAGAGAAGGAAAATACTCTTCCTGTCAGGTCAGTTTGCCTGTTATTCCTTAAAATACATCTTGGTGACATATTAATTGGTTAGATTGAAGCCGTTCTTTTTCTCTCTTTTTTTTCTTTAAGGAGAGTTAGTTTTACTAAATCCAGATTCCAGATCAACTACTTCATTAAGGAGTCCAGATGTCCTACTGTCTCTTGAGACAGTCCTGAAAAATGGGAACGTGGTGAAGTCAGGATACTCCTATTCTACCTACATATATGACAACATTGCTCTCAGTTCATGTATATCATGCTTGGCTATTACCATGTAAATGCAGGTGTAGTGCCAGAAGCCATCAGTATTGGAATAAAGCTCTGATGCTTTCTTTTCCAAATTCAGCCATGTTTCTGAAGGGGCTTTAATTATCTCCCAGACATAAACTCTGACTCAGCCAGTTACTGGCTGTGATGATGCTCTGCCAGTGCCCCAGCCAGACTCAAACTGGAAGTGAGTGGTTCTGCTCTGGGATTGCTCAAGTCTGTGTTCGGGAGAAGTTCCTAAACTAGAAAAAATAAAGACTTGTTTGGGTTTGTTGAAAAGCAAACTGCTGATATGTCAGAGGGCAAAGCAGTGTAGACAGAAGTGTAAACTCTGCATTTACTGGGTTTACTTTTTTTAACTAGTGTATTTTAGAAAAGGAAGGCATTGAAGTCTAGGAAAAGAAGAATCCACTTCAGTTATGACTAAAATTGGTTTCAGGCCAACTAGGTTTAAAAATAACTTTTAAATGAAGTGTTAATTTTTTTTTTTTTCAAGTGGGAAAAATGCCATAATTTTATAGACAGTGTTTCAGTCATTGCTTCGAACAGATGAGTTGGATTTTACAAGGCAGTCACGGTGTAAAGGAGCAGCCCAAGGGGCTGAGCGTGCATGCGCACACATGCTGGGTCAACAGCAGTCCAAAACACAGGGAGGAAAGGAAATGGCAGGCTGTTTTGCAGTCCCTTCCTCACTGCCTCACTATTTCAAGGATGTGAAAACATGTTTCACATAAAAACTATCTTCTTGTTCTCCTAAATATTTACTAGTTCAAACAAAAACTAGACGAAAACCTTGTTCCCCAAATGCTCCTCGAGAAACAGAGCAGCCCTGGTTCACGTTCTTGTGAGAGTAAAATAACTGCTGGCACGAGAGAGTTAAAAATGTATAGGGAAAAAGAGGATTCATAGGATTGCATCAGTTGCCCTGACTGTAACAAGATGCAGGCTGACAGACGGAATGATTTCAAAACCAGTCCTGGTGAAGCTGGTAACTGCTGATCGGGGTTGGGGGTTCAAGAGCTGTCACAGGGTTTTACATTTCTGCTCTTAAATGGGGCTGCTGACATTAAGCAAACTCCAGGAAATTTAGAAATGAGCAAACATTTTTTTTATTTCTGTTATGTATTCACGGTGGGCTCTTTACTGTGCTTTTGGCAAGGCATCTGCATATTGAAAATATTTTTAAATTCTTCATTCTTTATGGTGCAGCTACTTTTTGTACTACTTCCACTCTGATGAGGGATTTTGTTGAAGCTCTGCAGGAATGTGAAAGCTCTCTGGTTGTGAAGTTTCAGATCATGGAGTGTGAGTATCAGCCCCATGCTGGCCATTGTGAGGTTTGCCCTGGGGAAGGTGCAGTGAAGGTGTCCAACCTGTAAGGATGCTTTCCCAGCCCCGGTCAATGAGCGCTGAGAGTTGGCTGGCGGAGAGGAAGGTGCTTCTGGGCTGTGCTGTACAAATCTCTGCCAGAAAGGTCCTTTGGACTCCAAAGAGCTGGAGTCCCTGTGTCTCCAGGTCTTGGAATAGTTGCAGTTGGAAAGGTCTGGTTGTCCCTTTAGCATAACAGAATAGGGTCACCCACGAGAGAGACTGAACAGTAGGGGAAACACACAAGTATCACAAGCCTTTGGGACAACCCTAAAATATCTTCCTTGTCTTCCAAGTCAGTAATTGCACAAAAGCCTACTGCTGAATAGTAATTAGGAGTAAATAAATATTCAAAACATATTTTTGCTGCCAAAAATGTCACCAGGCTCACCATTCCATAGCATTTACAGTGTAACAGGAAATGTAGTCATTGGACATGAGGGTGGAGAGCAGCTGGTGAACAGCCAGATACTCCTTTTTCTCATTTAGAAGAGAAAACAAGATGATGGGGAGAAACTGAGAGTTGTTTTTCCTGACTCCATTTTGGACTAAAATGAAGATATGCGATGTCTAGTCTGACACATAACTCATCTTGGATTTCTTTAACTTTTCCTACCAATCTTGTTTTGTGGAGATAGGTTTATAACTACTTTCCATGTGCCAAGTCAGAATCAAGTCCCATGTTACGTGTGTAAAACCCTCCATTCTGGAGCTGCAGTCTCCACTTACGTAACTCTCCTTCCATGATGTCACGTGTTCCTGTTCTGCAGTCACTCCTCAGCTCCTGTCCCACCTGTTTCCCAGCCCCAATGTGGCCTTTGGTTGAAAACATTAACTCTCTCTCTGTGCTCTTTGTTATAAACTGCTCGGCAGGAAATACCTCTTTACCTGATGGGTGAATGCACGTGTTCAGAAATGGTTTAACTGCAGCCAGCCTAGGTCATGGAAAGGCTGGAAGATAGGCATGGGGAAATCAATGGTATCAGCTTCTAGAAGAGCGAGACATTCACCTGTTGTGACTGGGTGTGTTGTCCTTAGCGTTGTGCATTTACAGGGGACTGTTGGTTTTTTTCTGCGCTTTCTGTACTCTGATTAGTGTTCTGCTGAAACAAAGTTCCCCTTTTCTAGAAGCAGTCCTGGCATTGTCTGACTGGGGCTGTGATTTCTGCCCATGTCCTCTTTCTTTTATTTGGTTCCATCGTCTGTGTACAGTGTCTTTTGTAAGCCACAGCATGATGCCATTCCAGCAGCTGGTTTTAATATTGTGAACAGATACTATTTGTCTGGAAGCTACAGTTGAGGACCAGGATCCCATTTTATAAACCAAGAGTAAGAACATCATTCCTTGCAGTCAAAGAACAACATGAGAGAATCAGTGGATAATTACAGGACAGTGTCCTGAGTCTTTTGTGAAAGATTTGTCAGTAACCATTGAATGCTTCTGGAAACAGAGGGGTTTGGGGCAAACTACCTGTTTGTCACTAGTCTGACCAGCAAAGGACATTTATTCTTTAAAAATACCTCACTCTAACATCTTTTAAGTATCTACATGTCTTTTAGGGACAAAGGTGATTAATTCTCCTGTTTTGATTATTTCCCAGACTCTCTTTAGTTCCTCTCTAAAATTTGACATTAGTTCATTTGTGTCTGTCCTTACCTGGTGGAACCACTTCAGCTTAGAGTATGATTGAAAATTGTTCAGATGGGTGTGTTGGGTCAGTTGTTCAAGTGATTTAAATCAGTAATCCTTGTGAACTATCCTAGGTATAAGCACGCATATGAAGTTCTCCATCCTTTTATTTCAAAGGACTGTACCCAAGGCTGAATGAATGTGTGTTTTCAAAGAACCCTGGTTGGTGTCTTTGCTCAGGGATGCTGGATGGGTTTCCTTTAGTGTACATAACTATCAACATTTTCTCATCAAAATTTAGATTTTTTCTGATGCGTTTCCCACTGGGGAATTGCATTTTTAGGAGTCTGTGTCTAGAATAATCCGTGATTATTCCTTCCAAGTCTGGATCTCTTGGCTGTTAGACTACTTCACTCTCCCTTCATCGACAGTGTGTCTCTGGAAGTGCCAGATTCTCAGGCAGTTGTCTTTGGGCAACATAGCAGTAAAGCAAGGAAACTCAAATTTACAATGAAGTGTTTAAATACACATCTTTTCTCTGGTGAGGCTTTCAGTGTGACCTGTTTATCTTTTGTGCATTTTTGGATTTTCAGGCAAAGTCTTCCTGCCTACGCTCTTTCTAGTTGAATCTGGTTGAATTCCAACATTTCAGATGTTGGAATGGTTTACTTGACCTAAAAAATGCTCCTTTTTTAAAGCAGTTACTTATACCTTATTTGCAGCTGCAATTTTCTGTGAGAAGCTCATGCTTCTTCAGTATCAGTGGCTTTTAGACTGATGTTTCATAGCTCTTTGTAAAACATGTTTCATTATCTGTAGAGGAGCATTAAACCATAGTCACAAATACCTGAGAGGTTGTGACAAACACACCATTCCTTCCAAATTCAACGCCCAACTGACAATGGAAAATTACAGTTCAAATATTGGTGATGCTACTGCTTTTGTTACTGAGCATTTTGGTAAAAACACTGCTTTACTATGGTAACTTCACAGTCCCTTGGGAATGACTATTTAATGCTTTCAACCTTCTATTTTTTTTCTTGACAAATTTCTGGCTATATCCTGGAAAGTTTCTGGAGTCTGCTATGGTTCTACAGCAGCTGAGAATATGGGGAGCAGCATAAGCTAAAACATGATCTGTTCAGTATGCAAAGGAATAACTTTGGGATGCAGAGTTTTCCAGTGCAAATTAACCTGTGTTCACCTTCACACTTAACAAGCTAAAAACTCATCAGAGAGCGAGGTAAAATTGCTAAGAAGTTGCTCCCAAGTTTCCACTCTATCCTCCTGGACATCTGCAGAAACTAAGAGGTTTTGCTACAGAACGTAAACTCGACTTGACACAGAATGTTTTTGTTAATATTCCTACATGGAATCTCCAACAGCAGAGTTTTTTAGTCAATCTAAGTTCAGCTGTCACAATGTTCAGATCTGGTCATTTGTTGGAAAACCTCTGTGACTTCTCATACTTTTATGAACTTACTGTACTGAGTTTAAAGTCTCTTGCTGGAAGATATGCCTAAAAACACACAACATGCTTCCAAAATGTTGTGCTAATTAAAAAAAAAAATAAATAAGAAAAATAAAAGAAAAAACTCCTCATAGACTTGGACAGAGTACTGCCCATCCTGCTGTGTGTCTGATAACATATTCCTGAGAGGCTGTGCATGCTGCGAGCTTTTCATTCAGTGTCTTTGGGTGTAGTATGGCAGAATATTTGAGTCCTTAACATTTAGTTTTAAACAGTGCAGAATGCATTGAAATCCAGGCATTTATCTATCTTCAGAGTGCACCTGCATGTAGTCAACAAAGGAACACTTTCTAGTGCTGTAACAAAAACCATTACTTTCCCACTTCTCTCCAGTTAGCATCAGACATATCATATAAGAGCTGGAATACGAGGCAGACTTTGCAAGCAGCCACAGCAGTTCTTACTGGTTTTTGGGTTTCCCAAAAAGATCTGTGCTCAGTGCGTTGTTCTGCTGCCAGAGGCTTTATCATGTGGACTGAGTATTGTAACAGAACAGACAACACCATCTTCATGTGTTTTTAGACATGTTATTTACTGGGGTTTCCCTGAAGAAAGCTCAGGGATTCTTTCCTTATGAGTCACTAACGAAGTGATTGTTTTTATATAAACTTTCCTTCAGCTGGTTAGAGTTGGAACACAGTGTCTTGTGCTCCTTCTGGGGTCTGACTTTTCTCTTAATTTCTTTTAATAATTGTTCCTGCAGCCAGCAGGATGGTTTGAACCTCGTGGCCTCCCCCCCACACTCTCACTGAGTTCCGTAGCCTTGAAAATCACAGGTCTGGCCAGCAGAAGTGCTGGTGGCAATCACTGCTCAGCTTTCTACCTTGTGGTGCTTTATCGACTCTGCACCTTACTTGTGGCTTAGGGAGGATGTGCTCTTGACATCAGGCAAACTGGATTTGCGCTGAAACTGTAATTTTAAAGAAGGTTGATAGTTGACTTCAGTGGCATAAAGGTTAAAAGCTGTGAAGTTCTGTGTTTCCATAATGGAAATCACTAAAGCTGGAGAGATGTATCCTGCTCTTACATACCTCTGAATCCTTTCCCACCCTCCTTGGTGGCTGCAGCAGAGTGGTGCAGAGTCCCTTTTAATTACCTCCTTCCATGGCTTTTGATTTCAAGCCCAACTTGATGGCGCCAGGGGCTGAACCACAGGGAGATCTCCGGGCAAGTCCTGCCTGTGTCGGCCGCCTCGCCAGGCAGATGCTGCACTTCCTTGTGGGGTTTTCTTATTACATTTCAAATTTTTGAGCTGGAGTCAGGAGCTATGTTAAAATCCAGTAACTCTGTAATGCACTTGTATGTGAGAAGTTCTGGGCTGTGGACACCAACCTCTGTTCTGCTCCCTGACCTCACTTAGGGGTATTTATAGTCTGCGTGTACATGTATGTAGTTATATGTATATTTGACTTCACAGGTAATATATTCTATATTTACAGATTTGTTAAGATGCCTAGCATTATTTTAAGCCAATAAGTATGCAGAGTTCTTTGAGTCTTTTTCATAACCCAAGATTGTATTTCTTTATTTTTACAGGAACAGGAATGGTTTAGCTGGAATGAAAATGTTCATTCCACTGCATCATTAGCTACAGGCAATTTTCAGTTGAAGCCTAGCCCATTTTTCATGCTAAAGTTCTAGTAGTTTGACCATTAATCAACATGTAGGATGAATTTCTGGGGCTGAGAGAGCTTGCCTGTAATTTAAGATGAACTCTTTTTTGTTTTTTTCTTATGAAAGGAAGGTAGTTGGAAAATAAATTACATTTTAAAGAGTTCACCTCTCTCTCACCCCTTTCTACCATTCCCCTTCTGATAAACACCCCAAAAGTTTTCATTAGATGGATATGGAGTTTTAGCTGGAATAGCAGATCCTCAAGTGTGTCATTTGATCCTCCAATAATTCTAAAGCAACATTCTGTTGGATGAAACTTGTCTCTGACATGGTGACTGTCTCAAGTGTCTTTTGTACTGATATTCCAGTTCAACTTGCTTTTATCACTTTAAATATTAATTTTAAGGTCTTGGATGAAGTTTTTCCTCCCCTTCTCCATTACCTGGAAGCTGTAACCAGCAGCCCATGGGACCATCAAGATCTGTAGTCAACTATTACCTGCCTTTTCAACTGCATGCTCTTCTCACATAAGGTGAAAATTCAGAGCACTGATCCTCCAGTTTGGAGACAGTGATGGGAAAATCATGCTTGGAAAGGCAGGAGTTGTTTCCTTACACCACTTCTCTCCTCTAGCCTGATGAGGCTCCCTAAATCGCTCTGCACAGACCTGTGGAACATGCAGTGCTTCTCCAGGCTCATGAACAAAGTGGTCCAACAAGAGTTTCCAAGCCCAGTGGCTTAAGAGAAGTCTTCTCCTAAGGCCATATTCCTCTTTTCCCAGGCCCACTAAGCAGCAGAAGCAGCTTTGAGATAATCAGTGAGCACATGGGAGTTTTTGGAGACCACTGCCCAAATATCTTCTCTCTTTCCTACCAGATATACTCCCAAGCTTAATGTGAGAGCTGATGCAGAGCCCTTTCCAGCTCGGAGACAGGGGAGTATGGTTTGGAATATGGACAAGGATCTTGTGGGGGAGGAAGGAAGAGAGCCATGTAGTTCATATAAGATGCAGAGTTATTTCAATTTAACTGTCGAGAGCTCTCAAAGGCTGCACTGATCTACCCTGTGGAGGTTGAGAAGCAGTTTCATTGCAATGGTGATAAAATCTTCTTGTTCTCGACATGCAGTTTCATTTGACTCTTAAGGAAATAGTGCAGCAGCCCTGGAAACAAGGGTAGTGTCAAGTGCTGTCTCTCACTGGAAGGCCTGTGGTCCCCTCCATCAGTGACTCAGACAAGATCACACCAGTACTGTACAAAATGGTGTTCCCTCTTGGATCTGCACTGCTCCTAACAGAGACTACCAACACATGTGCTCTTTTCATGGCCACATCACACCAGTGTCTCAGAATTATCTGATGTCTAGTTAGATGTCTTTGGGCTTTCTTTTCCCTTGTTATTGCTAACTGATGAGCTCCCGGTCCAGCACAGCAACTGTCATTAGTCTGTCAGCATATAGCTATTATTTTTCTGGTTTTCCAGTCCTTGAAGTTATCTGTGTCTTCCAGGACAATGTTCAATCTTCCGTTGTGTTGACACTACCTCACAATTCTGTCTTATGGGCAGAATCAAATTTAACTGGCAAGAGTTTGCTATTTTATTTCAGTAAGACTGATCCCTTTGACACTGATGAAATCCTTCAAGGCTGCTAGTTCTTCTTCCTAGATTATAATTTATTTATCTGTTAGAGAGTTGTTTTACTGCATCTTTCATTAATATTCATCTTTATAAACTTACTTGCCAGTCTCCTAAGGGTGTCACTTTGCTGAACCAAATACCTGTCAAGTTTCCCTTAGTCAGAAAAATCAGTTTGGCATGCTCTGCCATCTTTTTCTTTTTTTTTTTTTTTTTTTAAATTTTATTTGAAGTCTTTCTTTAGAAGTATGTTCAAAAGCCTTGCATTCAGTCATGGTTTGACTAACAAGCCTGTACTTGCATCTATTTTCTTGCCATTTTATTGAGTGTGGGCACTGCACTCGCTGTTCCACAGAAGGTACCATGCTGGTGCCTTCATGCTGTGTTTCCACACCCACTCCATGGAGTGGAGCTGCTGACTGAATATGGGTGTATATCCATGATACTTTTAGGAGATTCTGCACAGTGTTGTTTTTTTGTTTGGTTGGTTTTTTTTTTTTTTTGAGGGTAGCAATTTATTCCCTCAATGCCTCCTTTCACATCTCCTGCCCTGGTTAGGAAAGAGTGATGATGATACAGTAAGGTTTGTTGCACCTGAGTTGGTGCAAGAACTTTTGTCTGTGAAAGCTTGGTGGCCAAAATACTTTGCTCTGAGAAAACCAATGGAAACCATCATGTCAAATAGCAAGCTTCAGGACTGATGACTCAGGTTTTCCCCTGCTCTGGTCTGGAGGACAAGAAGCTGCCCATGACAGCCATGAGGAGCTGGAAGCAGTAATGCATGCTCCTGTGACCCAGCACTTTCTCCTTTGATGTTATCAGTAAATTGCACCCTGAAATACAACCTGTGATTTCAGACCAGGGTTCTTCCTCTGTGCCTCCTTTACTGCTTCCCTGGCCACTGACTGGTTTTTGCTTTCAGGTCTTTTTGTTTTTGTACTGGTTCAATTCCTATTCCTCTTCCAGCTCTCCTAAACATGCAGGCATGTTCCCTCGGGTAAGTTGATTTGTTCGTTCACATCTCACATAAACCTTCACTTTCTTCAGCAGTGGTTGATGTGGTTCATGTGAACTTTGGATCACATGAATCCTTGTAGATTTTCTTGCCACTAACCCATGACCCTGCACTCACACGTGGTATCTGTATGTGAGTGTAAAGGAGTACATGCAGTTATAGGCATCTGAATTTAAATTGTGCCAGTTTATGCTGAGGTATGTGTCTAATTCTAGACAGCATTGGGCACAAATAAGAATTGTTTAATGTGGAATATGTAATTATCAATTGAGAAATCTGCACCCTCTCAGATGCCTTGTCAACACTTCATGTCTCAAAATGTGCAGTATCCAGCAAGCTTCGGTGTTAACCTTTGCTGGGCCATGCTGAACATGTGAAAAACCAGTGCTTTTTTGTGTTTGCACAGGATCTTTGTTTGCAGTGATTAATGGTCCACTAACAGTGTCCAGTGCAAGTTCAGTGCAATGTACAAAGTGTCTTTGATGCCAGACATTCTACAGTGCTGTGCAGAAACTAAAGCTAATAGTCATAAGCCTGAGAGGACTGGAATGTTTTCAATTTACTTTTAAACAAATGACTTTATTGTGCCATTCTCACATGGGAGTAAATTCCACAGCCTCAGTGCCACATTAGACAAAACTTTTTTACCTGCTGGTTTCTGTTTATGCTTGGAGAAAAGAAATTAACCTCAGTTAGGAGTTGGGGGGAATAAGACAGCACTATTAAACTTGGTGGGAATTTTGGCAGGGGCTTTGCTGGGAGCAGAGTGGGATACAGGAGTACAGGATGTAGCTGAAGGATGATTTGTGGTGCAGAGTGAAGTTCAGGAGTTCTTTGTGGCTGAAAATCAAACTCGTGAAGGGCACCTGTAGGACAAGCATTAAAACTGGCTTTGCCACTTCTGAAGCGTAAGGAAGTGGTTGTTGTAGTCTGAGTAAATGGCAGTGGATACTGGGAAGAAGGTTTCTAGTGATTGTGGTTGGAGATGGATTGGGCCCAGTTCCTGAAAGGAGCAATTCTCAAGTAAGTAATGGGTGCCTGTATCCATACAGGAATGACAGCTCTTGACCTCAAGGAGAGAAGGCGTCCCTGAACTCACCACATTGCTCTTACAATGGTAAAGATTTTCAGACTAAGACAGGGAAGTTTTGAGAGAATGAGACTTCATGGTTTAATACCATGGATTTGTAAAAATTTAAAATATGTGCAAAATGCCTAAGTAGGAACATGGATTCATTCAGCGTTGCTCCAAGTGGGAGACCCTCTCATGCTATTAAGTGCATTGTGATCTTCTGGTAGATATAATGCACAACCCATTCCAGGGACTCCTTTTGATCTAAACATGAGTATGCATTAATTACTAACAGAACCAAGAACACTTGATTTTTTTTTTTTTAACTGCTCACTTAGCCTTTTTTTATACTAAACCTTTTTTTTACAAGGCTTTTGTTTTGTACTTATTACATGGTTTTATGGCTTTATAAATCCATAAGCAATCAAGGAAAGGATTTGAGTTTTGTTTTGACTAGTTTTTGGTTTTACCTTGGCCATCTACAGTTCATTAGTATTTTATATTACATGTCACTGCATGGAAATCCAAATGGAAAAAAAATATTACAAGTTTAAGTGATGCTCAGGTAAATGCAATTGCAAAAATTGGAAAAAGAAATCCCCTCACTTGAAAATAGCTCTAAAGCCTTTTGTTTTCCTCTGATATTTCTAACTCCCGTCTGGTCTTTTCCAGTATAGCGGCTCGTCTCTGCGCAGTGGCTTCCCATAAAACCTTACATCAGTTACAAAATTAACAATGTAAATGGTGCAAATAATTTTGCAGTGTCCTCAGAGCCCTAAAGCCTTTGCTGCCACTGGCTTGGCCTCTAGAGAAAGATGTACCTAAAGGTAATGTACGCTGTAAAGGACAACAGGGAAAAGGGTCTATTTCCACTCTGACTTGTAAAGCAGGGAAATTCTGTCCACTTGGTTTCTTCTCAATTCGTAACTTTTTTCCTATTTGAAATAAAAAGGTATATGTTGATCATGGCTGAAAAGAAACCAGTATGTGTACAGCAGGTGACAGATTTTTAACACAGCCAGATGCTGCCATGAGTCAAGCCTGAGATCAGGAGTAGCACTCAGCAGTGCTGGGAAGCTTGTGGGGGCAAAGGCAGGGCCAGTCCTTCCCAGGTGATGCCTGTACATGGTTTATTTCCATAAGCAGAACAATGATTTTGTGACAAATTTGGGTTTTCTAAATAGTTGAAGGTGTGTTTCAGGAGTTGTTGTGGAGCTTCTCTCCCTGTGGTGGGGAACAAACTGTGTAGGAGAGGACAGGGTCAGGACAGGTTTTGTTTAAACCAGGCTGAATGTTCCTCTCCACCCTGTCCCAGCAGCAGGTGCCCAGCTGCCCTCTTCAGATGGAAACACAACTGTGGTGAGGGAATATCACCAGGACCTGAGGCTGGATTAGCTTTCCAGACTGGGCAGGGTAAGGAGCAATAAGGTGCTTTTGCCTAAGACTCCTCAAACTCTCTATAATGCACTCACTTCCTGCCCATCTGGAAAGGCCTCTCACTTGCAGAATGTCTTGGGAAAAGAGAGGAGGAGGGAACACGCTGAGAATGAAGCATCTCGTCCCCTTTGTCTCCCAAATGCCTGTCTGCAGCAGGCATATAACCTGTGCTTAAAGGTGGCTCCCTGGGGGGCCTGAGTTTGGCAGGCAGACTGGTAGGAAACACGTGCTCTGAAGCCAGAAGGTGTCTCAAATTAAGTACTTGAATCTTGCCATGCAGGTCTTAATAATCCATGAATGGATTAATACTAATATGGTCATAAGGCTATAAATTCAGGGATTTTGACCTCAAAGTCTTTGAGTGTGTTTAAAAATAGCTCACCCATCCTCATTTTATCACTTCATATACTCTGACACAATTTTGGAACCTGCTCCATCCCATCTAGCAGGGGAACACTATAATTAAGAATCAGTTTTGAAGGGCTGTTCTCTCTTGGCTTAAGGCAGAATAAGGCTTTATGTATTTTGCAGGACATTATAAACAATTCATCGGCTAAAATTAGCAGTAAAAAGGGAGCCCCAGCTCTTTCCTGCCCTGTGGTTTGTACCACAAAGACTTAGTGTTTTTAAATCATGACAGAGCTCTCTAAAAACCTTGAAAGCATATTATGTATGTGTCACTTTGGCTCAGTTAGGAATAGTCTCACCTCCGAGCCAGAAGGCCATGGGTTCAAATTCCATGCCCGCCCTTGGATTTAGCTGTCTCACAGTAATTTTATTGCAGAAAACATTTTTGAATAGAACCATAGGGGAAGAAGAGGGAAACTCTTGTGTCTGTAACTGCACTGTGAGACATTCAGTCATTGGGACGGTAGGTTAAGCCACGGCTCCTCCTGCCCAGCTTTGCTCAGCAGGCATACACCCTGGAATGGGAGACAGGGGAGCCCTAATGGTGTGGCAGTTTTTTGTCTTCTTGACAAAAGCAGTTCCAGTCCTTGGGAGTGTGTGTGGGAGCTACTGCTCCCTGCCCAAAAGACCTTTGTGTTGTCCTCGTGCTACCACGAGGACGGGGATTCCTTGGCTGTACATTATTACACAAGAGCTGCAAAATCGGAGACATCAGATGAGTCTTGACTTCACCTTTTGCTGCTTATCAGTAACAGAAGGAGGGAAAAAATCAATCCTTTTGAACTGAAAATGGCATAGGTCATTTAAAAAGTTAAATTGCAGAAATAACCAACTGAAAGGCGAGGTTAGGGTTGTTTGTGGCAACAGTAAAGCCAGGTGATCTTAACTGCAGAGGTAAACTCCATGTGGTGTCTGCTTGGACCTCAGGTGAGAGTCCTAATCACTAATGTCCTTTTTACCTTGCTCAAAGAGAGGAGGTTGGAGCGACTTTAACTTTTATAGTTTCATTGTGGTTTGTGCCAACAAGAATGTGGTCTTATAACATGAAGTCTTTATGTTTCTTGCTTACAGATGTGTATTAACTTACCAGAATCTCATTGTCTCTTAAAATTTATTTTAGGGAGGGGAAAAAAAAATCTTTCATTTTCTACTGGTTTTATAGAATAAATAGAAGGGTTTGGCATATTTATACAAAATGGAAGCCATGTCATAAATGTTGTGTGCAGCACAGTTGCTCACAACTCATTTCTTACCCTGAAAATAATTTACCCAATTATTTTCAATTTCTGTTCTTGTGGCATGAATCCAAAATGCTTCTGGATGGATGATTTTCTTTTGTTTAGATAGATTTGTTACACTATGATTTTCTTTTGTTTAGATATATTTGTTACACTTCAGTAAAGTGCTTGGTGTTTTCAAACTCCTCCTCTGATTGGTTTTGAGGCTTTTTTGCTACAGAAATGTTGCAGATCACTTCTTGCTTGCAAAGTTAAAGGGCATCTTAGATGGGGAGTATGGAAGTGGTGATCATTGGTCAGTGGGGTAGGAGTTCCTGCCAGAATTTGTAGACCACTGTGACTCTGCCTGACGAAGGGCTTATGGAAAATCCATTAATGTGTATGAGAGCTTTGAATCTCAGGACCTGAATTATCAAATGAATGTTTTGATGAGAACTCTGGCTGAGATATGTTTTGTATATGACTAACATCTGGGAAAGGCAGATTTAACAGCTTAAGATACTGGTGGTTCTTGTATGTCCACTTGCTAAATTAAATTACATACGTTCCTGTTATGAATTTTTTTTTCAGACAAGCAATTACCGTGGGTGCCACAGAAAGTATGAGAATTGGGGCAAGAGATGGGGGATAATCCCTCTTGTCCTGGCAGGACTGTTGGCTCATTTAGTCACATCTGCGATGTGGGGTAGGGTGGTCCCTGCAAGGCTTGAGTTAGTAATAGTCTGTCAAAATTCAGGGTAAAAGGCGGGGTAGGGAGGTGTCCACAAGACAGATTTCTGTGCTAGGATGGGGTCCATGCTGGGAGAAAAAGATTGAGAATCCTTCCCATGGAGCCTGGGTGAGCAGTGCTGACTGAATGGGAGGCAAAGGAACGGAAATGGTGCCGCTCCGGAGCACAGCGATCCAACTGTGTGAAATCAGTGTGGGTGCTATTAAAATGCCATCTTCCTCTCCCTTCCCCTTTCCTTCCTCCCTCCCTCCCCCTCTGCTGTCAGCCTGGCCGAGGAAAAGTCAAATAACGTAGGACTGTGTTCCTTGGCATCACAACTGCAATTTGCCTTTAGGGGCTTCAAACTTGAGAATGGAAGGTTTTAAATCTTGCTGATTCGTGCTATTCCAGCAAGCACATGTGTGAGGAGAAAGAACAATGCCAGTTCGAAAGAGAAATCACAAGTGAGAAATCATTGCTGCTAAATCAGGTGTTGCAGAGGTCAGTGGAAAAATCAGACACTAAGAAGAGTAGGAAATTACTTTGTTTAGAGCTGGGAAGGTTAACGAGGATGAAGTAGAAAGTGTTCTCTGTGTATTCCACCCCTAAGGATTTGAGCAAAGTTAGAGGGATTTATTTACTGATTATCCAGACTATACAACTGGCAATAAGATTAAGTGAGGAATTTTGGAACATGCTGACATTTCTTATTTGCATCATTTACTGTGGAGATCATTTGTCGGTCCTGCACTGAGTTTGTGGTGAACCAGGGCTTAGTCTGGCCCAGCAGAGACAGATCTGGTACTTCTCATGGCTTGAGGGATGTGGGGGTGAAAACAGTTTAATGTCCTCTTTTGCATCTCAGAGAGGAAACATCACGTTTGTCTAGGTGCTTATCAAAGGAGAATTTCAGAATATTTTCCTAGACACCATTAATTACGGAAAAGAGTGGAGTTAGAGGAGACGCATTGCATTAGATCAAGTAAAAATAAAAGACAAGGCTGTAATTTATAGAGCCCGTGCCCTGGATGCTGTACAGAGCTCCCCCAGTGCAAGGCCCCTCCGAGCCCGTCCCTCCTGGCGTGCACAGGGATCTGCACGCTGCCCTCCTCCTCCTCCTCTGGTCACAGTTATTGCAACCAGGCTGGTGGGTGCTGAGAAGTTACCATGTCAGCTGGAGGAAGTGAAGGGGGACCATGGAATAGGAGTTCAGTACAGGATCTAGGAAAAACAGAATTGTGAGTTTTATTCGTTATTCTGGGTGCCTACTTCTAAAGTGATCACATTTGATGAGAAACATGCAATTCTTATGTCATGCACACAGACACATTAAGTCATAAACTAGACTTACTTAAACTATACTAACATGTAATCTTGGGAAATGTATTTCACCCAACCACTGTCCATGCACTGAGCACTAAGTTGCCCCACTTTTGTAAAATAAGACAATTCCTTGTTCCTAAAGGAATCCTTAAGGTGAGTCTTGTGCGCTGTTTCTGGAATAAGGAAAATTTTTTAGCTACCCTCTCTTGCATAGTTGCTGCCAAGTAAAAATCCTCAGTAGTGATCAGTATGACTCGCATTCCTTCTAAGAATGGTTTTGGTAAGGAGGTAAATAACAGATATAAAAGGCAAGGTGTTATTTTAGTCTTTGTGATGACTCTAAATATTTCTCTGATCAGCACTAATTTTCTTGCTTTCTGTTTTCAGCTTCTTTTGTAGAAGCTCCCAGATTTGTATTTTTTTTTTTGTTCTTAGTGGACTGCATACCACAGCCAGTAGCTTTAATCCTGTAATCCTCAGATGTCCGGCTGATGCCTCCACCCATTGATTACTTCCCTTCACAGCAAATGATCCTATCCCCCTCACAGTTAATGTCCACTGCTGGATCAGGCTGCTGTCTCTGGAAATGTGTAACAAATACACAATAAATGTCAGCCTGAACATCATCGGGGCTAATCATTGCACTTCAAGTCTTCATCATCATGACTTGAATTCCAGGGTAACTCACTGCTGTTTGTGACTTCCCAATATCCACTGACCTCCTTCTACACTGAAGTAAGAGCAAATATCGTGCCAATAGTATCTCACATCCTAGATTTTTTTTTTCTAATGTGCTTTTATAAATATGGGGCACTTCATGTGTTGTTATGACAAGGAAATTCTTTGAAAAGTTTGCAAATTCCAAAGTAGTATTTGTTTTATAAACAAAGGTGCTGTTTTCCTTATGCCAGCCTCTTTCTGCTTTTGCTTGTCCAGCAGTCTGTTCTGAAAGGCATGAAGCAGCTGTTGGCCCCAAATCAAAACTTGCAGTGCAGGGAGGGTTATGTAAAAGTCCTTTGTGTGAGAGATGAACATGGCAGCAAATGGTGAAACTGGAATGCAGATTCTTTCAGGGAAGAGGGCTATTGACAGTAAGGTTTTATTTTTTTTACTTGATTTTTGCATAGAATAAAAAATACAGGACATTGTAATTTTTTATTTTTTCTTTCATTTTCAGAAATCCCTTTTCCTGTTGCACCCAGTATCACCCACTGGATGGATGGGCTGTAAGAGGCTGCCTAGTTCTTTCCCTCAAGGCAGGATCTCTGTACCTAGGCCATTTCTGAGGGATGTCGGTCTAATCTTTGGGGGAGATTTGCAACTTTTCTAGTCCATCCATTTCTGTGCTTCACTGTTCTTACCATATAACACTTTCCAAATATTTATTTGGCATCTTTTTGTATCTGCAAAGACACTCATCTCTACCCTTCCACAAGTGATTTCTTTTGAACTCATCAGTCCTAATTATCTTAACTTTTCCTTTCAGGTAAAATTTTACAGAACCCTGAATGTAATTTTCAATGGTTTCCTCTGAACGCTCTCAAAACGTGCCATAAATTTCTGGTAGTGTGATAACCAGCACAGGATGCACAATTCTTGTACTGATTTCATAATAGCAAGACATTGTTGACTAATATTCTGTTTATATTGCACAGTGGATACAGTTCCTTTTCTGCTGAACTGCTCCTTAAGTGGCTGTATGTTTGTAACTGATTTGTTCCAGCCCAAGTCAAATATTTTCTGTTCATAATGAATCCATCTAGATTTTTAAGCTGTTTCTCTAGGTCATTGTGAACTCTGGTCCTGTCATGTAACTTGTTCCCATTCTCTTCCAGTTTCTTCTTATCTGTGAGTAAAATAAGCATAGGCTATAACCCACCATCCTGAGCTTTAAGGCTTTAATAAGCACGTTATAAAACACAGCCCATATGAAAGTCTCCTTTCATAGAGTCTTCCAGCTTGACAGCTTTTCTATGGAAATGAGTATCCAACCAGTAACTGCAGGGAGAGCACACTTCCATTAATGAAAATGTCACATGAGATTGTGTCAGAAAGCTTTACTGAGGTCTGAAATATGTGATATCTCATGTTAGTACCTTACCCGTAAGATCTGAACCCCTGCTCTAAAATGAGATTGGATTAATTTGACATGATTAGTTGTCAACCTGTTAAAAACTGTAAGATGAAAGTAACTCCAGATTGTTCGAGTTCTGGTAATACATCATTCCTTTCAGTCTCATAGTTTCAAATCAGCTTCTTGATTGAAGAAGGCAGGAAGAGAGCCTGACATAGATTCTTAATGTTTGGGATGGCTAAAGCCATGTAAGTACTTGGGGAGCAGTATGGGGATTCAGCAGGAGGATTTAGCTAATGGTCTGTACTATGCAATGTCTGTAACCACAGAGAAGAATCTGAGTAGATGATTGTTTAAGCTAATCCAGAGAGTTAAATACTTGGGAATCAAATTGAGCCTAGGGTGTATCATTCTTCTCAGGGGTTATGAAGTGAGAGAGATTGTGTGTGTAAGGGAAGCTGGATCATAACCTCTGCTTAGAGGAGTTCAAGGCTGCTAATGAAAGCCTAACAGCTGAAAGGGGCTGCCTGTGGGTGGCTCAGTAAAGGGAACAGCAGTACAAAGTCAGAAGATGCTGAAAGCATGGAAGAGAGTGGCAAAGTCACCCTCTGTGAGGGAAAAGGACAACTTCCAAGCTACCCGGGAAGTGTTCTTTCTCTGCTGCTTGCTTTGTTGTAAATACACAAAAAGTAATGTATTGTCATTTACTTGTGGTTCCTTCCAATAAGAAAACCTCACTGTGTGAAGCCATCATGTGGTTTCAGCAGTCCTCTGGCAAAAGGCACGCTATGTACAGCTGAGAGGATCTTAGCTAAATTATATATACAGCAGCATCAAACTGCAGTGGAGAGAGAGTCAATGGAAAGATTTAGGAAAAAGCAGGGGGGTTTAAGACAACTGTAGTGTGCTGAGTGTTCGTGCATTAAAGAAAATATTTCTTGGACAGGAATAGATGAAATAGATTCTATATTTGGCAACTGTGAATTAAAGCATAAATAAAATCTGGAGGGAATAATAAATTTTCAGGTGGTGGTTGTTGTTATGAACTTGCATCTGTAAATGAAAGATCCAAAAGCAACTCTTAAATGAGCAATTTCTTACTGAAGCCATGGACGTATTCCTTAGTGTACAGAGAATTGTTTTGCTGCTGCTCTGGTTTTTTACCCTGGAGTCACTCACCTTCCAATCTGCTTCCTCTTGGTCATTCCTAGTAGAATGCCTTTTTGATTACAGAAAATTGCTTGATACACTTCTCTAATGAAAACGCTAGACAAATGCTCCTTCTTGGAACTGACATCAGGAATGTTATACAAGACATTCTTAAATATGCTGGCAGCTGCCCTGAATGTAATGAAATCATGGAAATTAGAAGTATTGCGCTCTCTGTGTGGCCAGCTCAGGACTGTTTTCACTATGTTACCCAGTTTTGCTGTGAATTTTAAAAGGAATCACTTTTCATTACGTTTTCTTGGGACGTTCTTCAACACGCTTGTAATTTCTACAGTCAGGAAAATTATCCTGATATTCTAAGATGCTGCTCCTTTGTTTTGAAATGCACACAATTCCTCCTGCCCACATCCCTTTGCACCGCACTAAATCATTCCTGTTGCAGCAGAGAGTTTACAGTCTTCAGAAGATCGAAAACTTTTCCAGTAGAAATGCATGTGTAGGGTGAAATCTTATTTCCACTGCAGCCAGCAGTAAAATTCCCACAAACTTAAGTGGTTTGGATTTCACATGCAGTTTTTAGTCTGCTCTTGTATGACACGTTAGTTAATCCTTAACACGCTCTCAGTGCAGAAGGTGTGTAAATGTGGGAAAGCAGCAGAGTAGCAGTGGTGTGTACTTTTGGGTTTCAATCCTTTCCATGCAGGGAGTACAGGGCAGATCTGAAGGACAGGTGAGACCCACAGCAGTGTGCGAGGAATGGATATTATTTTCAGTCTTCTGAAGTGCAGAGAGCTGAAGGGAAGGACCTTCTCCCTGTGGGGGTGTGTACATAAATGGAAGCACCGTCCTGGCTCCCGGGTTACCTTCCCTTGTCTGTGGTGTTTTCACCTGTTGCTTCTCTGTAGCTTTGGTGTGTTTTCATTGGATATTCTGAACTTGGGTTTTCCAAGATGAATTAATTTTATTTACCTGGTTTTTAGTGCTCCAGCTTCTTCTGTAGTTTCTTTGTTGGAGGCTTACAAAGGTCCCTAAAGTAATTGCAGTTGTGTTCGTTTGAAGTGATAATATTCCATTCCTGTCAACAATTAATAGCAGTGTTAAGCAAGAGTCAACTGACTGAAAACTTAGCCCAGATTCATATGCTGTCACTTAACACTTGCTGTTGGAATTAGCAAGTTCTGGCTCAAGGATGAGGAACACTGAAAGGACTGGGGCTGCCTTGGCTGTTGGGAAAGGAGGCACAGAAACCTGTTTCCACTTCTTCATTCTCCTTTCCTGCTCAGCTTGACCGTTCTGTTCAGCTGCAGGCAGAGAGATGTGGGACGTTGCTGATGGGTTCTGGTGTGGGTTTATCCCTTGCAGCAGACTCACAGGAGCCTTTCCAGAATGCAGAGGGACAGGGTCTTGGGCTGAGGGGTGGCTTGCACTGAACCTGGAACCACTGTGGTGCTCGGTGAGAAAACAGCTGTTGTCAAAGAATGGCCTGGAGATGGAATAGGGTGTCTCTATCCCTTGTGATGCCCAGCTTTACTAAGCAACCTCATCTATGGATGCTGCCGTTGGCACAACGCAGAGGCAGCTGACCAAAGAAAGCCTGTAGGTGTACTGCAGGGCACAGAAATCTGTTGGAAGCAGATTTCCATCTGCTTGATGTGATGCAAACAAGATGGTTTCTGGCATGAAAAGCCTTCAGTTGAGACATCAAATCATTAGGAATACTATGGCCAGAAACTTTCATAATAAATTACTGTAAACTCGTAGAAGATTGATCTTTTTTGATTTCAGAGAAAATAAATCAACAATATGAAGTCAGTTCTGTTACAGTTTCAAACAAGACACTATTACCCTTTGCCTTAAAGATCAGAGAAAAATTACTATTTTTACTTTACATTCTCTTGATGAGGATAATGATAAACATCTGTCACTTTACTGCTTAGCCAGCTACAAATCTTACTGCAATCTGTAATTTAAACAGTGAAAAAAAAAAAAAAACAAAAGAAAAAAGATATATGAAAAAACTGCACTTTATATAGTGAAGAAGAAAGAGAATAGAAGTCAAATTCAGAGGAACTGGGAAGGGGCCATTTTTGGTTTGCTTGGCTAAAATCTGCAGATATATGACAGATGTATGATTTTCCATTTATTTGATATGTCACGGGAAAACTTAACATTAGTTTCTCTTCAGACATGGAGACTGAGGAAGATACTCAATCTGCACTTTGTGACTTTTTGGCATATGCAGTTTATTAACAAAATTATTAAGGTTTATTAGGTATGTATCTACTGGTGTTTCAGCATAGAAAACCCTATTTTCATCAAGAGTTCTCTCAGTGTCCTCCACAGTCCCAAGATTTTTAGGAAGCATTGCTAATTATTTTTAAAGATTAGCTGTTCTTTCAGTAGTTCACCTGTACTTTTGAAACTTCTTTTGCTGTCACTTGGGTTTGTTTCTAAATGGTACAAAACTGTAACTTAACAAAGCACAAACACCTCATTTCATTTAGACTGGACTGACCAAGATGTAGTTTAAAAGGAGTAGATATGAAGTGCTAAATGAGCAGAAACTGGCCCTGCATTAGGAAATTAAACCAGAAATCCCTTTGTGGCCTGGTAAGAAGGCATTTCATGCAAGGAGAAGCCTCTTTGGTGATGTTTGCATATCTAGCTCTAGTGGCCTTTCACTGATGGCTGAGATACTCATTTCAGCTGCTCCAAGATTCTCTAAAGCACCAGAGATATGCAGATTTTAGCTAAACACTCCACTGTAAATGGAGCTGTGCTAGTAGGGCTCTGGCTGATACATAACTAGTTCTCCTTATTGGGTTCTTCAGTTTTGCAAGTACTTTCTCTTTCGTCATGTTCAAAGCCGGGTTGGGTGGGGCACTGAGCAACCTGGGCTAGTGCAAGGGGGTGCCTGCAGGAATCTGCCCGTGGCAGGAACGAGGTGAGCTTTAAGATCCCTTCCAACCCAAACCATTCTGGGATTCTGTGATTTTTATGCTTCCAGGTATCCACCGAACAGATTTAGATTTTATAGTTCAAGGTACCAAGGCTCTGGTGGTCGTTTTCACGGAGAAGTATTATATGTCAGAGTTTGGGGAGCGTTGTTCTTTGTACTTTCTGGGTAGAAATTCCTTTCTTTTGGCACCTTTGAACCTCAGAAAGCAGTTTGCTTTTTACCAAAAGGCTACTATTCTTTTTTTAGGTTTTCTTATATTTATACAGGCCAGACTGGAGCAAAGTACAGACTTTTTAGCTTCTAGTTAAAGTTCCTGGTATTTTCTTTAATTAGCTCAGCTGTTTACATACAAAGAAGTGTTTTTCTGTCCAATGAAAAAGAGACCTCTAATATATAATCCAGCAAATGTTTTGCTGAGCCTTGAGCACTGGAACCACTGATGCTTTTGCTGTTATCCTTCATAAATCCTTTGTTTATATAGGTGCTATTCTCACCCAACAGGTTTGAGGCTGAACTATGGAATTTGTCACAAACAAGTCAGCCTTAAGTAACATGGGTGGATTTTACCCATAGGAGGGTACAATTCAAAATCCAGACTTAGGGTGCTGCTTTCTTGCATGGGTCAAGCTGACTGAATCTGAATGGTAAAAGATTTGTTAGTAAGTTTTGCAGTATGTGATCTGAGGTGATAATTTTTTGGTGTGTCATTTATCACCACAAGTCTTGGTCTGAACGCTTTCTTTAATATTTGTTTGGAAATATATAATGTACTTTGTGCAAAAGGTCTCATATGGCATTAACTTTAAAGGTCCTAATTTCATGATGCTGAACATTAATGTTAAAGTCCAGTACTTTATATTTTAACCTCTGGGTAGTCTTTGTATGAGTTACTTTGCTGGATTACTACAGTTTAAGTCCAGGGTTTTTTTCCCCCCAGTATATTTCCAGTTTACTGCAATCTGAAAGACTTGACTTTTATTTTTCTTTTGTGTAGACTGAAAATGAGGAGAATGGCCAAGCAGACAATTTTTCAATGGACCCCCAGCTGGAGAGACAGGTGGAGACAATTCGAAACCTTGTGGACTCCTACATGTCTATTATTAACAAATGTATCCGAGATTTGATACCGAAAACAATCATGCATCTTATGATCAATAACGTAAGTAGCAGCCAGGGTTCTAAATTGTTTCAACATGTCTGTCAAATCTCTTACTCTCAAACACACCTCTTGGATGCAGCAGCAGCAACAGCATGTTCTAAAGACAACACACCCCCATAAATGTCACACTCTTAGACAAAATATTCCAATATTCCATAGTACTAGGAAGTTCTGCAGCCTTCTCAAAGGCTGGCACACTGCCTTTAGTGCTTACCCCAAAATGCTAAAGACTGAATTAATGTACATCTCAGTCAGAATGTAAGTTATTATTTAAAGGTACATCACACTTGGTTTGGGGTTGGCTTGTTTGTTGTTTTGGGGCAGGGGGGTTGCCCCAAAAAAAGGGGAAAACTGGGAGCTCCATCTAGGCAGTCTGTGAGAGCAGCAAAGCAGAGTTGTGCTTCCTTGATTTTCAATCTACAGCCTTTTGTCATGGGTTTGTAAAGTAGTTCTTATTTTATTTGGGTTTCTCTATATTTTCAGGTTGCCATTTTAAAGGAATAAATCTAGAAACCTTGGACAGTGTTGTTTAGATAAGCAGATGTGGTTGGTTGATTTATTGTGTGTGTCTTTCTTAGATTCGAAGATTCTTTGCTTAAAGAAATGGCTTTCAGACATTGTTGTTATTCCACTGCAGTAGGATCTCAGCCTTTGCTGCCTGGCAGAGTTCTGAATGGACCTTGTTGAAAACTAAACTTAATATTAGTGCCACTGCTGCCATATAAATTACTGATGGGGAGCACAGCTCCTGCTAGTTATGAGTAGCACTGTTTCGGTGAGGTCATCAGACCAGTCAGTCTTTAGGAATACAATATGCTGTGAGGCAAATCTGGTTAGAAGGTAGCATTTACTTTTGACTCAGAGCCACCTCTAGCCTTCATCTGATGGATTTCATTAGCCCTGTGGACTTTGTATTGCATTTAAGAGTTAGGTGGTTGGACAGAAAATTTCAGTGGGATTTTCTGGTACATATAATACAAGTAGAAATTTTGCATGAGGGCAAGTGATATTTCATTAACTTCTTTAGTTTTAGAGGAGTCAGGCTGCAAGTCTAACCATGGGTGAGGTTTTACAAAAAACATGGGAATAATGGAACTGCCTTTTTTTCCCAGAAATCAGCCACACTCTTGACTTTTTAAGGTGAGTGTGTTCTCACTGCTCTTTCCAGATCACCCCTAGCAACCTGCTGCTTTGACTTTAGCCCATCTCCAGTGCCTTTTGAAAGGGCTGGGCTTTAGCTCTCATTTCATCAACGGCAGAGCTCGGTGAGCAGTTCCTTTTGAAACCTTACATTAAATTTTCTGCCACTCACCTCCTCGTATGGAATCGTTTAAGGGTCTCTGAAGTGTGTGTGTTACTCAGAAGTAGATTACTGTAAGATTTTATACTTTCAATCTCATCAGCTGTTAGTGACATTGATAGAGCCTGCCATGCTGGCTGGCCATGGCACGCAGAAAAAACATGCTTAAAACATCAGCTACCTTTCAGCTGGCCTCATTTGGGCTTCCTTGTGAGCTCAGGCCTATCCCTCCATCCTGCAGTTTAAATTGGTGGCAAGGAATCAAAGCATTTTAAAGGACTGTGAAGAGTGGGGCTAGAAGCACTAATGAACTTGTTTCTGTACAGCATAGGCAATAAAATACTATATTAAAAATAGCTAAAATGTCAATTTAAAGAAATCAGGGCTATTAAAAAGAGAAAGAAATGGTTGAATTAAGACTGCTGAGCCATGCCAAAAGGTTGTGCAGAGACCTGGAAAGCTGTGGAGCTGTGATGGAAGATGGGTCCCTTTAAGCTGTGTGTGTGTTCCTTGGTGTCTTCAGAAGTTCAATACATCCACAAGGAGTTAAGTGGAGACACCCTCCTTCCCCCCTAATGAACATACTCTGTATTTTCTGCTGCCCCATCATGTTGCCTCCAAAACTGTGGAGACAAATCGATCCCAAGGAGTTTGTTTCCATGACAATTGTAACCTCCCAAGTTTTCCTAGAACTTCCTTTCCACTTTGTGGGCCCATAAACAAGCACTTAAAATCCAAGGAAAGTATCGGATTCAAACTCAGTGTACAGAAAATAATCAGATGTTGTCCCTGAGCATATTTTGAGGCCTAAACCTAGACTATTGTATTCCAAATGCATTGCTTATTGTTCCCTTAGGGTGGATGTTGATTACCTTAAAAGAAAATACTTTTACCACACAGAACTGCATTGAGTTACCATTAGCAATTCAAACATGCCCAAACAAAACACACATTTCCAGTTTGTATTTCATGGTGCCCAGGTATCCTTGGTATCCTCTCTGAGGGGTGGTCTCAGAGTAGTCAGTGTATGCTCCATGAGCAGTGCTGGTAGTGATCTCAGCTGAGTAGAAAAACTCCAAAGTACTCGTTACTACCAAACTGAAGGGTGAGGAATGGGTTGTGTTTGCATTTGAGGCAGTGATGTGTGTTGTAGTCTTCCCACTGATGAAGTTACAAGCCTACCTTACCCCACTTCAGAGTGACAGGGCAAGTTTTAGGGCACTGGCCTTTTGGATGCTTCCTGTGGTTCAACTTTCACTGAAGGTCTGTGAAGGAAAACATTTTAAACCATTCCTGTGAGTCTGTTTTCCAGAAAGGATCAAAGGTGTGAGTAAGCATCACTTTCCCTTCCATTTCCAAGCTGGAGAAAGTGGCTACTGTGGAAGATCTTCCTCTGTCTAGTACAGCACATCCGATTGCAGAGGGCAGGAGGCTGATCCAAGAACCATCCTTAACACAGCAGTCTTCCCTTTCCAGAGGGGTTCAGGCAGTTACTTGAGTCCCCTGCTAGTAACAGACAGGGACCTCTCATGATAATTGTCACAGGCTGATTTTTTTCAAACAGATATTTGTGGTTTAACAATGCTTTTACAATCAGCTCTGGCCTTAATCTAATTTTAGGATTTCTTCTTCTTCTTTTTTTGAAGTGATGCCATTAAAATGCTCATTTCATCGAGCAGAATGTGATGCTGTTTAACTACGATATCTGTTTTTAATGTGGAGTTTTTGGCAATCATGAGGAAAGTAGTGTACTCTGGCTCTTGATCAGTACCATCTACTGGAAAACAGCATGAAACTCATGGAAAATTTTTGCAGGCTTTGCTAATAATTTGTGCATCTCCTGTCATACGTGAATGGGGAATGACAGCCAAGCCCAGGCAATATGGTTTTGTTTCCCTGTGAGGTCTGTCCTGGCCACCTTCTCATTGCTGGGTGACCAGAAAGGGTCCCTTGCCTGAACAGCCTGACTGCTCTCACTGACCTCTCCTGAACACAAACAGTGCCTTAGTCTCGCTGTCAGGATTTAAATCAGCATTGCTAAACTAGCACAAACGGAGCTCAGGTTTATGTAATCAGAATCCTGGGAATGTATTATTGTCAGTATCTCCAGCTCAAAAGAGTTTTATAGAGCAAAGCACCAGATGAGAAATAGATTAGAACAGCAACCAAAGTCTCAAATGCAAGGATTTAGTAGGTCAGCAGTTGGTCTATTTACCACAGTCTTATTTAATCAGAGTACCTCTAGCTTTTTATGTCTCTTAATGTGGCCCAGGTTTCCATAACCAGGGCAGGCATAGCAGGAAATCACTATAGTAAATTAGATTACTTGGAGACTTCTCCCTTCAGTTGGAGTGTGTGTGGATGAGATATTCAGAATCTGACAGAGTTGTTGGAAATGAAAGACAGTGTCTACAGTAGGGTAAATTGTTGCTAAGAAAATAAGTGGCACAGATGTTATAAAGCCTGAAAATTCTAATTCCATGGGGAATCTATATCTGATGGTACTGTCATTTACCTCTCAGTCAGCCATTTAGAATTGGACCAAAATGCCAGCTGACTCCTGGGAGCTGTTGGGAAGCCTGTTTGAAATGAAATGTAAACATAGGTGTCACCTTAGAGATGTAGAACAGTGTTAGCTCCAACCATGTCTAGTGTTTCATAGACAGACCCAAAAAAGGCCCCAGTGCACTGTGGAGTGACTGCACAAAACCATCTTATTGTCAGATGTGAATTGCTGCCTCAGAATGGGGCTCTGTAATTGCCATAAGCCCATCTGTGTCCAGGCAGCTGCTAAAAGGTCCAGTCCATCCTTTTCCAGCTGCGGGGCCCAGCTGCATGTGCCAGCCTTTCCTTGGGACACAGCTAGACTTCAGGCTGCTGCACCGTCAGCTCAGTCTGAGCTCTGCATCTTTCAGTCCCTGATGTGACCTAACAAAAACTGCATGACCAGTAGAACTGGTGAAAACTAGTAGGAGAAACTGGTTAAATTGAGGTATGTCTGTCTCCACCGTATTTGCTCAGTGTTGTGTTTCCCGCAGAGATTTTGTTTGTTTATTTCTTTGGTGGTTTGGGGTTTTTTTTGTTTTGTTTTGTTTTTTTTTCCTGATGAAATAGGTAAAAGAATTTATCAACGCAGAGCTCCTGGCTCACTTGTATTCTTCTGAGGACCAAAACACTCTGATGGAGGAGTCGGCTGAGCAGGCGCAGCGCCGGGATGAGACGCTCCGCATGTACCAGGCGCTGAAGGAAGCCCTGGCAATCATTGGGGACATCAGCACTAGCACCGTCTCAACCCCTGCTCCCCCTCCTGTGGATGACTCGTGGCTTCAGCAGGCCCGCAGGTGAGGAGCCTCCAATCTGTATTGCCCTGAAATTCAGGACAGGCAGACGGAGTCAGCATCAGTAGCTCCCTCCCTGCCTGTCTTTTTGGGAAGATGCTCCTCCAGGTCTTTAATGACATCTGTGAGGGAAATCAAAACATTTTCCCACATATACATCTTCTGTGAATATGTATGTGACACCAGACAGGAATATCTGCCTTGTAGGAGACCATCCAGTGGATTTGTAGCTTTTCTGATGCTTCAAATAGCAGCTACTTCTGTCACCCCAGTTGTACATCCACAAGGCCTCTTTCTTGCAAGCTGTTACAATAATTCAGCATCTCAGGCTCTATGTTCTAGAAAACCCACTTAACAACACATTCTTAGAACTTGAATAATAAAATCTATTATGTTTACCTCTTTACTTGTATGTTGTCAATGAAAAAAGTGTGGGACTTAATTATATGTGATCCTCTGACATTGGCAGCAAAGGAAAATGCCAAGAAAAAACAGTTGCCATAGGCATAAAAAAGGTTTTAACTTCTGTTTAAAGTAAAATAAAATACAACAAACAAACCCCCACCTTAACAAACTTTTAAAATCTCTGTTATTTCACTAGATCACCTCCTCCAAGTCCCTCAACTCCAAGGAGACCGACATTAAACAATCCCCCAACCAGACCTTTATCTGGCCGAGGACCAGCTCCTGCAATCCCATCTCCAGGCCCTCAGTCGGGGGCTCCCCCGGTCCCGTTCCGCCCAGGACCACTGCCTCCGTTCCCAAGTGCTGCAGAAGCCCATGGAGGACCTCCCCAGGTTCCTTCCCGGCCCACCCGGGCTCCTCCCAGTGTCCCAAGGTAAGATGTGTGATCTTCCTGGTGGTGGCATGGTTCTCTCCCTCTGGCATAACAGACAGACCCTGCGCTCTGTTGGAAAGCTGAGTGCCATTGTTGAGGGAATTTTGTAGCAAAGCAAAAACGGGCATTCCCTACAGAGAGTCAAAGCTGTTTTGAGGAACCAATTTTTAGCACAAATACGACTTTTTGAAAAGATAGGAAGATTTTTTTCATTTAAAAAAAAATTCCAGTCAGTCAGTTGGAAGACACTGATTTCCTTACATTAAGACCCCCAGTTCTGGTTGTGTTGTACCCACACAGGGGTTCAGAGAGAGAGAGAGAGAGAGGTCACCTACCCCTCCACCAGAAGTGGTGCCAGGGTGCAGGTCCTCACCTCTGCCATTCTGAATCCTCACCAGAGGAAGTAATGGCTCTTCTGGGGTAGAACAGGAGCAATCCTTGCAGAACCAGTGGAACAAACTGGTAGGAGTCTGATTCTTGTCCCACAGGGCCAGTAATTTACAGCCAGTTGAAAACAGTCCATAGTGTAGATCATATGGTACAAAACAATTAGTTAAGGAACAGGATTTTCTGCGGTACATAGTTTCCTTTTCTTCCCAGGGCTTTGCATTTATCAGGACTTTTTAAAGTAGCTTTGCATATTTTATAATTTTCTGTGGCATTAACTGTTTTTTTATATAGGTTATATGGATAAAATGTCCTTAATGTTTATTTTCACAATGATGTAATACACATAATCACTCATATATACATATATATATATGAAAACCTCTGATTCCGAGGGCTTCATTAACTTCTTAAATTATGAGGGGCTGGGCAGATCAGGCAATGTTGGAACAAAGGGGTTTCTCCATTTTTGATAAATTAACTGTTACTTTGAAAGTAGTCATGGTTTGAAAAAAAAACAAACCCGCCAGTTAAATAGAAACAAAAATAAAATGTGCACATTTTCAATTTTAAAAATGGTAATTGAGAGGAGAACCTTTGGAGAAAAACTTTATTTTAAATAGATGAGATCTGTTTTAGTTGTCAGTAACTTAAACTTGAGGCTTAGTGTTTCAAATATAATTACCCCTTATAATAGGAAGAATAAATAAATGAGGTATATCAAAGGAATGGAGTATTTTTATGTATTTGCTATGAAAAGGGTGTTGTTGCATCAATGCCCAACCACAAAACACACTCTTTCATCTTAGTGGATATCCTGTAGCTTGCAGTAGGGGCCATTGTGGAGAAACCTGGAATTGCCTTTCTGAGCTTTGCGCTGGAAGGGAAGAAGCCCAAGGATCATCCCCTTGTGGGAGAGCCTGGGGCTGGGCCAGAGGGCTCTGGTGCTTCCTCTGTGCCATCAGAGGGTAAACCCCAGCTTAGAGAGAGAGATGGGGTCCAGTGTTCTGCCAGTTGTGCTGCCGGAGAGAACCATGGCTCCTCTCCCCTCGCCTTGCCAGCCAGCACGTCTCCTTCATCCTGCCCGGCCGGGGTTTTGCATGGACACTGCTTTCCTGAGGTGGCTTGCCAAGAGCATGTCTGATGATCATCTCTTTCATGCCAAAGTGCTAGGTGGGATGGAGACCAGAAAGGAATTTTCTAGCGCACAAAAGACACGTGGGTAAGCAGCCTGTGAATGACTCAGTTCGGGACTGCCACTGGTGGCATGAAAAGCACTGGTGGATAAAGGAGGTCAGTGATTTTTAAATGCTGTAGCTAGATACATAATTGAATGTGTGACTGCCTGACATTTTTGTGGAAAAAATATCTGCAATATGCATCTTCTGGGCTGGATCCTAGTTCTCTTTTTTAGAGCTATGTAAGCCTCGGACAAAAAAAAAATCTCAGCTGCTGAAGAATGAAGGAAGGGTTTGCTGGTCTGCCCAAACTTCAGGTTTCTCCTGCTGACTAAACTGCGAGGGAGGAAATCCCAGGGAAGGGGCTGCAGGGGAAATCACCTGAGGGGGACAGTGTGGCCAGCTCCTGTGCCTATTAAATGTTTCTTTTAAGCCCTGGAATTTCAGCTACGCTTGGTCTGGTTTTAATAACAGCCTTTGCAGGATCATAGGAAATTGACTCAGAAAATGGGTCTGAGATATTAAAAGGGGGGGAAAAAGTGTTTTGAGGAAGAGTTCTTGTAGAAACTTGTGCTTTTTTGTGACTTACTTTTGAACTGGGGCTTTGTGCTTGAACTGCTCCACCACCATTTTCTGCAGTGATTCCTTGAAGTGTCGGGATCTCTCCTATCTAGGGAAATAGTTTAGCTTCCTGAGAAGAAAGCAGTATTTTAAAGTTTATCTCTCTCTCCAGAGGAGCTTTTTCTTGCAGGCCCTGTCATGTGGAGCTGAAAATCCTGACATACTGAAGAAATATAAGGTTTCCATTTTCTCCTGTTCTGCCTTAAGATAAAAGATCATTTTCAGGGGGTAAAACTTGGGACTGTCCTTTTCCAATGAGCAGCTTAGCACACGTTTGGTGTGGAAAATTTGGCACCTTTTAGTGAGATACAGCCCCTGTCTTTAAAAACATAACTTTTTTCTTCAATTTTATTAGTTGAATAATAATATTCAACTTAAAATCAAAGGAATCATGCAGAAATAGCGAGCTCTCGCTGTTTTCTCACAGTTCCTCCCTTAATGCACAGGGAAAGGGAAAGACTTAGGGGAGCAGGAAATAATTTTCTTCCTTGCTTCGCTCTGATTCTAAAGCTGGTTTGGGTTATGTGCTCTGAATATTTCTGTAAGGAAACAGAAACTATTTGCATGATACATGCCTCTTTTAATTAATCCCACTTGAGGTGGGTGGATCTCTCCCAGCAAAGCCTGTGAGTAAAGGCCTCTGGCTTTAAGGGCTTGATGCCAAAGCATATATGATTTGTGAAATATTCTCCACTGCCAGAATTTAGATTATTCCCCCTCTCTCTTAAAAGGCTACAGTAGTATTTTGAAAGAAAATGCAGCTGTGTGCTTGCTTTGGTAAGATGGCTTTAAGCAGGCACTAGAGCTTACCATGATGGGTGTTTGCCTGCCTGTGTGGAAAGGCTGATCTTGACCAATTGAAGTTCTACTGTGGATGCTTTGATTTATAACTTTTAAACGCCCTGAATGTGAATCTCAGCTTTGCCACGAGGAAGACAATTGAACTGGAAATGTTTTTTTCTCCTGGTAGTAGAGCCCATGGTGTTTGTGGGGGTGGGAGGGTGCTCCCCTTTTCTCCCTGTGTCCTGCTCTGCAGTGCTACTGGGGATTCATAGAGGCTTTCCCAACAAAGCCCTGAAGATCATTACTCACTTTGTCATCAAAACATAAATGACCCCACTCTGTGAAACCCTGGGATGGGTGCTCTGAGCACGTCACCCTCAGGCATGTGGTGCTGGTCCCCAAGGGCTGGGGGTGGTCTTTACATGTGAGGCAAGTGGTGGAGAGGGAATTCATGTTGTGCTGTTCGTGATCAGCCACATGCTGTCCCTACAATCTCCTCCAACCCACAGCCAGCCAGCGTGAAAGGGCTGATGGGGGCTCTGCACTACTTTTTATTAAGCCATCCAGGCTAATTACATGACCTGCTGTGTTGGTAGCTAATCTACATTGTAAGCCATCATTACATATTTCTGCCAAACCAGCACAAAGAAGTACTTTTACCTCACAGTATTACAGTTAGAAATTTCCAGACGAAGTCAGGAGTGCTGCAGAAAGCATTACTGCCTGGCTGCCACCTGACTGCCAAATATCAGCCATTCAGTATGTTTTCTGTGATGGATTTTTATGGATTAGAGTTCTTTGGAAAGATTTAATGTAATATCTAACCCTTCAATGCATTGAATGATAAGGGGATCCCTTGCAAAAATTGCACATGATCCTCTGAATAAAATCTGTCCTAGTGCATAGGCATATAAGACCAGAAGAGTTATCCTGCCTTAGCCTGGGAATCTTCTTTCTCCTCAGAGTTTGACCTTGCAGCCCTAAAAGCTTACTGCTGTATTTTTTAATGGAATATAAATAGTAATCCAATAGCCATTGCACCAAACTCTTCTGGCAGGATCAGTAAGTGCCCACCTTAGAGCATTTGCATGCTGACTTGGATGATCTCAATCTGAACACCCAAACAGAAGAGCACAGCTCTGTCCAGCATCCATGTGTCCTCTTTGAATGATCTTCAGTGAAGGTTATATTCAAAAAGTATAATCAGCAATTAGGAGTGTTTTCGTGCAACCAAAGAGACAGGAGTGTTATATGGAGGGATTCCAAAATCCTGCTGAATTTCAGGAGAAAATAAAGCCAAAGAATAATTTAATTTAATTCCGTATTTCATGTCTGTGATCAAAAGAATATACAGCTACATGGGTGAGGCAAAGCCAGAGCCCCTCAAGGAGGGGATACTGATCTTCTGTAGTCCATATGTTTCCAACTCTGCCTGTCCAAAGACCCCAAAATCACAAGACTTATGAGAATATCAGTTATTCTTTCTGTGATTTCTGCCCAGGGGGAAGACAACCCTCTGTAATTTGTTACCCGTCTAATGTACATTTCTTGTTGAAATGCACACCCAGTAATATGTTACTTTGCTGCTGGCTGCTTCAAGCAGCAGCCTCCATTTATTTTCCCTTATCTCTCAGAAAGGAGCTCTGCATTTCCCCCCCCCTCCACCGGCTCCTTTTTCACTATTTTCCCTTTTTTCTGCCATTCCCTCGCTGCCCCTTTCTTGACCGTACTGTTTGCTTCCTCTTTCACCTTTTTCCTTCACTTGGTTTCCTGCCTGGTCCATTTGTCTGCCTTCCCCACGTATTCCCTCCTTTCCTTCTCACCATCTTGTCTTGGTTTCTTTCCAGCTTACCCCTTCCCTTCCCTGCCACCTTTGTAAATCTGTCTTCCTTGCATTTCAGTCTTCTTTTAAAGTTTTCAAGCCATAAAATGCAATATTTGGCAATCTTTCTTAACTGCCTGGCGGCAGTAGCTGTAACACCCATCAGAAACACGAGCTACACGACTTGGGGCCATGTTTTGCCATGTGCAAAATGAGTTGAGGAATACCAGTCATCTTATGTGGGGTCATCTTGGAGCTTGAATCGTGGAATAGAATCATAGAATAGAATTACAGAATAGTTTGGTTCAAAAGGGACCTTTAAAGGTCATCTAGTCCAACCTCCCTGCAATGAGCAGGGACAACAGAAGCAATGAAAGAAGTAGCATTCTGAACAAGGATAAATATTGGAGGGAGGTCACAGCAGGTTGTAAAAACATGTAAAAAGTAACAATACAGCAACTCTTGTGGTTTCATTGTAATTCTGCAATATGGAACTTATGAGAAATTTGGAATGGCATTTGCACTGAAGGACTGATTCTTCAGCTGCCTGAACTGTAGTGCTGTGAGAGATACAGGAGGGTCTCCATTTCTGCTCCAGGAGCTTCACTGACTGCTGCCCCTAAAAAGATGACTTTCTTTTAGACTAGCAATAGGATTTTGTTACTGCCTTCCTTTATATACCTCTCCTCCAGATGACTGTCCTGAAGATGGAGTAAAACAAAGTTCATGGGATGCCACACACTGCATGTGCCACACATGTCTGCTGCCACTGACTCTTAACTCCCATCAGCATCTTCTTTCATCAGCCAGAGGCAGGCTCTCCATATCTTCAGTGGTCTAGGAATTTTCTGATGGGCAGTACACTGTGGCAGTTGAACAAAATTACCTGGAGAATCACTTATTGTATGTGGAGTTTAGGTTTGATCTTATTTATCATGCCTCAGGTAGTTGTGATTATCCTTAGTGTTGATCCTAAGCTACTTGCTCCTGCAACAAAAAAAAGTTTTTTAAAACAGGGTGAACTGGGAGAGATCCATTTGATTGGGACTGTTGCAAGTTACTTTCAAAATTCAGCAAAGAAGATCAGGTTGGATCTTAGTGTAGACCAGTCCCATGTGATGGGGAAGGGTGAGTAAAATGATGCAAGAGAGGGGAAGGCAGAAAAAGAGGAACCTGAAAAAAGTCAAAAGAAGTCTCCTCAATCACAGTGGAAGCCTGCTTTGGAAGCATCAGCTTTTGTCTTCAAGATACTGTAGTAGAAGGAAGTGGTTTTTATTTTTAGCATCTCTCAAGCTGAAAAAGGAAAGTAGAGTCAAACAATAGCAAATGTTTGACAGAAATACAGAAACCTGAACATGTGTTTTGTCCCCAGTAATTATTTAATCTCATAATGGAGTAGTTTAATAACAGTTGCCATGAAGGCTGTGCAGGATTAGAACGAGGGTGTTGAGCAGGAAATTTCTACCTTGTCTGAAAGAGTGGGCGAATAGCAGTGCATTTCTAGCCTTCCTTATGCTAGAAGAGAAAACATCTGACAGTAAATGGAGAGAAAGCATTGATGATTTGAACTTCTTGAACCTGCAGGCATCTTGAAAGGCTGTCCTTGAAACCCTCCTGTCCCCTGCAAGCTGTATTGGATCATTATTGAATGAGGGCACTCCAGGGTTACATTAACAACAGTGACACTGATAATCACGTTAGTTGTTGTCATGGACAAGAAGAGGTGCAACTCCAGCTGGAGGTGACAACCACGACATTTGCTCCCTTCTTGCACCAAGGTAAGTAAAGAGGAGAGAGGCAAAAAGGCAGAGGAAGGCGAAATCTGAGTAGGAATAGCAGTGTGGGCAGCAGTAGATGTGGTGTTCTGGGATACAGTACATGATTCAATCTGATGCCAAACAGAGCAGCTACACACAGACCAGTGCACAGGACTTGAGCTACTGTGAAAAGATCAGATGTTCTTCCTGCTGATTTTGTGGCCCTTCTGTTGTTATCTTCTGTGGACAGAAGAAAGTAGAACAGCATTCTGAACATATCACTCACCACTCCTAACTTTCTCTTCCTCCACGGGCAGTTTTGATCTTCTTGACCATCCTGACCTCGGGTTTCTGAAAGGTCAAGCCAGTCTTCCATGAACGTGTTGCACACTTGCTTATTTGACATGTTCCCTGCTGAAGGGCAAACAAGAACACACAGTTTCTTAAGAATAATAGTCTCTCTTGATCGCTCTGTTGAATTAATTTTTTTTTGTTTACTCAAGCTGAGTTTTCCAAATGACACATTAATTCCCTGAAATGACTAATGAAAATGCAGCGCTCACATATATATTTGTATGTGTGTGTGATGGACATTAATTTATGATGGTCATATAGAAAATGTAGCTTGAGTTGTAAATAATAAATTATTCTGGTGAAGCATCATATTTTGGACCACTGCCTCTTAAAGGAGTATCTATATTAAGTTAAATCACGCACAGTGGAACCTCATTAACCCAAATGCTTTCAAACAGTATAAGCATTTGAATTAATGGAGATTTATATTGCTGCAGTGTAGTGGTGGCTAGTGGAAGGACACATTCTTCCCATTCACTCTTATTTTTTGTTTCTTTCACTTGAAAGAAATAGGTATCTGATAAAACAGCATAATCTAATAACTTTAACTTGCTTACACTTAGCACAAAAATTCTTCCACTGACAGAGCATTGTGCAGCTGGGTCATTTGAAGTAGTGTGAAATAGTGAGGTTCAGCTGTGTGTACAACCGAGCCAGTACAGTCTCAGCACGCCCTCTGTGCATTTGTAGAGCCTGACACATGTGTTCAGCTGGAGAACTACTTCAGGACTATCATGCCCCCTCAAGAGCTGTGTGGCTCAGGGCTTCCATTCCTGACTTGCCCACCAACAGTAGTCCTGTGGGACTTACTAAAGACATTTAATGTTTAAGAAAATGACATTTTCCAGTAGAGAAACAAATCTGAGAAATTTCCACTCTCTTGGACCATTACATTGGGGTAAGGGACCATCTCAGACAGATATTCTCCAGCTACTTTTTCCTTTCATCACCACTGAGTGCTGTTTCTTATTTCTCCTGCAATCGTCATCTCCTCCTGATTCTTGTCCATAATTCCTGCTTTACTCCTCCTAATGTCATCATCCTTTTTCTGCTTTTCCTGCTTTGTTATGACCTGTGACACTAGTATCAAGTGCCTTTCCTCCTTTTGGTTTTCCCACTCGAGATTCTGGCTCCTGAGTTAATGGGAGGCTCCACAGTAGCCATTCTGCATCTGCTGTAGGACAAAAAGAGTTTTATGCATGCACAGACTAAAGACTAAGTAGATCTACAAACCATGTCTTGCCTCTCTTCAACCATGATGGCTAGAGTTGTTTCACTTCTGGTTTGGATTTTCTTCCAAATCCAGAGGCTGATGGAGGTTGAGAGGTACAGTATAAAAGTTAGGTTGATGTAACAACCAGGAAAAGCAGGGGGTGTGGGTCTCTCAGGATCTTACTGAAACAGAGAAAACCTGAGAAACAGTATAAAAATAAAATCAGTCAAGGCATTATAACTATCCCAAGACCAAGCTACTTAGTCTCTCTAAATAATCACCCAAACAGGAAACTAGATTTATTCCTCACCTAAAGTAAGTCACTCTTTTATCCTCTTACTGTATGCCTCACATCTAGATTTGTACTGTCACCTAAAATAAAATTTGCCTGCAGTCAGTCTTAAAGCCGCTTAGAAATTTTGTGTAAGTATTTCCTTCTTAAATTCTGCGAAGACAGTGTAACGTATCAGGGTGCTCCGAGAGGGCTCCGTTATAGGGAAACCAGGACCATGGAAAAGGGAGAGAATAATGGACTTCTGTTCACAATTTCAGATCTATAGGATGTATCGTAAAATATAGTTATGTGCATGCCTTCCACAAGTGTTCTCTGGTGGTCACAAGCAAACAAGAATGTAGAATGTAAGTGGAAATGAAAGCCTTTTATTTAGCAGTGCGCTGGCTGTGCTGTGAGAAGCCATCTTCTCTGAGCGGGTAATTACAGCCATGCTTTACTCAAAGCATATTTTGTGGACTCTGTGTGGGGAGCGATAGCACTTCTCAAAAAGCAAATGCTTGAAGAACTCCCATATGTTTCTGATCGAATTTTAAGTCTAGACTTGCTTTATTTAGTTTCTTTTGCTCTGTGTTTGCCTAGCTAAAGCTTTCAGGAGTTCTTTTAAAACTGGAAACACTGGATGTGCTGCTTAGGTTAAAAATAAACGTAAAACTTTTCCTTTTTTAAAAAAGTTTTTGCATGGGGGTGAGAGCTACCCTCCATTCAAAACCCCACTGAGCTCTTCAAAGGAGGAGTCTCTGCAGCAACATCAGGGAGTTATTAAATACATACTTAGTCCACAATTTTCATTGGTAAATTCTTTACGTCTGCTTAATGTGTGCTAGTTAGAAGTACTGATTCTTTTTGCAGATTCGTTCACTGAACTCCGGGGGGACCTATGATCCCCTGCCCCTTTAGCACTAACTTTTACAAACGCTGTTTCCCTTTTTTTTTCTCCCCGCCTCCCCCCAAAGCAAACCAAAACACCAACAACCTCAACTCCCCCCAAGACAAGAAGGCTGAGTTAAAACTCGAAAACCCCGCTGAAATGCTGTAGACAATAACCAAATCGGAATTCCCGCAGCAGGGACATTTTTATGATGAACTTTCTATGAAGCGGGAGCCTGGGAACAAGCAGCTCCGCACCGGGAGCGCTTCCCGGGCCGTCGGAGTCGCTCCGATAACACGGAGGAACCGCGGCCCGGGCTGTCTGCACCGCTATCGTGTGCTGGCCTCAGACTAAACATTGAACTGGGCTTAGTCACATATTTACTCACTGGGATGGCAGCTAGCGCGGAGCAGGGATCCGGGGGCGGTTGTTTTTCCCCGGTTTTCCCTCGCTCGGTCCCCGGGCAGGCTGGAGCTCCCCCTGCCGCTCTGTAGTTCCCGTTCTCCGCGCTGGGAGCCTCTGGCAGCGCTCCTTTGGTACCCTTTGCTCGGGAAGCGATGGTGCCGAAGCCACTCAGAGCTTCCCTCAGAGCTGCACTTTCTGTAGGTGCCCAGAAGCTGGTTGCTGGCTCTGTTATCTCAAGGTGGCCCAATCCTGCCTCTCTGCATCCCGTGGAGCACGGCCACTCCCAACCACTGCTCAGGGTGTAAAAGAGTGGGGCAGAGGCAAGAGATGTGCAGGTTGGCATCTCCTCCTGTCTTGGGGATTGAGATTCCTGTTAGGGGCAAAAAAAAAGGTGTGAATCCTATTCCCAGTGTAGAAACGGTCACGGAATGACTTGACACATTGACAGGGAAATCTAGTGACAGGCCATTCACTTAAGAGTTGGGCTCAATGATCCTTGTGGGTCCCTTCCCACTCAGAATATTCTTTAACTTCTGGGCTTGTTCTTTTCTTCACTTGGACTTGAGCTTCAGCTCATGCCAGTTGATCCTGTGTGCCAGTGGCTAGGGAAGGTGAGATGATGCAAGAGAGCTCCACTCTGTGTTCTGCCCAGGAACTCGGGAGCACAGTCCCCTTACTGCAGTACCAGGAGACTGTCAGCAGCAGGGCTGGAGGGAATGGTGCTGTTGCAGGTCTTCTCCCAAGTGCTGCCTTTCCCAAACATCTGCCACTCCTCTGAAAGGCACCTTTGATCTCCAGGTGGAGGTCCCACTCCCCTGGTCACAGTGTGGTGGGTTAAGGAGCTGGGAGGCAGGCAGCACCCTTGAGGGGCTGGAGCTAAGGAGAGGTCTGCCCCTTCCTCATGGACATCCATGCCCAGTGGGAAGACACATGCAAGCGTATGTATGCAGAGCATCCCAGATACATGTGTGTCTCCACTGGGAGGTATCCACAGTGTGAAGTGTTGGGAGAGAGCGTGGCTGGCTCTGAAGGGTCCCCTGGCTGAGCAGACCTGCCTGTCGGGCAGTGCTGTGGGGAGAACAGGGCTGGTGTGGCTGGGCAGCAGCTTCTCTTCAGAGGGTCCCCATGGGGATGTCATCTTCTCCTTGTAGTGGGTGGTACTCTGGAGTGGGAAGGAGAGCTGATGGGAGATTTTTCTGTTTAGGTCTGTACTGGGCTTGAATGAAAGTTCAAAACTGTGGTCGGAGTGCAATACCAACTCTAGTTCAGGGAGAAAATGGGGCTCAGACCTGATTTTGGTTCAGGTTTGGTTTGACTGATTATGTCCAGGAAATCCTCCCACTGTGCTCTCCAGTTTCTGATCCTGCTGTGTTAAATAGTAATTTGGCTAAATTACATTATTTGAACCCAGTGTGCTGCATTCAACCTGGTATTAAAACGCATGTTTGGGCTTGCATCTTTTAAATTTGATATGAAGACAGCTGTATGCATTTTCCCTTGTTTGTAAATTGTATACACATGATACGATGTTTTCAGTAAGCTCTAAACAATGCAATGTGAGGCATTTCAACAAAGGAATAATTTAATGCAACCCAGCAGAAATGCAGAGCCTTAGAAGTGGTTCTTTATGAAACTACAAATTTTGGAAATGGGTCCAGAAGACCTACACTGGAGCAACACAAGAAACAATGGTTAACACAGTAACATTTTTTCTGTAAGAAAAATACGCCATGAAGGAATTATATTTTGCCTTTTTTTTTTTAGCTTGTTGATTTACTTGAATGCTTCAATTGGCATATTTTGTATTTGTTGCATGTTAGGGATTAAAATTCTCATTTCTTCACCAAAAGAGAATATTGTCGCTCAAGACACTTTGAGCCGAGTGAGACTTTTTTTGTCAGGTATAAGTTTGTCTCCTGTATTTTGTTCCAGTTCAAAGGAGATTAACACGTTACATTCTTTTAATCTTCAGTTTAGCTTTTAACAGAATGAGACATGTTTCCTTTGTAATATTCCTCAGAGCCAGACATGCCCCTGCTTTCACAGGTGGAGGACAGGTTAGAAGGGGCTGCACAGTTTGTGTGGGCCATTAATGAGCTCTGCTGAAGCTGATGGGAACTGAAGAGCCATGGGCTCCTGACCTTGTTCAGAGCCTGGGATCAGCTGTGAGCTCTCGTGGTGACATGGGCTGGGGTTAAGAATAAAGTTGGTACTTCCCACTAAAGAAAATGAGGAGCAAAAGCACTGTAAGAGATGGATTGGGATAACTGCAGCAAGGGGACGGTGCTGGATAGCTGGCTAAGGAACAGTCTCTTTGGGCAATTTATACATACAAATTGCAGTGCCAGCAGAACTGTGTGAGTGGTGCAGGTGCTGAAGGCCAAACAGGTATTGTCAGCTCAGACTCTGCACAGGCCTTGCTCAGTGGTGGGGTGTTTTATCCCAGGTGGAATGGAGCATTAACAAAATACTCTTTGTGACTGTGCTGATGGAGTTGCCTCCATACAGCACTGATATGAGCAGTGTACCTGCACACAAAAAGGTAAAGTGTTGAGTAGCTACTGGAGAGACTCTGTCTGCCACTCGAGCAGAGTTGGTGTGTCATCCTTGGATAAGGGAGGGAGGGAAGGAGGGATAGGTCTCAGCCTGGACTCCAGGTGGGATGCGCTTGGAGATCATTCTACTGCCAACTCTTGCACTGTGGACTCTTACCAAATGATGACACAGTCTGAATTAAAATGTAGGTGTTTGCAGTACACAGGAAAATAGAAAAAAGACATATAAGCCTTCCCAAAAAATCTGTGACTCCTTAGCACTGAAGCTGATAGAGGAATGCATTAGTGGTAAATGAATGAGTCCAGCAGCCCCAGCCAAAACTGGCATTTTCATAACTGGCCATTGATATACAGCTTGAAATTTGTACCTCAAATTCAGGCACATTGACGTGACTCCAGTTGGCCCAACTGTGCAAGAAGCTGCAGGTTTTCCTGCTTCTGCAAACAGCAGCTGAAGTCACTGCAGGCTGTTTTCCTCAGTCCTGTTTTCTGCTCTGAAACATTCCTGTAAGTCTGCTGTGTGGCTGTCCAGGCTGGGACTGACTCCTAAGAAAATGGGAATAGTGATCCTCCCTGGATGGTTTCCGTGGCACAAGAAGGTAACTATGTTTGGAGAACACCCAGGCTGTGGATCAGCAAGAAGAGCTGTCTGGTGGGTGAGGGGGGTAAGGCATGGTAGGCACCTGGCAAACCCGTTGCCTCCTTCCTTATTGTGGATGCTTGTGGATATTGTGCTTCAGCGTACGTGGAAATAAGATGGTCGTGTGTACGAGCATGTGCATGTTCCTGTAACAACAGCGAAAGGTGCCAGCTTTGTTCTCAGTGTTTGTGCTTATTGTTTCTTCTCTCTTTCTCTCCAGTCGAAGACCACCCCCTTCACCTACTCGGCCCACTGTAATTCGTCCGTTAGACTCATCCCTGTTAGACTAAAAGGAGTTTCTGGCATGTCATTCATTGTTAACCAAATATGTGGAACAAATTGCTTGATAACTGTCGCAATAACCAATGTATAGTCGCATGTATGGACATCTATAGGCAAGTAACCAATATACTCTCTGTCCATTCTGCATTGTTTATGAGGTCTTAAATGTTTTGGGAAGGTCTGTGCTGCCTTGACTTTTCCTTTTGCAATAACTGGTGTTAGCTAACTTACTGACACATATCTTCACCCAGGCAACTGTGCTCACTGTCCTCTACAGCAAATGGAGGGCTTGACTTTGTGTATGTTTGTGCATGTGTTGATTTTATCTCCTGCTTTTTTTCCTCTTATCTGAAAGGAATATTGCTTTTATTTGTACCTTCCAAGTTATCTATCATTTAGAATTACAGAGTTATGCTAATTTTCTCTTGTAATGGATAAACTGGGCAAAGAAAAGCCATGTGATTTCTTACCAAGCTCTTCTGAAGGCCCCACACTTCCATGTCTCCCTTGAAAGAAGCTTGCTTCTCCTATAAATTCTCCTTATCCAAAGTCTAGTGTTAAGGGATGTTGTTAAACAAGAAGGGTGTGTGTGGGACAGCACGTTTCACTTTATTTCCACACTGGTAGCTGACGTGCCAGGTTGGTTGGGTTGGTAAGGACCAGGCTGCTGCCCCAGCTCACGGGGCTTGGTGTGGAGCTGCCTCACCCTGCAGCAAGGATGGGAAAGGGTGGTTTGAAGAGCCAGTACATGACAGAGCAGCGTGTCCTAGCTTGCTTTGTCCTCTGCTAATGCTTGCTCACACTTACACTCCCACTCAAGGGAAGCCCTGGACGTATGTGAGTGTGTATAAATGTGCTGTGTGGCAGGATCCCGGGAACCGAGCACTGCTTTTGGCCATTTTATGGAACAGAAGGGGATATAGATACAGATATATAGATATGTGCACAGCTGGACATGGGCTACTGCTCCTCTGCCCACTGTGTGAGCCAATTCACAGATCTCCAGCCTAGACTGGCAGCTGAGCTTCCCAAGGGTCTGGTTCGGATTTGAGATATTTGCGATATTTTCTCGTGCCAGTTGATAAAGTTCCCCTGTGCCCCCCTGTATGAAGATTTTCTTGGATCACTTGGTCCTGCACACCTTGGTTTAGGGTCGCTTTATCCATCTAGGTTCTTGGAAGTGCTCAGCTGTGCATCCTGGCAATGGATTATTTTAGCAGCTGCTCACTTGCAGAGGTCCTCTCTGCCTCTTGTTTTGCACATTATATATTAATGTGTTATAAAAACCTTTTGTCTTAACTGCATTACTTCTCTTTAAACACTTAGGGTCAGTGTCACCCTTAAAGCTTAAAATTTACTGAGTTAAGAGAATTAAACTAGAGAGGAATTTGGCCTTGTTCCTTCAGAAAATGTGAATTGCTGCTATTGCAATTATGGTTACAGATCCCTAGGCAAAGCAATTGGTGGTTTCAAAGGCCCTCAGTATAATCAGTCTAATAAATATATTTATTGAAACTGCATGTAGGGCTCTAGTATGCTGTAGCCCCTTGGTTAGGAAGAATCCAATCAAAGAGCCACAACAAATGGGGATTTAGCCTATTAAGTATTCCCAGGCTGCTGATTAGCTGTGCTCACCACTGCAGCAAATTGTGTTTCAGCTTGCATAAGAGAGACAAGCTTGGGAAAGCATGATGATTTGTATGTTAGCTTAACTTTAATTTCCTGTCAACCTCATACTTGTGAGACATGCCTGGAGAGTGTAGAGGTCACATCTGATGCACAGTGAAGATGGAGTTTGTCAGAGCACCAGCATCTTGGTGATCTCAGAAACTGCTTCAGTGGCTGGTGTTTGTTTGGGGAACAGGCTCAGATCTCCAACACCAAGTGCACAGAATCAGCTTTCAAGGAAGAAGAAGGTTACAAACACAACTACAGTCATAGTGATTTTTACTACAAAAAAGAAAACATATATTTTTAAGATTTTTCTTGTGTTCTACACAGTTTTCCACTGCTTAGTGTTCTCTGCTGTAACCTGTAATGCATCTGTTGGATATATTTTTATAAATAGCCATAGCAGTCCATGCTGCTGCCTTGCAAGCAAACCTGTATGTAGTTTATCAGATCTCTGTTACTGACTAGCAGCTGCCTGCTGACGGAAAGCCAAGCATAGTGCCTCAGCCACAGAAAGTGACTTTAATCCCAAATTTTTATATTCATTCAGTGATAGAAATGTTCATGGCCAGGCTGGATGGGGCTCTGAGTGACCTGGTCTAGTGGAAGGTGTTCCCCCATGGCAGGGGGGTTGGAACAAGATGAACTTTAAGGTCTCTTCCAGCTCAATCCATGCTGTGGATGCAAGACCATGGTCTGGGTTTATCCCACCATACCCCATACACTCAGCTTTGTTGTCCAAGGACCTCTTTGGTCAGTGGGAAGAGACATCACCTTCAGGAGGTGATTCAGACCAATGTGGCTGCACAGGACTCGAGGGTGGTAATGCCTCAATTAGATGACAGAGATCCTGGCCTAAAAACATGTTTTTAAATTCTCTGTACTTGAGACTCCTTAATTTACTTTAATGACTGTTTCTGCCAAGCATAAGGAAGTAGGTAGCACAATTCAGCACTGTCCTTAACTCTGCCCCCCAAGAAACTGTATTTCTCAGCAGAATTGTAAATGAAGCTCTCGAGGGTGGATTTACCCGAAAGAGGAGGAGGAGGCAGCGAGGCGCCAGCACCATCTGCTTCTGTGCTCGATGCTGAGGTCGTGGGACACAGCTGCACAGCCCTCCTTCCTCTGCATCCTCATCCAGATCACATCTAAATCTGGCCCTGTGCCCTAAATGCAACACTTTTAGGTGTGCAGGTTAATAAGTAACTGTGAGCACAGATCCAGAGTTCAATAATTTCACCTCTTCTTGCGTATATGCTTTTCAGAATAAACTATGTAGAACTGTTTCTAGGAAAAACACTAAGAGCTTCTCAAGAAATTGCCACATCCAATTGAGTAAGTACTGTCCTCCAACCTTGGCCCGCTTCCTCCTGCTCTGCAGTGCCTGGAATGGGTTTGTTTGTCCCACTCACTCCTGAAGCTGACGAGTCGTGCCAGTCCTGTCCCTTGTTCTCGGAGGAGAAGCCTTGGCAGCAACTCGCTCCCTGCCCAAAGGACAGCAGGATGAGCACCTTGTGGATCTGCTAGAGTGACTGGCTTCTGACACTGGCCATTGCCCCCTCTGCACACCCACTTACACAGGATGAGCCAGGTCTGAACTCTCTATCAGAGAAGGGGCAGGTTGCTCTCCCTTCCTTTGATTCCCTCTGGCAAAGCTCAGAAGACTGCCAGGGAGGAGTGGAGCACTAATTAAGCAACAGCGGCATTTCTGATCTTATGTGAGGTACCTAATAATGATCTGGGTGACGTAGTTGCTAAGTTTCAGGAGGGTGCTCCTCTAGTATTGCAATGAGGCTCAGCCTGGGTCTGTGCGTAGAGAACATGTTCCACCTCACCTTGCCATGGCTGACCAACAGCTGAGAAGCTTGTGAATGCCATAAATAGCTCTTGGCCTTGGATCTCATGTTAGGGTTAAAAAGATTGTATGTTCCACAAAAAGGCTTATGTACATAGTCAATGTGTGTTTATTTTATTGCTGATCTTGTTGCACTTTCTCAGTAAGCCTCGTAAAAGTAGATTATTTATTATATTAAAAGAGATACATTATAGATTATGGCATTTCATGTTAAAGCATAACATAGAAAATATTATCCTCTCTGTTGCAGACAGCTACACTAACCATGATGCACATAGCATATGGAGATTACTGGCTAGTTCTGTCTTTCTGTCTTAAAATAGTCCAAACCTCCTGAATTGAGGGCAGACCTACTTTGCTCCTGTGCCACCAGAAGGCATCCAGCCTGCTGGTGCCCCTGTGGCACAGCTCCTCCCACTGTGGCACTGAACCTCCTCCTGGGGCTCCAGCAGAACAGCTCCCTTGTGTAAATGAATGTTACTCTGCCTGTCTTTCCTCTTGCTTTGTCTGCAGGCGAGCTGATACCGATGGCTCCTCCCGTCCAGACAGTCCTCCACTCTTGCTTGATCTATGATTTGTCCCGTCTTGCCGGCCGTTTGCTTTACTGCTGTCTCTTTACTTTTCCAGGACGGGGTAAACGATGACTTCTTTTTGTAAGAAGCAAACGCTTAATTTCTTTCTGGTTTTTTTTGTTCTGTGTGTTAATGCCCTACTTCATATGAGACAAAACATCTGCCTTTGGTTTCATAATCTGTAAATGGTTCCTGGTGTTGACCTTTGAGCACAGCCAGTCGATTCCCGAAACCATGGTCATTACTGAGCATCACATGCACCTGCTGTAAAAATGTTCTGCTGCATTTCTGAACCTGAAATAAACTGTAATTCTTGATGGGCTTTTATTATTACTTTCTGGATGTGCATGAGTGGTCTTCTGTCTCTCGCACCATCATCTCAGCATTCCACACTCTGCCTGGGTGGGGACTGCAGGGAGGATTTATCAGAGATGTGTGTTGCATCTGGATCACTGGAGATGTCATTAAAGGGGAGACAGGGAAGATGTAACCCTTTGGCAAACATTCAGCCTGTTCCCTTGCAAGGGGCTTGGGGTGCTGCAGAGATGTTTTGCTGGGAAATGGATGAATGTTTTTCAAGCAGTACCTGGGATTCACTTCATTGCTGGGGAAACCATGTTTTGGGGAGATTCAGAGCTCAGCAGAAGGCTAGACTGAGTCCTCCAGAGCAGGAGCTGGAGTTAAAATGTGCCTGTGTATGTGTTGTGTCTGGAAGGGATTTCCCCCTAAAGTGGCTGTGTATGAATGTGCAGATGTCTTGATTACTCAGTTCCTCCTTGAGATCAGTATGAGCCAAGTAGCTGCAGTCGGTGCTTGGAGATGGTCTCTATGGCACAACAGCTTCCTGTGGGAGCACTGCAATCCCTAAGTTGGTCCTTAGGTTTTGGGAAAGCAGGGAACAAAAGGTGGGATGAGCAAAGCAGGAACACCCCCGTTGTATTCCCTTGGTTGCTGTTATGTTTGGAGGTGTGTCATCAGTGGCTGTTCCTGAGGGCAGTGTGTGCACTCCCCCTCAGTGAACAGCAGTGTCACACGTGTCCCCTCTGGCTGGAGTACCTTATGTACCCCGCAGCAGTTTGGTTACAGGCATTTGGAGTTTGGGTCAGCTTTGGTCAGAGCTGAGTCCTCTGTGCTGGGTAACAGGAGGAGCATTTGCTCCTCTCCAACCACTTCACTGGGCCATCGCTGCCACGGGTCTCCTGCTACACTTGGCAGGTGCCATCACCCACGTTTTTAACCTTCCCAGCAACGTCCCCTCCAGATACCCCAATGCACCCCCCAGGCCATTTTGTTTGATCATTCCCCATTTCATCAGAATCTCTACTCCAAGAACAGTGTTTGAAGCAGATAGTGGTGAGAATTTTAAAGCTGGCTGGGGAAAAGCTCTTCCAGAGGATATTATTTGCTGCAAGAAAATTAGAAAGCCTGTGACCAGCGACCTCCACACCTGTGATGTGATTGTCCCAGTTCTCTGGCGCCAGCAAGTCAGATGGGAAGTGGTGAGGATGAAAGCTGAGGCTGTGCTGGTGGCCAGCTGATTCTAATCTCACTCTTGCTCTTTTCCTTAATATACATGTTCTGTGCCTTCTTCTCTTAACCCATTTAATTAAGATAATTTTCTGTATGAGTATTTTTATTATATCTTGACCTTTTGTTTTAAATCTCCCCCTCTGTGAATTTTGGGTTATTTTTTGTTTTTTTCCTAGGCGACCTCCACGAGCTGTTCCAGGAAGATCATCCTAACACACACATTTCTTTTGTGTTACATGCAAGGTCTTTTTTTTTTTTTTGGTCCAAAATTACCTTTAATTTGCACTAGCCTACTTGTAAATGAAAGATTTTATTTTCAGATGTCAATGATAAGCCTGGATGTAAAGCAAATAAAATTCTGACTACAAAAGGAATGTGTAGTGGTTTTACACTGAAGGGCCTACCCACTCTTTCTCAAATGGAGCCATTCACACCTTGTGGAAGAAATTGCCTGGGCTCTGTGGAGGCTCCCACCCTCCAAGGTGGTGGATGGAGGGACGGACATTCTGCTGGGATTCCAGCACTGCTTCTGAATTCATTAACCACCAGGATTGCTTCATATAAATGGCTTTGGCTTAGCATTAGCAGGAAGAATAGCCAACAGGGTCCTAAAACATGTCTAACACACCACCAGCAGCACCTGGCTGAGCAGAAACTCAAAGGAGGAGATTGCAACAGTCTCTAGACGGATGAATCTCCACAGTTATAAATAAAGTGCAGCTGCTCTGAGCATTTTTTTCAAGCTAAACCTCTGAATTCCTTGCAAGCTGCCCTCAGTGGAGCATCTGAGCTCAAACAGCTGTAAGTAGCTACCTCTGGGGTTCCAAATGTGTCTGTCCCTATGGGAAAGATAAAATCAGGGATTTAACATTTAGGAGATGTGCTTGTTTAGGGTTCCAAGGAAATATATGGGAGAGTAAGGCTGGAAAGAAAAGGGAAAACTGATGGGTTTTACTGACTTTTTTCCTCATAGGAAAAGAAACAAGGGATATTTCAGAAACCACAGAGGTAAATCAGGAGGCACTGCACAGGTAGGGACTGGAGGTACCTCTGGGCATCAGAGCCCAGCCTTTGTTTCAGGAGCACAAAAAAGATGTTTCTGGGTAGTGGGGAGTTGGTGGTGAGAGGGAACTGCAGCCAGACTGCTCAGGGGATGGGGGCAGGGGAGGGGGGGAGATCAGCCTGTGTGTGTAGAAGGGGCCTGGCAACACACAGGCTCGTTTTCAATCTGGGTCTGACAGCTTTGCTGAATTTAGCAATTCCTCTTGTTCCAGCTGATTTAGGTCTCTGCTGACTTCTCAAATATCCAGGGAGCTGCTAAACCACCTGCATGAGCTGGTAAATGCCAGACACTGAGTTTGCTCAAATTATAAGGGAGTGCAAGCCTGGAGAGTTGTAGACTTTCACTGATTATTCTTTCTTCTTACTTAGACTTGTCTTTTGGTAGAGCAGAAGAGAGGAAACAGCAATGGTATTAGCAAAAAGGGGAAAAAAAACCCCAAACCCAAAAAACCCCAAATCCATGTACAGCAGTTGTTAGGAGGGGGAGATAAATAATCATTTTTGCCAGACCTTTGAACTGCACGTGCTAAACTAGGAATTGCAGGAGCTGGAGAGAGTACAGTGAGTGGCAGGGTGCACCCTGGTAAAGGCAGAAATGGAGGCTCCTACAATCCCAGGAACACAACTGTCCCAGGAATGGAGTTGCTCAGGTTGGCTGTATCTCTCATCTGCGGAACTCGTCACCATCAGGTACTGAGGCAAAAAGCACCTTAGCACAGTTCAGGAATTGTGTACTTTGGGGAACTACTACAGAAGCAACAGTGTTTGTACCCAGCAAGCTCCTGAGGAGGTTCTGCCCGTGCTTCACCTTTCAGGTAAGAGGGAATGGGAACAGGCTGAACTTCACAAGCTGCTTTTTTTCCAGGTTGTTTAAAAGTCTGTTCTGTACTGGGGGAAGTTCTCACTGTATTCCTTCTGGAGTATGACATGGTACCAACAGATGAACCAACAATAAATAAAAGGTAGATGATATTTTAGCTGAATGGCCTTGCCTACAGCACCCGGCTGCCAGAGGGCCTCCAGGCATTAGGCTGGAAAGCACAAACTTGTTTCTCAGGATATTTTATGGTGGTAAACCCTTGACACAGATCTTTACCTTCTTAGGAAATATTTGATAAAAAATATTGTTGAAAGTAGGACTCCAAACTTCATGGGTTGCTGGTGGCCATTTTTAAAATATCCTAAGTAGAAAGACATGGGTACTGGTGTACTGGGAAACCCTGGAGTGTTCTTTAGCATCAGCTCATGGAGTGACTTTTTGAAGAAGCTGTTTAACCTTGTCTGTGCTGTTTCCAGCCCTCACTGGTGTTTGATCTGTGGCCAGGTAGAGGAGGATCAAGGTGCTGCACCAGCTGGTGCCATTATGTGTCCAAGGCTGCTTTTCAGTGAGTGGGTGATATGGTTTGAAGCTGGCTCCCTGCCAAGTCTCCAAACCTTACCACCAGAGTTCCTCCCCCCCCCTCAAACCTCAGGGAAAAGAGGGAGAAAAAAACGAAAGAAAACCCGAAACGAGAGAGAGACAACCAAAGTGAGATATATAAATATATTTACACTTATATACAATTAAAAAAATAAGGGAAAGGGAAGGGGGAAGGGAAAAGGAACAAAACCAAAATATTATATATATAAATATCCCAATTAGCAGCCCAATATCTATCCACTAAAAGAGTTAGTAAAGAAATAGCTCACTACTCTCCTGGGACAACCGAGGGTCACTCCGGAACGATCGCCGGCAACCTCTGTCTCCCAAGGTTGACAAGGCCCAACCAGGCCTCGCTCCCCAACACGGCAGACTCAACAGCAGGGAACCTGCACCTCCAAGCCGCCGGAAGGAAAGAGAGCAAAGGCCTCTCCTCCTTTCTTCTTATAGCCCAGCTTACATAAAAATCGTAGGGAATACTGGGTAAATCTGGACCCTTCCTTGGTTACAAACTAGTCACCAAGGAAGGCCTAGCCCAAACCACCACAGTGGGTTAGGACCAGAATCCTGTTTTGGTTTCCTGATGATTCATGTTGTTGCTGTTGCCTCTCACATCACAAAGTTGAAAACAACTGAGTGATTGCTGTGGGAATTGAAGAGATACAAGGATCTTACCTTCAAAGACTAAAGTTTTGCTCTTTCCAGGCTTCTCAGATCCAGTCTCCCACATGGGGAGGGACATGGCCCCCTGACAGCACGGTGTGGGTGGCTGACACTTGTCTTTCCCTGCAGCAGAGGCTGTAGATGAGGATTCCAGGCTGCACGTGTCAGTGGCTCCCCCAGGAGCGAGGCTTATCCCCAGCCACTTCAGTTACACACATTTGGCCAGCTTCAAAGCAAATGCAATGTCCCACTGAAGGACTGATCTCAGTGGACTCAGAAACTGAAGGGAAAGAAACTTCCTTCTAATGCAAAACAACATTTAACTCTTTACCATGCATTGGTTGCATCATGAACTGAGGACCTATGTTTTTGGTCTCAGTGTGGGCTTTGTCAGAGAACGCTTTGCTCAGGTAGCAAATGCCCAAAGGGCATCCAGCCTTACTGGATGGGTGTAGAGTTATGGCAAAATTTTGTTGTGTAGAGAATACTGTGACCTCAGGCATGTAGACAAACCCATAATGGCCATTTATGCAGCAGCTTAAATAACTTAAGCAGTACTGCAGAGCATGTGTCCTCAGGAGAAGGTCAGGGAAGTCCCAGGGAAACCCTGCCTGGCCTCTGTGTCTCCTCCTCTCCTCTCCCTGGCTCTCTTGCATTTTTTCCTCTTTCAGTGTCCCTCTGTGCATCCAGGCCATGGACTGGATTTATATTTTCATCCCCCAGCTTAGGGAGAGCAGGGTATCTGTGTGGGCAAGCAAGGGGGAGGGCTAAGCCTTTCCCTGCCGATCTCTGGGCGAGCACTGAGGCTCTGCTAGTCTAATCCGAGAATTCTGTGACTGATTGTAAGGAGGAGATGAAGGGAAGGAGCTGGGCAGAGCAGAGAGGCCTGTGGCTGTGGGCAGGGATGAATCTGTCTGTGGTGGGCTGGGCTAGATGGGACACAGCCTGCATCCACCTAGAGCTGGGTGGATGGGGCCTGCTACATCAGTCAAAGCCCAGGGATTTGCACAGGTGATCCACTGGGTTCCTGCTCTGGCTGAGGTGATGGCAGCCTGTGCCCATCTCCACCTGCAACGTCTGGGTGGTCAAGATTTGCTTTTCCTAACCCGGAGCTGGTTTTAGAATGTGAATTTGGGAAAAGTATTTTTGAGGAAATATTTCTTCTTATGGGAATGGGTGCAGCAGAAACTCTGCTTTCTTGTAGCCTCTGCAGTGATAGACAGGGGCCAGGCAGGTGAGATTTGAGTTTTGATTTACACTCGAGCTGTGTCCTATCAGTGGGCTCTGTGAATCAGCTTTGGATGGCAGCATTACACTGGCATTAGCCCGGGGTCAAATGGGGCATCCTGGTCACTGAGCAGCAATCTGGGAAACCTCCCCGTGAAAAAAAAACAGTCTCCTTTCCAAAGACCTAAAAAATGTCACCTTGACTCTGACATCTGGCTACTCTGTGTTCCCTGTGAGACCGCAGCACGGGCTCCAAACTGCTGCAGGTTTTAATTAAAACTAAAATGAGATGTAGTTGTCACCATGACGACCACAGCAACATTTAACACTTGGCAAGAGCTGTAACAAAGCACTGGAGGTGTTGGGGACTCCGCCGGGTTTTGCTCATTTCTGAGAAAACCCAAGGAACGCGGCAAGCGCCTGCTCCATAGGATGAGACCCTGGTGCTCGCAGGGCTGGGTAAATCGAGCAGAAAGTTGCACTTCTGCAGTGCTGGGTTTCCAAAAGAGAAGAATTTCGTAAAAACCCGGGTGATACCAAACGTATCCCTGTGCAATGAGGCTGGGGCAGAGTATGGGCATCCCTTCCCTCTGGCAGTGCTGGCTCAGGAGGGGTTTGCTCCCCTGGGTGGCCGGAGCAGGGCTGGGGCTGCCGAGGGAAGGTGCCGGATGGGAGCAGGGAAAGCGAAAGTGCCAGGGAGGCCCTCCCGGCACGGGGTCCGGCTGTCCCGGCCTGGCCTCCAGTGAGACTTGTTTGCCAGGAGCGCCCTCTGTTGCGGTGTGAGCGGTGACGGACAGACGGACACCTGACAGACGGTGCCAGATGAGATCTTGATAGACCTCCCCCGCTGTCCCAGCAGCGTGAGCATCTCACCAGCTGGGGTTGCACCCATGAGGGGCTGTGCTGAGCTGCATCCCTCTGGATCAGGGTTTGGCCCTGCAGCGAGGCCTCATTAGCCTCTGAAAAAAGAGGAGAGGAAGGCATCATGCCCTCTCATCCCCTTCTCTCCCAGAGGATTTAGGATAGTGTGGTATCTGGCAGTGTCATGAGGCTATTCTGGCAGCAGTGACTGTCGGGGTGCAGGTGAGCAGGGCTGTGCACCACACCCATCCCAGGTGCCCTTGTGCTCAGTCCTGCAGGTCCCTCAGCACCCACCACCCCGCACCTCCACCCTGCCCGCAGTGACTCTCACCAGCCCCTTCCCCTCCAGCCCCCTGGGGAAGTGCTGTCAGTCTGCAGTGCACACACTGAGGGCCCGTGGGGCCCATCTGGGCCAGATGTGCATTTCCAAGTGGTGTTTCTGCTCAGGGGATGCACATCCCTCTGTTCCCCGCCCCCCCCCCCCCCCCCAAATTCAGGTATGGGTCTGCATGACCAGAGCAGACACCACCCTGCTCGTCTGCACCCCAAACTGCTGCAGGGACCAGCTGCTCTGCGGGGCTCAGCTCCTTTCCTCACCAAACCCAAGCAAGTCAGGTTTGGAAACAGATGCTGAAGGGAACATAAACATGGTCCTTGCTGCTGTGTGAGAGGCTTTATTGGGTCAGATGTTCTCCTGCCCATGGCTGTCCCCCAGCAAGGACCTTTGTACTGCTCACAGCAGAGGGTCCCTCCAGGCCAGGCCTACATGAGGAACCTGGAGAGGTCCTCCTTGATTTCAGCCTCATCCCACGGCCCGTGGATGTTGTCCTTGAGCAGCTGGAGGCGGATGAGGCAGTAGGGGCAGAGGCAGGAGATGGTGAGCAGCAGTGAGGCAAAGAGCACGGCACCCACGCTGGAGATGGTGGCCAGTCCTGCCAGCGCCGCCAGTGCGAACAGCACCGTCACCCCCACGTAGCACTGGGGCGTCCGGGCCTTCAGCTTCTTCTGCAGCATGGGCCAGAGGGCAAAGATCTGCATGGCAAAGGTGACCATGACGAAGGCGTGGAGGGCGCGGGGAAGGCGCGAGGCCAGGCACACCGAGGCGAAGATGGCCATGTTGAGGGACAGCGTGCTGGACACGATGGCAGCGTTGGCGCCATAGTCGAAGAAGATGAGGTGGCCCAGGAGCATGAGGGCCGACATGGCGTAGATGGTGTCCGTGCTGATGGACTCGGTCAGTGTCTTCAGCACGGGCGAGAAGCCGTAGGTGAAGGCGGCGAACACCAGCGTGCTCTTGAGGTCAGCCCAGCGCGTCCGCCCGCTCTCCCACCGCCCAGCCCCGCCGTCCACGGCGTCGAACAGGACGTAGCCGAGCAGCGAGGACACCAGGGCCGCCCCAAAGAGCCCCTGCGGGCTCAGCATCCCGGCGTCCATGTACCACCAGGTGAGCACGAAGACGCAGACGCTGCACAGCTGCTGCACCACCGCTCCCGACTGGAAGACGACGGCCCAGTAGCGGTACTGCCGGGCGTGCACGTTCTTCCGCAGCTCCTCCAGGAACCGCTGGTCCACGTAGTTATCGGGGAAGGGCTGTCGCTCGTACAATACCTTCTGCCACCGCCGCGCGGGGACCGGCTCCATGGCCCCGGGACGGGCGGGGGGCCCCGCACACACGGCCCCGCAGACACACGGCCCGCTCGGGCCCCGCTCGGGCCGCGCCGCCCCCGCCGCTGCCGGCGCCGCGCAGGGGCCGCCGGGCGCGCGGCCGCCCCTGCCGGCCGGAGCCGCGGGACGTGGGACGGGCCGGGCGGGCCCGGGTCCGGCAGTGCGGGCACTGTCACACCCCCGCCGGGAACCCCCGCCCCGCGCTGCGCTCCCGCGCCCAGCGAGCTGCTGCTCCCCGCAGCCGGCTGCGGGCGGGATCACGGGTCACCCCAGCTCCGTGCTGGGAGCTGCCCATCCCGAGTGCCGCGGCCCGTGTCCCACACGCAGGCTGCTGCCGGGGGTGCTGGGCGCTGCCTCGCTCCTGCCTGCCCACCCCAAAACGGCCCGGCGGGAAGGAGGGATGCTCCTGCCGTGGTCCCACACCATGGCGAAGGGCTCTCCTCTTGCAGCCCCAACGTGCTGCAGCCCCAAGCGGCCACGGAGAAGGGCACAGCCGGTCGATGGTATTTGGCCGGGTCCTCTGTGTGCTTGGACATCCCCCTGCCTGTCCAGCCTTGCTGCTGGATACGTGACCCCAGCCTGTGCTGCAAGCCCCGCTCCCCGTTCCAGCCCAGCGAGGCACCTGCTTTTCTGGCCCAACCAGACTCCACGGCAGCCAGGTCGGGAGTCTGGGTGTGATGGTATGAGCACACGGTGCCCTTCCCTGAAGCTCCCGCCTGCTCACAGCTCAGTCTTGTCCTGCTCCCGGAGCCTGCCGGCACCCTCGAGAGTGGAGCAGGACGTGGGAAGGGAGAAGTCGTGGCTGAGCAGGGCTGGAGAGATGCAGCTCTACAAGGACATCCATCTCCTGCACTGCCCATTCCCGAGCCAAAGGGGCTGAGCTAGTGTGTAGCAAGGGGACAGGGGTATGATAAGGGATGCAGGGAGGTTTCACAGAGGCCAGAAGTGTTTTCCCTAACTCTGTGTTTGTTTGTGCTCAGGTCAGAGCCTTCCCAGCCCCGGAGAGGTGCTTGCTGCTGAGGAACTGCTTACTTTGGCCTCAACTGAGAGGCCTCAGCCCAGGGTAAAGCAGCCCCAAACACTGCCCTGTTTGTGCTTCGGGAAGGGGCGTTTGTGGCTGTCCTGTCACGGTGGGAGCAGGCGAAAGAGCTGAAGGTTGTTTTCACCCCAGTGCCTGCCACAGGGGATTCTCCAAACAGGATCCCACCTCATCCAGATACGTGCAGAGCAGCAGGTAACCCCCACACTCCTGGTGTGCCTTTCGGGAGGGCCTCAGACTGAGCCACAGCACAGTGACATCTAAAACGTGCCACCTCCCAGCCCCATATCCCTGTACTTCCTCCACAGGGTAGGAGCAGCTGCTCACCCTGTGCAGGTACTCCATGCTGAGGGTGATGCCAGCAGCTTCCAGGACAGGATGGAGCTGGACTAAGTTTTAGCTGCCCTACCTAAAAGCCCTTAGCCCCATCCTTTGCACAGAGCTGTGCGTGCCTCCATATGCACGAGTGGGTGCCCACAGGGACAGGGAGTTCTGCCAGCTCCTGTGATTGCTGGCATTGCCTTGATGCCCAGGGCCTGGGAACTTGAGATTTTAACAAAATGTCCTTCTCCTAAAGTCATGGAGTAAAGCTAGGACACATGAGGAAATGTGGGAGGGCAGTATGCCACTCCTGGTCCCCTGGGAAGTGCCACAGCCACTACGAAGGAGGGACACCCATGGGCACTGGCAGTGCTGTGCTCTCGCTGGGAGTGGTGACAGGTTTGGTGTGATTTGGCCCTGGGGTCTTCTGCATATCTGTGATGCTTTGGGGACCAGGAAGAGCAGGCTGGGCTGGGGCACAAGGCTGCTTCCATGTGGTCAGGTCCATCTGGAAGCCCCAGTGGAAGGGGGAGAAAGAATATAGGTGAGGGGTACTCCTTGTGTCCCTTGAAGTCTCTGCTGTGGGCCACCAAAGTCCCCCTTGGAATCAGGGAGGGGTGGGAACCTGCTCTGGTTGGTGACTGGCAGCACCCCTGAGCCATGCTGGGCGATGCCAGCCATGGTGGCAGCAAAGCAAAACCCTCCAGGAGCTGCCACAGCAGCAGCTGTAGTTCCCCATGGGATGCTCAGACACTGGATAAGGGGGTCACCCTGGCACTGGCTCTGCACCCTTGGCAGTGCTGACCCAGTGCCAAGACCCACAGGGCCCAGAGCCCATTTGGTGCCTGGGGGACCCAAATGTGCTCTGAGGAGGAGCAGCTGCCACTGCTGTGCCGGCCCTGTGTCCCCTGGGAGGGACAGTGTGTGCTCAGCCACGTGTGACTGCACCGCCCACAGTCCAAAGGGCAGCTGAGCCCTGCCCAGGTGGCCCAGACTTTGCCTGCAGATGAATGACTCCTCTGCCTGCAAAACAGGCAGGACCCACCACGGGACCTGCCACGTCACTGTCAGTCCCTGCTGGACAGAGGGGAACATGTGCTGTGGAGTCATTGCTCAGGTCATCTCTCAGCCCTCCTGGGGCTATGTGGCCAGTGGAGCTCTCTTGGCAGGGACAAGTAGTAGCTAAGGTCAAGGATGCAAAAGCTGTTTGTGAGCGTCTTAATTCCCCCTCTGGGTTCCATGCCAAAACACCTCCCTCACCTCATGATTATGTGTTCTCAAGTGCCACTGGCCTCTGGAGAGGCTGTAAGATGGTGAGTGCTTTGAGCCCCTCTGCTGAAATGCAGGAATGAGGAGCTGGATGCCATGGCACTACAAGCTTTGGGTATGCTGAGGACCCGTTGGCTTGGCTGTCCCCTGCCCTTTGCAAAAGGACCCCACTGGGGATTTGTTTAGTGTCTGCTGGGCTCTGAATGTTTGAATACACTGCTAAAGCTTTTTGGAAGGAAGGCTGGAAAAGGTGACAGGCTGGGACTGAAATAGCTGGGGCTGATCTAGACCTCCACTGGAGATATTCGAATATCAAAGTATCCTGGGCACTGCGCCCCCACTGCCAGCTTGGGGCTGCCTCCAGGTGTGTCTGATTCCCTGTGGGGTGGGACCATCACTTGTGCCACAGAAATAGGCTTCAAAATAACTAAACAGCACAGTCTGCTACAGGTTTGAGCTTGCCTGGGACTGTGAGGATGCACATGGATCCTGCACCTCATCCTGTCCCTCGGGTAGGGCTCTTCCCCTGCATCCCTCCCCTGTCACTCCACAGGGGTGACATAGTACAGTTATGGCTCTGGCTTTGTTTCTCTGCCAAGAGATCCCCCAGCCTCCCCCTCTGACCCTGGAGCTGAACCCTCCCTCCGCAGGAATGTTTTTCAGGGGGGAGGTTGGCACAATTCCAGCTGCTGAGTTTTTCCATGTCCAGAGACAGTCTCCTGCCTTAAATGGCTCCATGATACAGGCTGTGTCTGCTCTCCTGCAATCACCTATTTAAGGATTTTTTGGATTCAGTCCCCAGCACAAAGTGGGACGACACCAGCCCAGTGCCTTGCAGCTGAGCTGAGCTCCATGGTGGGATACTGGCGCAGACGGGGCTGGTTGCCCGGGGGTACCCTGCAGGGGTGTGCCTGGACACAGGCAGTCCAGTGCTGCTCCAGCTCTCCCAGGCCTCTTCTTTCCTTGTGTGCAGGTCAGATTCCCTGGATCAGGTCTGTGTTCTGGTCCCAGGGAATCCTGGGCCACCAGCAGTGTGTGAGCCAGGAGGTGCATCCCCTGTGCAGCGATGTCCTTGCTGTGGGCAGCCCGTGACACCGAGGGATGCTCCTGGGCCCCTCCGGCACAGCTCCTGCTCACAGCCTCACCACCCAGCCCCCTGAGCCCTCCTGTCCTCCACAGCATCTTCCACCGCCCAGGAAACCTTCTTGCAAGCTCAGGTGAGTCCCCTACAGGCTCAGTGGAGGCCCCACTGTCTGTCCACGTGCTGCAGTGCTGGTGGTGCAGCCATGATCCACACGGGTCTTTTATCTCAAGGCTGGACATTATGGAAGCACTAGAAGCTCCTGGTAGGAATGTCACTGGTATCAGTATCCAAGCTCCCTGTCCCAGGGCACAACCTGCCCTATGGAGAGGATCCTGCCCCAGGATGCAAGCTGGAAATTTGCTGCAGACCCCATAGATGCATCCCCAGGTGGATGGCCCCTACTCAGGACAGAGAGGACCTAAATGCTGGTGAGTTGCCATTTTCCCTTGTGGCAGCATCTGAGGGACACAGGGGACAGGGTGGGCAAGACTTAGGAGCTTACGAGGGAGAATAGGGAGAATAGGAAGGGAGACAGTGGGAAGGAGCAGCCAGAGAAGGGGGAAACTTGTACCCTCCCAGACAACGAGCTGAGATGAGGAGGTGCAAAGGCTGCTGGAGAAACCCAGTAATGCTGCTCAAGGCTGGGCAGAGCAGTCCAGGAAACTGGGATGGGGTCTGAGGAGCCCAGGCTGGACTGGCATCTGCCAGGGCAAGGTTTAGGATTCACTGAGCAGAGGGAGAAGGATGTGACGACTGCTGTGGAACTCGGCTGAGCACCTGGAGTAGGAGAGGTGCAATGTGGAAAGGCACACGCTTGCAGGGGCGTGACCTCTGGAAGTCAGCACGTGGGGCAGCTGTGAAACTGAGCTCCCTCAGTCCTGGCATTTCTGGACGGTGTGCATGGATCAGGGAAGCCTCATGGCAAAACACCCTCCTCACTGCCCACTCTGGGGAGAGGGACAAGCCAGCCTAGCCATGGCCCTGCCCAGCTCCAGGGCAGGGGGCAGCAGGGGCCTGTTCTGTAGGGGAACTCCATGAAGGCCAAGGTATCACGTAGTAAAGATGCTTTTGTTTTCTAATCTGCTTAAAAAAAAAGTTTCCCAACCCTAGGAAAGTGGATGTCAGCAGTGTGCTCTGCCAGCTGCAGGGTGCTCCAAGGTGGGCCAAGTCCAACCTTCAGCTGCCCAGATAAGCTCAGCTCAACCCTCAGCTGTATGTGGCATGTCCCTAAGGCAAAGACACAGGGAGAAAACCAAACAAAACCACTGCCTGTGGAATCCGAGCATGGGTTGGCATGGAAGCTGAAAGGTGAAAATTTCCAAGATTCAGGAGTGAGGAGTCTTACAGTGGCAAAACACTGAAAAATCCAACTTGCTGGAGGGCAAAAGCAATGTACCACTGGGGAGAGCTGGTGACCAGGGTGGTTCTGTCTGGAGCCACACACCAGGTCCCCCATCTCTCCATCAGTGTGAACTTCATATGGCAGCCACTTCCTTCTCCTTGCAGCTCTGGGACACAGAGCAAGAGGTGTGAAGGGACCTGGAATTTCTTAACAGGGATTTTATTGTCTGCCCAGGGAATATTTTTGTTCTGTAAATGAGGAGGGGGATGGGGGATGAAACACTTTTATAGGAAGTGTAGCTGGGGGAAAATTTGGTGTGCACAGGTCAAAAAGAGGTTGTAACTCACGGCTTTAGCTGGTGCACTGCGAGAGGATCCTCCTCTCTGTGCTCACCTTCCCATTTGCCTGGTAGAGAAACCTTTGTTCAAACCCTAACCCTAAGCCTGGAAACACTGTGATTTCACAGGAGGTATTCACCCCAGGAGCCCTTCCTGCCCTCTCCCCATGAGCCTCCAAGCAGGAGCCCATGTGCTTGGGAAGAGCAGTGTGATGTTGGGGCTGAGCACTTCTTCCTGCAACATGAGCTTGTCCTACTCTGGAACACAGGGAAGGAGGGTCCCTGGGCCCAGCCCTGCAAGACGTGCATGTTCCCTTGGGAACACAGGGGTCCCTGAGGAGTGACATTCCTGCTACCAGCCACCCTCGCACTCGTCTCCCTGTTTTTAAATATCTGCCAGGGAGGGGATGGAGCCAGGTGGGAATTCAGTTTATTGTAGTAGTTGGGAGAAAGGGGAAGGGAAACAGCTGAGCCTGTGGCATTCCCTGTGTATGCCTGGCTGGCCTTCTCATCTCTCATCCCCACCACTTGGATCTAGTGGAGGTGCTCCTGCTCCTGCAGAGGCTGTGCTACTCTCCCAGCACATTCCTGGCACTGCTGACCTGTGGGATCACCTGCTTTGGCCTTGGTTTGCATGTGGCCATGGAGAGAACCCAGCACTAGGTTGCACCGGGTGCTTTCCCAGCCCTCGGGTGAGAGGGTGAAGAGGGCAGGGGAAGCTTCAGCCCACACTGTCCTCCCAGAAACGAGAGCCAAAAAAAGCTTTACACCTCCATCATGAAGTTTTACCGTTTCTCAGTTTCTGCAGTGAAATTTGCTTTTTCTTTTCCCAGGGGGGCTCAGACAGCAGCTGTCGGGAAGAACCTGGGGGGACCAAGGCACCCACCACCTCTGTTCACCCCACTGGAAGCCCCTTGTCCCACACCACATTTCCATCATGTGATCAAGAGTTAATTTTGACGCTGCCGGGAGCGTTTGGACTTTCCCTGTTCCGCCAGCCCTGTCAGATGGCGAGAGAAGCTCCTCAGCTGCTGACCACGTTTGTCTTCTCCAGCAGGCAGTGGCCTCTGCACTGGTGTCACAGCACTGAGCCGAGATGCTGCTGAAGGTTGTACCCAGAACACCTGCCAGCCGGGCTAGGAGAAGGTGGGTCCCTTCTTGAAGCCATTTTCTATCCATTCCCAAGCACTGGCTGTAGGAAATGGTGTTTTCTGCCATGCAGAGGCTTCGTGGTTCTGAAACAGGGCCGGGAGATGCTGAGGCTTCCCGCTGTACCCTGCCTGGGCATCCCTGCTGGAGCAATCACTTAATCTCCTGTTTCTAGGCAAAGTCGAAATTTGAATGAAGCCACATGAAATGAGCAAATCAAATACAAATGTTTTCAAAAGTGGCATTCCCATCTCAATTCATTTTCTTCATCTTACTTAAAGTTTGGACTTTCAGTGTTTGAGCCAGGTGGAGGAGACCTGGACCTGGCTTTGCCCTCCACGAGCCACGCCAGGGGCTGTCCTAGGTGGTCCTGGCTGTGGCTCCATCCGTGCTTTTTGGAGCTGTGGCACTGTGCCACCTGTGCCAGATTTCAAGGCTCTTCCAGGCAGGACTGGGGCTGGCAGGAGATCTGAGCAGTCGCTCTCCTGCACCAGGTCACACGGCCCCTGCTGGATGTCACCGTGTCCCGCTGTCCCTCCCTGCCAGACGCTCCTCGGCGCCAGCCCACGTTAATTAACCCTAACGAGGCTCCGTGCACAGCCAGGACTTCGGTGATCCGGGAATCTGCAGCTGGATCAGCTGGTCACTGTGACCGCGGTCACAGCCCGGCATGGCGTCCCTCGGGATTTTAAAGGAGTGGGAGCGAGAATCAGCGTCCATGCAGGGGGATGTCCGGGACCCACGTTTGGGACCGCAGAGGCACAGCCCATGTATCAGAGACAGTTTGCTGAGTGACGAAAGAGCAATTATCAACTCAGCTGGAGGCAGAGTTGCTCCTGTTTGATTTTCCAAGGAAAATTATTCCAACTTCTTTCCCCGCCTCTGCCGCCCCCCCCCCCCAGCTTGTTTCCTTTCAGTGAGAATCACAGAAGAAATAAAAGAAATCGAGGATTTTTTAAAGTTTTATGCTGGTTTGCTGGATTCTCTCCTGCAAGTGGTTAACGGTTCACCTAAAGTCAGAGGAAGGTCTCTGAAGCAATCTTGCAATTTACAACTTTTCCTTTACCAAGTAAGAAACAGTCAGGAAATTAAACAGGAAATTGTGTCTGGAAGGAACAAAAGTTGCGTTGTCAGAACCTGCTTATGAAAGATTTACTTTGTTTTAACCAGTAAGGAGCCAAGATCAATAGTCAGAATAGGAAGGAGTTTGTGTGAATTAAATCACGTGGAAAAAAAAAACTAAACAAAAACCCAACACTTGGTAAAACAAGAAGCCTTTGTAAAGAGCAGATAGGGATGAATGGGAGAGAAGTCTTAGCCACTGCAGCAAACAAGTGCTGGAAAGTGCTAGAAGGAGAAGCCCAGTGTGTACCCCAGCATCAAGTATCTCTCCAGAAGTCAAACACTGCTCCACGGCCTCAGTTCCCAAATCTCTAGGAGATACTCCACAGCCAGCAGGACACACAGGGCCTGTTTGAGTGCAGTGGACAAGCACTGCCCCATCACTGCACAGGTAAAACTGCAGCACCTTCTCTCTCCTCCCGCTCAGAAGGTGCCCCTTGGGTGGCCACCTCCAGCTCTCCCTACCCAGGGTGCCAAGCACCACAACCCGGCTTTTATTCCCCGTCAGCAGAGGGGTGTTCCCCACCCAGTGGATGCAGGGTGAGTGGTGGCTCAAATTCAGCCCTAGAAGGGCCAACTGTTTGTGGGAATTCCACCAGCTCGCCTCACCCTGGGGTTTTCCGTGAGGAATTTGGCCAAGAGCAAGCCAAAAAACCTTGCTGCAAATATGCAGCAACTTTGAGAATCCCGTCCAAATACTTGCTCCCGGGTAACCCCACAGTCCATTGGGTTTTGGGTTAATTATGGGCTCTAGTTGGGAGATTGGGTGATCTGCAATTGTTTTTACCATTATACTGCTCATCTTATCAGCGGCTGAGAAACAAGCTCAGCAAGCACTGGTATGTGGGTGTGTCACAGGTGATGCACTGAAACCCCTTCTGGCTGACCCAGGCTCTTTTGGTTCATGCCTGGTGGGGACTGACTTGAGGGGGTTTTTCCTCCAGGATCCTGACCAGTCACTGCCGTGGTTCCCCTGAAATGGTCTGTGCTCTGTGACAGCTCTTCAGCTGCCTTTACTCTGAGCTGTGTGTGATCAATCTCCCGCTGGTAACGGGATCGTAGCGTGCGGGAGCTGTGCCAGGGAGAGCAGCCACATGGGCTGAGCAAGTGTGGCTTCACAGCCTTCTCCTCTGCTCTTGGGGACAAGCTCCTGGAGATGAGGCTGGAGGAATTACAGTCCCGAGAGCACAGCAGAGGCTGACAATGGACACGGTCCCAGCCGCACGCCATGGCAGTGCTGACGGAAGTGCTCTGGCTGGAAGGTCTTGGCAGTGGGTTAATAAATGCTTACCATCCCTCCCAGCAGACAGCTAAGCAGTTGTTTGAATTTCCAGTGCTTCATGGACAGATTTCTCTACTGCTCTGGTCCTGGCCATCCCCAACACACACAGTTTGTAGGATGGGGAAATGCTCTGTGCCTGCTGGGTGAGGTGCCCATGGGTGAGTCCTCCAGCTGGAGGCAGGACAGGTGTGCCCCTCACCTGGCACCTCCCTATGCCGACACTGCTCTCCCTCACAAGGGAAGGTGCCATAACTCTGGCAGCATCCACAACCGAGACAAGTTCTACACAGGTCCCTGGGGTCATGTCCAGGCAGGAGGCAGAGGGAGGCACCTGCAGCTGGAGCTCAAATCACCTTGCCCCCTCCGGCCCCACAGGGAGAGCTGTGGCACTCCCTGGTGTGGTTACAGCAGCTGCAGGTGGGACATGCACTGCTGCTCCCACAGCTTGGGGAATTTCCCACTGCTGAGGCAGCTCCCTGTGGCCGGCATGTAGGCGTGTCCCTGGGCACAGAGGATTTTCATGGCCCTGCTCTGGGTCCCTGGGGGAACAGCTGGGCCCTCCCCAGCGTGCCTCTGCTCATAACCCTCCCCCAGAGACCCCACACACAGCCTCGGATCCATGCCGTGCCATGTCTTAGCTCTGGCACCACAAAAGGCTGGAAAAACCCTCATGGCAAAGGTGCTGTCTCATGCCTTGCTGGTGACGTGAAGTGGGTTCTCAGCATTTTTCAGGACTTACCTCACTCCCATAACTGTCTGGGCCCGCTCCTGGAGCAACAGGACCCAGCCAGGTAGTGGAGGAGCCAGGCTCCCCACTGACCCACTGGGAGAGCTGCCAGCGGGCACTCGCTCTGGGGACATGGAGCAGGCACTGCCACAGCCACCCTCCTGGCTGCCTTCATCTTGGAATAACCCCTTCTGTGGCTCAGTGAGCCTGTTTTCCTCTGTGAGATGCTGGTGTTAAATCCCATGGGTTTCTTTGAAACTTACCAGTGACTCGCAGAGGAATTCCCCGTGGAGTCCCAGCCCTTCCCAGCAGCTCAGAGCTGGTGTCAAGAGGTTGATGCTGGACTTTTCAGTGGTGTCCAGTGACAGTACAAGGAGCAACCGCCATAAACTAAAACACAAGAAGTTCCACCTCAACATGAGGAAGACCTTCTTTCCATGGAGGGTGGCAGAGCACTGGAACAGGCTGCCAGGGAGGTTGTGGAGTCTCCCTCTCTGGAGACATTCCAAACCCACCTGGATGTGTCCCTTTGTCATCTGCTCCAGGTGACCCTGCCTTGGCAAGGGGGTTGGACTGGATGCTGATGGTCTGTGGGAGGGGGATTAAAACCCCAGCCTATGCGGGGATGGGGTACAAAGCTGGAGCTACTCCCTCATCCCTTCTCCTCCATGCATTGCAATGCAGGCCTGTCTGCTGTCTGTGGCATGTGGAGCTCTTGGAAGGGCAAGGGATGCCGGGTGTTAACAAAAGCACAGAGTTACAGGGTGAAAAATCAGGAAAAGAACAAAGACTCTCCAGAGGTTTCCAGTGCTGGCTGAGTCCAGTCACGACATCCCGCAGCTCAGCGGCCCCTCGCTGAGCCCTGCAGGCACCCGGGAAGGCTCTAAGGGCTGGGTGATGGGGCTGGAGCTGCTCTGGGGAAAACAGGGCTCTCTGTGACCTGGGAGGGCCCTGATCCCGCCCGGGTTGCCGTGAGTCACCCGTGCCCAGCAGGCAGAGCTGTCCTTCCTCGTTCAGAGTCCTGACATGTGCACGTTTCCAGCGTGGCATCCCCGTGACTAATCCACCTGTGCCTTCCCGGGCTCCCCGCGGGCGGGGAGAGCTCTGTGTCGCTGCTGTGGCGGGGAGAGCTCTGTGTCCCTGCTGTGTCCCTGCTGTGTCGTGCCTCGCTGCTCCCACCGCGTCTCCTGTCCTTGGGAACCAAACCCCCAGCTCTGTGTGAGCCGCAAGGATGGTGTTCCTGGCTCGGTGTAAAGCCCACCTCATGCGACACTGCAGATGGCCAGAATTAGGCTTGGTTACCAGCAAAATGCCTGTTGTTTTTGATAATAACTGTTGTGTTTTTCTACCAGTTCACCCAAACGTGCCAGTGCTAGGGAAGGCTCCTCCCTTCTGTCCCACATCGCCCTCAGGCTCCCCTGTATTCCCTGAGCATCTCCCAGCAGCGCTGGCCTCTGGCTGTGCTCGGCTCCCCCTCGCACAGTGGACATAAATATGCACCGAACCATCTTAATGGCCCCTCACACACACGGGGGTGGAGTCTGACCCCGCTGCCCACCACGGGCCCCCTCAGGGCGCCCTCAAAATGGCGGCCGGGGCCGCGTACAGCCGATCTCCTGTCCGGAACTACAACTCCCGGCAGCCCCCGCGCGCCTTCCCCTCTGGAGGGGCCTCAGCGCTCAGCAGCCCGCAGAGAAGCCTGATCAAAATTTTAAACAAACAATTTAAAGCTATCGTGTCGGAGCGCTGTTGCTTAAGACGTCCCTTGGAACGGTGGAAGTGACGGTTTTAGCGAGCCTCGCGGCCTCCGGTTTGGTCGCCAGCCGCCGTTTATCACTATGGCGAATTTCCCTTTAACGGCTCTCCTGACTCGGCACCTCACGGAGGGGGTCTTGGAGGTGCAAGGGCACCGCCCAAACGGCGGGCTCGGGAGGGGGCCAGCGCGCGGGACGCCCAGGCCATTGGCCTGACGGGCGCGAAGCGGGGGGGTGACGCGCATCCTTCCAGCTCAGCGTGTGAGGGGTAAAGGGGCGGGGCCGGAGTGTAAGGGGCCAGTAACGGCCGGGCTCGCGCGCCGGAGGGGCTTTTGCGCAGCGCCGCCGCCCCCGCAGCAGCGCGTGCCGCCGCTCGCGCCGCGCGCAGGGAGGGGTCGCGCCGCGACAACGCCGGAGCCCCGCGCCGCCCTCACGGAGCCGCCGGGGCTGAGGGAGATGCCCGCCGCCGCTGCACGGCCCGCACAGGGAGAGCCGGGAGACCATGAGGGAGCCGCCCCGCCGGCCCCTGGCCCTGGGCTCCTGCCTCCTGCTCTGCGCCCTGCTCTGGTGAGTGCCGGCCCCTCAGCCCCCCCGCCGCAGCAGCCGGGGAGGGATGCGGGGATGGGGCCCTGGGGGATCACAGGATTGTGAGGGTTGGAAGGGAGCTCTGGAGATCAACCAGTGCCCCCACCCCCACCCAGGCAGGGTCACCGGGAGCAGGTGACACAGGGGCGCGTCCAGGTGGGCTTTGAACGTGTCCGGAGAGGGAGACTCGCCGACCTCCCCGGGCAGCCCGGGAAGGTAAGGTGTTTGTTTTTGGGAACGCAGGGATGCGCCGCTGTGCTGGCAGCGCGGAGGCAGGTGGTGGCTGTCGGGAGGGCGATCCCCCGTGAGCTGCAATAGTCACCTGGTGCGGACAAGCGGCGTCAGGTGAGGGTTGAACCCGCACACCGGGGTTCAAAGTTACCTACGTGTGTTGTTCCCTCTCTGTGTTTTTACTGGAGGTATCCTTGCCTTTCCAATTTCAGGCTGAAGTCTTGCACTGTTCTCTGGAAGATCATGATGCTTTATTCTTGAAATCCTTTTTCTGAGTCTGTCAGAAGTTGTGTTGAATTAAACCCAATGAACCTTCTTATTTTTGCATTGATTATGCCTCTGACAGTGTGTTTCATGGTGATTACCTCAGCTAGGTTTTGTTCCAGCATCTCCTGTTTACTTTGTTTTCAAACTTCCTTAAGAGATGTTATTTACCAGAGCACAAATATTAGGAGACTGTATTTATGTGTGGTAAGTTCTGGGCCTCTTAAACTTTGGCCTTCTTTGAACTTGGTGAGTCACTGTTTGAGAACTGATAGGCAGCAAACTGCAAATATTGAAAACTGAACAGCCACAATTGTGCTACTTTAGCACGGTTCCTGTAGGTTGTTCAGATAGGCTGCTTAAAAAGAGAAATAACCTTGAAGTTCTGTCTTGTCTCACCATTGATTCCAGTTGGATGAAGAGAGGGAGCCCAGGCATCTCCCAGTACAGAATCAGTTGCAAATCTGGTGCTGACACTTGTGTTACGGGATTTGAACAGTCCTGGAGCAAATTTGGTTCATGTCATCACATTTTTGTTTGTAGGAGACAAAAGTGAGTCTAAAAAGTGCTTGAAAACTCAATTAAAACAAAAAGGCTTCTGGCCACGAGGGTTTGATCAAGTGAGCTGTGAGCCCCATAAACTGTCTCCAGACAGCTTTGCTCTTACTCCTTGGACAACTAGGTTTCTTCTCACAGAAGGTTCTAGTTGTATAGCAAGGATTCTTATTAGGAAATGATTAGGAAAACAGTTTTTGTTTCTTGCTTGGAGTACCTTGAAGGCTGATAATCCGTTCCTGCCTCCGGGTAATTTGTTAGGGAAGGTGTTCTCAGCTTAACGATCAGCAGATGGTCAGGACGGATTTTTTTTCTTGCTGTGTTCTTAGTCTGCTGTTTGAACAGAACTCTTCAGTTTGAGGAAAAGTTCAGGCACCTATTCCATATTAGTGAGGGAACATCACATCCAACTAACTTGTTTGGAATAATATACCTGTCTTGTAAATCTCTGATAATTCTGTGTTCCTCTGGGGTATGGTTAGGAGACATAAATTTGCATTAGAGAGTCTAAAATCCCCTGTCTGCAAGGATGGCATTGTGACTATGATCATGTCGGAATTGTAATTGGAAAGCCTTGAAGTCTATTGATTCCTTCATTGTTGCTGGATTGTGATAAGTTGTGATGTATTTAACTTTTTACTAAAATGAAAATCAGCACCTTTGTTCACATAAGCAGTTAAGAACCTTCGAGTAGCAAATGGAAGGCTTTGTGTTATAAATGTTGGCTTTTTAAATTTAGTTGTCTTGAAATGTAATTTTCAAAGGGTTTAGTGCCACTAGGAGAGAACCTCTTTCCTTACAGGCAGCACTAGTGGTCAACCGATGATCAAATTAAAACCAAAAAGACAGGGGAAAAGAACAGAAGACAAAACAATTGCTGAAAGAACACTCAGGGCTGCTTGGACCCCCTTATCTTTCTTTTTTTTTTTTTTTTTTGACCTGGGCTTTGTTTTACTTTTGGGTACATGTTGCTTCTTTCTTTGAAATTAAGCATAAACCAGGAACTTTTTAGTCTCCCATCAGGCATTTTCAAGCTCACCTAAAGAAGTTGGTTCAGTAGGGAAGTACCAATTGGTAAAAGTCAGGGGTGGTGGTGGGGGAAATATTGATTTGACATGTTTTTTTTTTTAACTGGAAGATACCATCCTGTAAGTTAAAAATGTGACTGTGTATTAGGAAGTGTACAAAAAACACAGAAGCTTGAGCACAGGGGTTTGTTAGCCAGTGTCACTTCAATAAAAGCCACGTGATGCTCTTTGGTTTGGGAGTGCAGGGTCAGAGTTGTCTCTACTGGAGGCTTTCTGAAGCTGGAGCAGACACAGCTCTGACAGACCTGAGCCAGCGAGGTTGTTCCAAGTTTCAGAAGAGCGGGATGCCTGCATGGCTTTAGGGAAATACTTTTGATGGAGGTATGGCTCAGGAATGTAGTGCTCTAAAAATAATAGGCATCTGTGCAGATTGGAGCTTTGACTGTGCCTGACAAATGACTCCTGCTGTCCCGAATTTACAAAGATTTTCTTAATGCTTTAGTTAATCCCTTTGTGTGGGTGATCATAATGTAAAAAATACGTTTAAAACTTGTAGTGCTTTGTAGTTTGCCAATATAGAGAGCTATAAGTGGAGAAGATTTAGGAGCTTATAGGAATACCAGTACTATCAGGAGCGAGACCAGCTGTGACAGTTGTTTGAAGAGTAACCTGTGTAAATTGTTCTGACCTCAGCTTTTGCTGCACTTGCTGGGTGTTAGCTGTGAGTTTAATAAAGAAATCCTACAGTAATTTGCCTTTCTATCCCGGAAAGTTCATTGCCACATCCTCATTTACTCAGCTTTTATGAGCTCTTATCCTTGGGTTTACAACTGTGAGTAAATGGAAGATGGAGATAAGTGCATGTGCACTTCAGGACTATTGAGTTTTTGTTACTCTGTGAGTATTACATCAGTAAAGTATGGCTTGTGTCAAAGTGGTTTAGCAGCAAGATGTGCTGGGTTTGGTGGAAAACCCCTGGCCTAGTAGCTCTGACTCTGGAATCCGTAATGAGCGTACCCTGAAAATTGTGAAGGTCACACTGGGTCAGTGGCATAGCCAGGAATAAAGCCTAGGTACAAGTACATTGGAACAGAGTGGATCTTGATACTGTTCTTTATTCCCACCTAATCACGTGCAGATTGGTGTGAGATTTAATGAGACAAACTAATGATCTGTGTAGGACTGTTAGTGTAACTTGCTTGTGGTGGGACTCAGAATTGTATATGGGATTCTCCTCTTCTCTACTTAAATCTCCTCAGAAGGCTGATATTTAAATAAGCACCATGTGTGTGCATTTTATAACAGGAAGAAATTTAGTGATTTGGGCACTGTTCATATAATCAAAACTGTTGTTCCAGGCATCTGATTTCAGAATGGAAAGTATGTTCCTAGGTATGGAGTATCTTGTTTGGAAGTGTCATTGCTCTGTGGTTAAGGCTGGTACAAAAGCTGCATTGGAACTCTTGGACTCCTAAAAATGAAATTTGAATCTGCCCAGCTTGTAACCTGCTCAAGTTGAAGGTGGTGTGTGCGATCAGGGGCTCTGGTGTCTTATGCAAACAGATGCTTGGCTCAATCAATTATTGAATATTTACCTTCTAAAATTACTTGAAAAATCAGTGAACTGCTTTCATGCAGTATCTTCTGAAAGATTTGTCCTAGAAACTTCAAGTTTGGTTGGTTGTTATGCAAATTGTGTACTAAAGTGGCCTCTATCCCATCACGAAGTTTCTGTGTTGACCTATAAGACCCTGTGTGTTTCAGTGAAATGTGCTTCCCCATAGCACTTAATTTGACCTTTTTCTGAAATGTCTTTCTCTAACCTCTTTTTCACTTTGATGTTCTTATTACTGCAAGGCTTTTACAGACTAGTTTTTAGCTATTTTGCTTTTCTTGTCTTTAATTGTCATTATTAATCTAGCTTTTGGTAGACACTGTGTTTCTTTCAAGAGGAAGACATACAGTGTCTTTTAAAGTTAACTCTGGAGGTGCTACAGCCCTCTACCTGGAGAGGCAGAACAGGGTAACTTAGAACTGTAAATCTAAAAAACTTTCTTGTAATTCTTGTTGAAAATACTGAGCTGATATAACAGAAAGACTCATCCCAAAGCTAGAACTTTTTCTTGGTTGAGTAAAAGTGTTTATATGAACGACATAATGGATTGGAATATTAGTAAAAGGTTCCAACAGTTCAAGAATTAGCTTAGGTGCTCAAAGGAATGGCAATCCCTTGCCTGGGGTTTGGAATGGCAATCAGGATATTGCTGAAATCCTTTAAAGGTGAGAAGCCTATTAAAAATACATTATAAAATGTCTGGGAGTCAGGTGGTAGCAGCTTTACAATGATCTAGGGCAAAATTCCTGTTGCTAAACTTAAGGTAACGTTCCTTCCTTGGCACTCTGTCTGTGTTGCACTTACAGCGGGTTTTTAGCATGGGGAGTTGGTGCAGAGCAGCTGTTGGTTTGGAGCCTGCTCTTGCAGTACTGTGCCTGTGTAGACAAGCTTATGAATTCAGACAGTGAGGGGAATCTTCAGAGGTCCAAGTTACACATTACTACAGTCTCTAAGAGCCTTAACGTTTAATCACTGTGCGTGGCTGTTCTGCTGTTTCCCTGTAGTCTTTGTGGTTGGCATCAGGTTTTATTGTGTTTTTCCACAATGTGTTCTTTTCCCCAAACTCCTGCATTAAAGATATTAGTTAGAGTTTGACAGTGGAGCGAGGTTCTCATGAGCTGCAATCTTCAGTGTTACGCAAGTCTGTTCCCAGGAGTCACTCGGAACTGCCTGTGCCTTTGGGCGCTTCCACACGGACACCTTTTGAGGGCTAAGGACTTCTGCCCTGCTTTAAATCCCTGAAATAGGGCACCTGGATCCTCCTTTCAAGAAATAAAAGAGGGTTGTGTTTGTTTCAGTTACATTGCAACATGCATTTAATGTAGGTTGTTGTCTCTTACGGGTACTGGATCAAAACAATGTACAATTAGATGCTGTGAAGGTGTCTGTTATCTCAGCAGCCTTTCCTAGGAGAGGATGAGAGGAATACTGGTAGTGCTGTGAGAAAGGAATGAAGTTCATTTCCGTTATTTGGCTTAGGACAACAGTGGGCAGTCATGAACAAATAGTATGTTCTCCCTCTGTCTTCTTGGATTTGCTCTCTGGGTTTACCCTGGCTCAAAGCTGACTTTCTTTCCCCCCTCAGGACTTACTGGTGTGCATTAATATTCTCAAGATCAGATCAGAGTGTGCAGAGACCTGTGTGGCTGAAGGCTGGACTACCCCTTCAGGCAGTAAATCAGTTAAATCTGATGAAGTATCTGATGCTGCTGGAACCTCCCTTTGCAGTCTTTGCATGTTAATGCATTTAAAACGCTGAAAGCCCTATTTTAAACCAGCAGTTGGAATCTCATTGTTTGAAGCTATGGAATTCAGTATTGTCAGAAGTATCTTTGTGTTTGGCTCCTCTGAGTAAGTGAAATAACTGTTTGGGGAGCACATTCTTCGAAATGTGTGGGCAAGATTAAACACTGAATTGCAAAATACAATGGATTGGTAAAGGATTTTCAAAAAAGCTCCAATTTCAGTTGTTTTGGGGTTGGTTTTTTTTTTAAGCATGTGAATCAAGTTAGTGGTAGGAAATGAGGTGATATCAGTGCCTTGCTGGCGTTATCCTTGCTTAGTCTAGGTCTGTAGTTCTAGTTTTCAGCTTTTTTTCTCCCTTAAAGGTCCACTGTAACTTTTACAATTATCTCAGTAATGTATGCTGCTCTTCTGTGGTGTGTTTTTTGCTTTGTGTTGTTTGGAATTTTTTTACTAGTATTAAGGAAGATTAATGGTTCTTCATTGCATTTATCAATATGTATTTCCACTTCACATGCAGAAATGAGTGTTGTGTCTGGGGAGATTGTGCTACAGCAATCAGTGCCTGGCAATTAACTGGTTGAAGTAATGTTGCTGTCCTAAAAGCCTGGGCTTCATTTTCCAAGAGATTTACTTTGTTCTGCAGGCCCTTTTAAATACAAGTCCTCGGCTAAACTGTTCTGAGAGAAAGATTGATTCCATTAAGTTGCTGGGGAGAGGGTGAGGATTCTTCCTGCTGTTTTTCCTGTGTTGTCAGTGGCTGGAAGGCAGGTTACTGCTGACTGGAGGGTTTGGTTATGGATCTGCTGAGCTCCTCATTCTTGCAGAGCATTTTTTCTCTTTGATAGTTCATTAGCGATAGTCACAGACCTGTAGGACTTGTTCAAAGCAAAAGGTATTTTCCTGTCTTCCTTGCCCTTTCACAGCTTTTATAATTTTAATTTTTACAGTTTTAACATGATTAATCTGAAGTCAGTTACTCTGTTATCAGGAAGGTGAGCTTCCACCAACAACCTGGACCCTCTCCCCATTCACAGGCCAGCTCTGCCCTGGGTCCAAAACCCACCCTTCTCCTCTGCACAGCCCTATCTGATCCTGTGAGTATTTTGAGTAGAGAATTGTCACATGGCAGGAATGATGACATCTTCCTTCTCCCTCGTAGCTGTTGGGCCCTGGAGAGAGTCTTTTTCCTGTGCCTGCAAGGAGGGCTTGGAATTCATGTGCTGGTGATAGCTTCCTTTCATTTTCCCTTCGTTTAAATGACTCTGTCTTGCAGGTGTCAAATGTAAACTGTTCTGAACTGCATCACTCTCCAGTGTCCAAAAATAGGTCTTGCTTGGGGAGAATTTATGAAATTAATTGTTTAGAGGACAGATGTGTTTGAACTGAAGCTGTGTAAGTGTCAGTGTTATGTGAAGTCCTTGGAAAGCCTGGACTGTTTTTCTCTGGGAAGGTCAAATTGTGGAAAAACTCCTCTTGCCTTCATATTTTGCTAAATTGTTTTTTTTTCACCTGTGACTTGTATGATTAATTCTTTTTACCACTTGTTTGCTTTCTACCTGATTGTTATGCCTGTCAAAACAGTTATCAATAGCTTCTCTATCTCTGATAGTCTTCTGCAGCCTCCTTCACAATTACTTAGGGAGTTGGAGCCAAATTAGAACTGGACAGTCTTTCACATGAAACCTACTCTGCAATTTCCGAACCACCTGCACTGTTGAATTTCAGTGCGTTCCTTTTCAAAGCAGAACAGCCTCGGTAGAGCAGAGCCAATTTTACAGCCACGAGTGTACTGAACCATTCAGATAGGGGTGAGCAGCATTTCTGCTTCAGTGGGCAACCACAGTGTGTGCCTGCCCTGGGAAAAGTAAAGATTCCCCCCGCCCCTCTGCAGCTTTGTCTGAGCCTGTAGCATTTGCTCTGGGGTTTGTGCATATCAAGCTGAAAAATTCAAGGCATATTAAAGAAAATAGCTTTTAAACTACAGTTAATTGTAGCACTAAGAGTCGTGCTTAAGTTTCTTTGTTCTTTATGAGATTTAATAGCAGGTGGTACTTTGAGTCATACATATAAAAATGGAACTCTTGAAAACCTCTGTATCCATGTAAGTCACTGACTGTGGGTTATGTGTTTGGAACAGTCTCTTCCTTTGAAGATCTACCTTGTACCTGAGACAGTGTATCTGGTGACTAATCTCCAGCACTATTTGGGCATTAGGTTTGCTTGTTTCTGAGTCAGCATTAAAATACTACTCGTGGGTCATGAGATAGGGAAGGATGGATTAGTATGTGCAGGCAGAAGCTGCTCTGCTTCTACTGCATGTACACTGCAAGTTCATAAGACTCAAGGGGAATTCTCTCCTCTGTAAATTAACAATTAGGTTCTCATGTTTGACTTTCTGCATTTAGAGTAATGCTTGCTTTGGCAAATTGTTTTTATTATGGGCTATATCCTTTACCAGCCTGTGGCTAAAGAAGCCTGTTGAATTAATATGCAGAATGCTGAAAGTCTGAAGAAAAAGAAGACTGGTGGTGGCCTTGGTAAGATGATTAATTTGACTTCTCACAGACTGGCTGGTCTCATGTGGCATTGGTGTTCTGTGAGTTTGTGTTCTTAATGCTCTGTCAGAGCTTGATGGCAGCAGTTGAGTGATATATCCTCTGGTGCAGTTGGGCGCAGGTTTTCCTGTGGGTGCCTGCATGCATACACGAGTTCTCAGTCCCCTCCCTAGCTTAGAGGGCTTTGGGGAGACTTGAGGCATCTTGTTGGAGTTGGGGAGTAGACCAAGAAGAATTTTGGAAAGTAAGCAAATCAGACATTAGACACAGATTGTCAGAATAGCTTAAATCTGAGCTGCCGAACCGCATTCTTCTAAAAGCGGTGTGTGTGCCCTAATAAAGCCTGATTTGTTGCACAAAAACTCTGTATATTAAGGCAAGAAATGTGTGTCTTTTGTTCTGAGTGCTTTTTGTGAGTATAAGTACTAAAGTAGTTATTGATGCTTTTGTGAAAATATACCTTGTGTTTGAAAATGCTGATTCACAGCCAGTGATACCTTTCCTTTCCTGCGCTGAAGGTCTTCATGTTGTTCTGTGCAGCTCACCGGAGATGCCCCCCTTAGTGGAAGCAAAATAGGAAATGAATGTGCGTGTGTGTGTAGTGACAGGGTGGGATGAGCTACAGTATGTTCTGTGTAATTTCTGATTTTGCTATTGTATTTTTTATGAAGAACCAGGGAGTTGTTATATCTGGAAGGACAGATCAGAGGTACTGGAATGAAGAGCTTGAGAAAATTTCGCCATGAAATGACTGAAACTAATTTTTAGAAATATAAATGACTCAAAGTATTTGCATAACTGATTTTTCCAAGTGAGAGCTAGGTAGTAAGGCTGTGAAAGTCTGGTAACATTTCATTCCTTCTCTTAAACGTGCATCCTGTGCTTAAGATAAGACAGATGTTTGATGGAAAACTTAATACAAACAAGTAACTACATGATGGGATGGGAATTTAAGATGTATGAGAAGCATATACCTCCTTCTCAATGGCTATGTGAGACATTGTACCTGCTACAGTATCATACCCTTATATTCAGTTCTTTATTTTCCAGTAACTGCAGCTGCTTCTACCTGACTTGAAGGCTTTCATTTAGCATAGAGGAAAGCTACTGCCTCAAAGATAAGAGAAATTACTGAGGTGATCTGGGGCTGAGACTGACCTGGGCACCTTATTTGCCTGTCTCCAGAATAGTGTGTCAGGTCCCACAAATTCCTTGTCTGTTGTCTTCCGCTCTCCTAATGGTGAGAGCCGTGGATTCAGTGGCTGGTACCTGCTGACAGTCCCTGCTGATGCAGGTGAAAGAGGAGCAATAGGGTTGTACCTCCACAAGACAAGTTCGATTTTTGTGATTGCAGCCTGGAGAAGTGGTGCTCCCCCTGTGTGTGCATATATGTATATATGCATAAAACTGTTTTTAAATTTTGCACTTGGCTGTGGTCTGTTGTTGCATGGGTTCCTCCTTGGTGGAGGAGTCTATGCTGCATATGCTTCCCAATAGAGTTGATATTCGAGCCCTTAGGAAAGGTGGTAGTTCAAATTCTAAGCACTAGAACGATCCCAGCTGTGTGAGCGAGTCATGACCTACTAATGATCTTACTGTTCTGACTCAGGTTGCTGTATCCAGATTTTTCTATGTTATAGACCTGTCTCCTCTTCTGTCCTTTTTTTCAGGATGTTTGTGTGAATTCACCTGGCTGTTATGTGAACAGTATTTCCTGAATGAAAGATATTTGTCTTTAAGGTGGCAGGTGACTGATGTTCAAGTGTTGTTGAGAACTCCACTGAGAGCTCAGTTTGCGTAGTGTTCTGCTGGCCTCACCTGAAGTCAGCATGAAGACCTTTGGGCCTCCAAGCCTGGTGGTTTGCTGTTCAGATGCTGGTTTAGGATGTGAAAGGATCGTGTACTCTAAGCAACAAAAGATGCTGTTCTGGTACAGGTGTTTGTATAGATGATGGCTACTTTTCTACCGAAATAAATCCATTTCTACTGCACAGCAAAGCTGTTCAGAACTGCAGGTTCAAAACAAATGTCTCTGGAGGTCGTAGCTGAAGCCAGCACCTTGTTTGCCTCTTGTCTGTACATTTTCATTGGTTTTTGCATGGGCCTTCAGTGTACTTATTTTCTCTACTTTTTTAAAATGTGCTTGATAATGCTGAGTGTGCAGAATTTTCTCAGGTATGTTCTATGCAGGGAAATAAGGAGCTTTATTTTTTTAGTCCGTGGCTTTAGTTTTTTTCTTAACAGTAATCATTGCTAGAAATAGCCCATTGCTGTATGACAAAGGATATAGTTGATTCAATGTTTCTAACTTGTATAACTTAACTAATTTGTGTCAGCTTCCACTTTGTGACATAGTAACACCCCAGTAACTCTTTTGCTGATAGTTTTGTGTTTTGGAAGCGCTGCATTTGTAGTGGTTTCTCTTGCTAATTTCTTGAGGTGAAGTCCTCCAATGGATTTTATGAGTATCTATGAACTGTATATGTGTATTTTTTAGCCACACTGTGGGAACAGCTGAAATAAAGCTTGGGGACAATGCTGAGGAAATTCTAAAATGTCATGTATTCGTTTTAAATTAAGATTTTTGATATTTTTTTTTAAATAGGCTTCCTGTTTGCAATGTCTTTTGTAAAGACAGTGTCTCATCGGCAGTGCAATATGCTTCAGGTGATGCTTGTGCCCTGGCCAATGATGATGAAAATTTCCAGGAAAAGGTATGCTGAATACATCATATTAATTACTTACTCAGTCTGACTTGATATTGAATTTTAAAAACTGATTCATGCACATTGATTCACAGGGTCTTCTTACCCAGGATATTTAGTGTATTCAGTTGTTCTGTGAGCCAGGATGTTATCTTCTCAAGTTTTTGTTCTCCTTCAGGTTTGTTGCAGTTATGCAACAATACAAATGAACAGTTTGAGATGGGAGAGGGAAGAAAATAGTAAAGCTAGTTTTGGTGGCTTAAGATTTTTTATTTGGGTGGCAGATGTTAGAAGAAGTGGGCATGAGGGAGAGTATGTGGCTCTGTAGAAACCAATATCAGAGGTGGTGGCCTGGATGAATCTAGGCCATGGTATGCCAGTAACATCTGTGTTGTGTTAAAAACAGTGCACAAATGTTTGCTATCCAAAATAGAAGGTTTAAGATTAATTGTTTTAAGTCAGTATTTATCACTTTGTTTTCCTCCTGTTTAATAATAATTAACAAAGCTAAAATATTTGTGTGAAATATATAATAAACAAGGTATGATCCCTTTTTACATTACTCAGCACTTTAGGTTAAATTGAGTGTAATTGTCCCACCCTGATTAAGTCATTACAAGTTTCTGCATATTGCAGTTGTGTAGTGAGTTCCCAAGCTGTTGAGTCACATCAGAAAGTCAGGGTAATTTTATTTATTTATTTACATAGGTAAAGAATCAGTCCCATGATAAAAATGGATAGTATTGATGTATTGGTTTTATCATTTCCTCCAGCAATCTGTAGTAGTGCTAATCATGGTCCTCATTCCAAGAAAGCTTTTATATGCCACATCAAAATTGAAAAATATGTGTTGAGCATTCTAGTTGACTCAGGTGGGGAGCTACCTGACTGTAAAAAAACCCCTTGAATTATTGTAGATTTCTTAAGCAATCCAACAACTAGGGTAGCTGTATTTTTTTTTTCCAGTTTGTGCAGCCAAATAGCATTCAGTCCTGTTCTTCTGGCTGCCTGAAAAAAAAAGTTCTGCTTTAGTTTAATGGCTGATGTAATAAAACTGGAAAGATCAAGTAAGCTTTGACACTGGGAAGCCACTGGTGTATGTTTTCTACTTTTTTCCAGCATTCCTCCTTTCATTCTATTAATGTGGCTGCATTGTTAAGCACATTTCTGAACCTAAACCCAAAGATGTGAAAACTCATACATTACACTGTTCTTTTTACTCATTAAAGAAAATCTCTTGGGTGTATGAGAAATCTTAAGCATTTGTCTGTTACTCCTAATTAGGCTGCTGGAGCTGCCCTGCTCAGCAAAGAGCAGTTCTGCAGCCCTTGATGGGTTTTCCTTAGATCAGTTGTCTCTTCAAACCATTAATGCTATTTCATCTTTGGGACTAGGCTGTGAGCTAATAATGTTTGGGGGAAAATATTGCTTAGCTGTTGTCTCTAAGATTTTCCCACTCAGGTTTGTAGCTCTTGCTCTTCTCCTGGATGCCTTAACTCTCTCTGTCATGTAATGTTGTGTAACACAGCAGCCCATTTTGGATCTGAAGTCCAGCACTTGCAGTATTTGGCCACAAGGTTTTAGACAGCCCTTATAAAACAAGGGGGATGTAAATGTCTACCAGATTTCTTGCTGTATTTTGAAGTATTGTTCAAAAATAACTTTCCTATTTTGTAGTCAACTTAAAAAAAAGTTTGAGGGGCAAGTGTAAATTCTTGTTAGTTTTAGTCTCGTGGCTTTAAAACTTCTTTCCCCTCAACTGTGTATTTTTTTTTTTTTACTTTGTGAATTCACTGCACTTGATTGTAAATTTTTAGTTGTGAAAGAGAAGGTTGCTTTAAAAGGGTACAGCAGACTTGTGCAATTACTCTCGTTCTGCTGATTGGACTCCTGCATCTGAAATGTGCCACGTGTTATTTTTTCAATGGTTGCAAGTCATCTTAGGATTTATTTTTCATTCCTTCTCTTTTGGACAGCAAGGAGATAGGGAGGATTTGTCAGCATGGGAAGTCATAGCAGAATGATGAGCTTTCCTTAGCAGACAAACTGAATGATATAAGAAAATGCTAAAATGGTCTTTGCAGTGACGATTTAACTGAGTTTTTTTAACTTGCCATAGTCTTTGTGCAGGTGAGGTTTTAAACATATGTGGACAGTGGCTCTGAAGGTTAATGTAGCTTAACTCCTTGATATTTTAATGATGGAAAAGGTGGTATTACTCAGTCTGTATCAGAGGTGGCTCCTCTTACTGAGAATAGGCAGCCTGTGTTACTGTGTACTTACAGCTGTTGTACCTGTAATATTCCAGGGGGAAGAGGCTGGTCCCAGACTGGAGCCTGAGCAGACAGACTCAAGTACACAGAGTTACTCTATGGAAGAGCTGCTCAATGACTTTACAAAATCTGACCAGGCAAGACTTTTATCTCATTTGCTGTCTCCGTACACTCTTCAAATGCTTCTTGGATTTCAGCCTTTCATTTTGATTGTCTAAAGCTCCCAGTAACTGTCTATCACATTTCACCTGCACACAGAACTGCTGTTAGACTCATGTTTCCAATGAAGGACAAAATGTGTGAACTAACAGACCTTGCATTTCCCATGTGCATAAGTAATAGGAGTAATTTAGTACTTGTAGGTACTGACTAAATGAAACTTTCCAAAATAAATTAAAATTGGATGTTATAGTTAAAGATGTCTCTTTATAAATAAAATATGAAAAACCTTCTCACTGAGGTATTTTTCATAGAGATCAGACTTGGTGATCATAGCAGTCCATTTTAGCTTTGATCCTTCCTGGCTTCTGTCAATTTAATTTCTTTTTTTAAAATGGAAAAAGGGTTATGCTTCAGTAGTATCTGCCATTGATACCATTAAGCCAGTGCTCAGTGTTAAATGTTATAAAGCTCACTGTTAAAGATGGTTTATTTGATTATATATTTCTGGTTTGTAGATTGCAAGACAATACATAGGACATACTTCAGAAAACATAATGCATGGCTTCGATGTGTAATTCTGTAATAAAGCCTTGAGACCTCTTCACGTTCAGTTAGATGGCTTGGAGTAATCTAGCAGTTGACAAGAGGCTCTTGTTTAATAATATTTTCTGTTGCTGCAAGAGTTTAATCTGACCTGTTTCAGTGGTTATATGCTTTTTCAGATTTACTAAGCCTTATTTTGAGTGTGCTGTGCAAAGGCTTATGAAAACTGAAGACCTAGAATAACTAAGACTCAAGACTACTAAGCTGTCGAAGCCATAAGTGATTAATCTCTTTATTCAGCTACAGCATGGAATAGACTTCTGAAGACTTTTGGACCTCCATTTGAGTGATAAAATTGGAAGCCTTCTCCCAAATTTAGTTTAGGATGAAAACAGTAAATTTTATTGTAATAGAACATGCAAATAGGACTGTTTTATTTCCGTTGCTGCAATATGCAAACTGGTTTTCTCCTGACTATCTCTATAGGATTGCACATCCCTGCTTCAGTTAATAGTTTTACACGTTATTGCAGACTGTGGAAGAGTGTTGCAACTATCCCAGAGCAGCACAGAAATACCACTTAAGGAAGAAAGAAAATTTATTTCTGACAAATCTGAACTACTGAACTTTGAGAACTCCATACTAGATGTTATTGTATGAATGCTTTTCGTGTTCAGGTTTTGAAAAATGTGTGTTCACCTGTGATGTTTTCACAGTCAACAGACATAAGTGAAGCAAGCCAGCCCGAAGTTGTGAGTCCACCCTCAGCAGATGTAAATGAAGCTTCCTCCAGCATAGTTGCAAGCACTGAAAACACTTCCAGTTCACCTACCTCAGAGATACCTCCAGTCTCACAGCCTGAGTAAGCCCTCTAAATTTTGTTGGTTTTTGTCTTCAAGACTATCACTTACTCTAATGTTGTTAAAAGGTTTAGTAAGGATAAAACTAGACTGTTACATGTGATTGTTTTGCTGGTTTATGGTGTCAGTGCTAATGGAGTATGTCATCATTTACTCAGTGTGTGGATAAACACTTGTGTACTTGCATGAAGTGAGATACTATTGCCATTATCAGTTTCTAAGCTGCTGCTTTGAGAAAAAGCCCATGTGCTCAGATAATCTGTACTATAAAAGCCCTCAGGCCTTTCCCATTAGGATTTCTGCCCTTCACAAATGTGCTTTCACATCTGTGACAACAAGCATCGAGGCTGCTTCAGCCATGGCCTCTGCTTTCAGTTAAAGAAGAACTCTGAAGAATTTTATTTTGGAACTTAAAACAGAGCAATCTGAAATAAGTTCTGATACGAGGAGATTTTTGACAAAATAGCAAATTTTTATATAAATGCAGTCAAGACCATTTGTAGTTCTAGTACTCAGCAGGGTATTGCAGAGCTACCTCTGCTGCAGGAAACCTTCTGGAGTTTGTGTGGTTTCCCTTCTTTTGTGGAATGCTGTGCTATCAAACGTGAGCTGTAGTAGGAAAATGCATGTGTGTGTACTTCTCAGTACTTTCACAGAGTTCTGCTGGGCTTTCTGATGTGTGCTGAGGGAAATACATTGTTCTAATTGCTGATAAAAATTGAATATTTTGGTAGATAAAAATTGACACATTAAAAATTAAGTAGACTTGTCTTTGGTGTTTTGGGTTTAAGAGTCCAGTTTTTCTGCTTTACCGAATTGAGCTTCTTTACCATAGAAAAGGTGTGGAAGTCTTGTTTGCTGACTGATCTTGCCTAGTCTGCCAGGGCTAATGCTTAAGCACCTTTTGGTACTTCATCAGTGTCTTAAATTGCAAGTCTTCCAAAATTTGCAGTTCTTATAAAGCAAAACTGGAATATCATTTCAGCTTGTCATTTTGATAGCTGTTGTCGACTACTGCAGTGATTCCTTGTTGTAACATGTTGTAAATCCTATGTCAGGTTGTAGAGACAGGATGTTTTTTTCTTTTAAACATTCAGCTTGGTATCTGGTAACTGTTCAAAACTGTCAGTCACAGTTGAGGATACTGGAGTGAGGAACTCAGAAGACTTGCCCTATGAAATGAATGGAAATGGAAACTTGTTTTGGAGCACCTGATTGATTAGTTAATGCTGGGCAGTGTTCTGACACCAGTACCATTTTCAGGGAAAAAGGGCAGAATTAATATAGGAGAGATGCATGTTTCAAACTGCACTTTAGCTTTAAATAGTAATGGATGGACTCTTATTGTACAGATTAATATTCAAAACAGCTGTAGTTCAACCCTGTATTTAAACAAGATCTTTAAAAAGACACAGTTGCATTTTTTATCTTCAGACAGATTTTTTTCCTGTTTTAGATGCTGAGGCCTGTCAGTGTAATAAAGTCCAGCTCCCTCAGGTGTTACTGGTCTAATAATACAGCAGAGCCTCTTAGTCAAAATATTCTGAAAGTAATTTTATTCCAAACTATTTTTACTTTGTAATGGATCCTTTTTTAGGACAGCACTGACTGTAGCTTTTGTACTTGGGCCTAGTCTGAGGAAAACTTCATGCAAAATTATCTGAGCTCCTTCTGGCTACAAGTAAAGACAGCTGCTGTGCAAAGTGAGCTTGTAGTGCATTTTAAAAGTTAAGGCAAAGCTACTAACAAATCAGGGTATCCAAAGGAGAGAGAGAACACCACAGCTTCTAAGTTCACCTTTTGCCAAAATTAGTTACTTGGGGCCAGTCAGGTACATCCTGAGATCAGGGGATTTTTAAGTTCATACTTGTTACATATTTTATTCAGTTGATAATTATTCATACTTTCACTTACCTACTGAGACAGAGAATATGTGGAGCTTTTCAGCTTTAAGTGTAGTAGTCAGCCTTATTCAGTTAGTGAAGCTTTACATGCAGAGCCAAACTGTGCACCTCAGATGTAGGCATTTTTGGGGTGTTCAGAGAAACTACTCCCTGTTTGTAGCTAATAAATTCTTGTGTTCATAATGTTTGTTAGATTTTGCTACAAAGCAAAAAGTCTTGAATGTCTGTGAGGTTTTTGTGTTATGTTGTAGGAACTTTATCATATGAAAGGTACTAAAATTGTCTCCCTGGGTTGGTTGCAACTGTTTCTGTTGATAATTGTAGCAGCCAGAGAACCAGAAAGATTCCCTTTTAAGTCGCTGACGTGCTATTTGTGTTTTGGCAGCTCTGTCATGATATTGGATTAACCTACTTTGCTGCTGACATTAAGGAAAGCTTATGTTGAATTTTAGAGGGCAGAATAAAACTTTGACTTATATCTGGCTATAGCATAAAGCAATATGAAAGTCATTCCTGTACAGGAGAAGAGGGGACAGTCAGAACTGGAAGTTATTAGTTGTCCAGCTTCTCTCCACCCATTGTCATTCCGAAAGAGCAAACGGGGAGACTTTTGTTCCAATCTTTGCCTCTGGATTTGTCTGATGTGGTGTGCTCAGCCTTTCTGGGAGAGAGGATGTGAAGCAATGGGCAGATCAGCTGGTTTGGGCTGTTGGTACAGCTTGGATAATGGTCTGCTGGGTTACCTGATTTTTATTACACTAGTGAAGAAAAAAATAAATGAACCTAGAGCAAAGGAAGTCTGCCTGGCTTTGCTGTATATTGTTACAGCACCTCTTTTCTCCTCTGGTTTTAGCCAAGTTCTGTTCTGACTTCCACCCATTGACTTGGGAACATTAGTGAGGGAACTCAATCTCGTGTTTCTTTCCTTTGTTGAAAGGGGAAATAAAATTGCTGGCAGCCAGATAACTATGAACCTGTTGTTAGTTTGTAATGATGATGGGAAAAATTACCCATTGCAGTGTTTGGTAAAATGTTAGATGAGAGTCCTGGGAGATGAGAAGCTAGTTGAGTTCCTTTCTGGGACAAACAAGCTAAAATGGAAATTCTTTTCTTGCATGGGTACAGCTGAGAATGCAGTTCCTTAAGTACAGCATGCTTCATCCATTTCTGAATTATTTCTGAGCCTGTTGCTTTATGAAAACTTTCTAATATCTTTAGTTATGTGGTTGATTGTCAGGGTTACTTATATCATCAGAAGGCTAAAAAGCATGTTATTTCTTTCCCTTCAGTGCAATAGAGAATTCCCGTGCTGATACCCCTGTAGTCAGCTCTAGTGAAGCTGAGCAGTCAGAACCTGACTGTGATATTGGTGGGACACTTGAGGCTGACCCTCAGAGTGAGCCTTCCTCTTTTGTCAGTCCACCAGAGAGGTGAGTATCCATGCAGGTTGTGAGTCTGAATAGTGTAAAGGTAGTTGTTCTTTTCTGTCCTGGCCTTGCAGAAAATGTTTGCATGTGCTTGCTTATCTACATATTTGTGTGTTTGTGTGTGTTTGTTATTGTATATGACTGATTTTATGGGTCCTTATACTCTTTATGCTTTCAGCCTTGCAGGTCAACATATAGAGAATATATCATCTTCACATGGCAAGGGAAAGAAGACAAAATCTGAATTTGAGTCGAAAGTTTCAGTACCTGAAAAAGGGGCAGATGAGCAAAAATCTGCTCTGAATGCCTCGGAGAACTTAAAAAGGGAGGTAAGCAGTGCTGGTATTTACTCAGTACACACAGGAGCCCAGTGCCCTCTGCTAGGTTATCATCACTGATAAAGATGAGTGATATCCATTGCTTTCCTGATTGCCACTGTATAAAACAGAGAGAAAAGGGCAGCAAGGCTGATCTGCTGGCACTCAGTTTTTCTGAGCTAGCAAGTCTTTTCAAATACAAGACTTGGGGAAGTCAAGTAAAACTATCTGGAGGAGAATCCAGAACTGTTCTTTATGTAAAGATGGTTAAGCTGGGACTTCCCACAGGACACTGTGGATGCAGAATTTTTTTTATGTGGGCTGAAAAAGAAAACAGGTAGGAAGTTGCATGGTTCAAGTGAGCTTGTAGAAAAGAAGCTTGAGGGTTGAATCTTGACTGAGTCAGGAAGTTCCTGACTAGCAAGCAGATGGCTAGAGGCAAAGATGACAGTTGGAGGAAATACAGAACGTTTGGTGTGTTTTTATTCTGTCCCAGGAATCTTACTCGGCCCCTGTTAAAGTGGGATATTTAACTAGACAGGTCTCTTATACTCAACTGTATGACTTTTTTATGCTCTTACTGTGAGGCACTTTCTAAAGCTTATGTTTTTTAAATAGCTAAAGAACGACCAAGGCCATGGCTTTTTGCTATTTTAGGATCACATTTAAACTGTCACTGATATCTTGGGAGCTAACTTTAAAACATTTTCTACAAAATGGCCTCTACACTTGAAATGTCGAGCCAAAGCTGTTTGTGCATCTGATGGTGTGCTGAAAATGTGTTTGTACAGAGAAGTTGACTTGAAATTCAGTTTAACAGGGTTGCTGCTTTGTTAGGCAAATCCAAAATATTATTTCTTTGATTAAACGTTAAAGAAACCATCTTTAAACATATCATTCTGCTGTTTTTGAGATGTTCAGAAATTCCAGGGGACTTCTGGAATTCTGTCATGACCAAAATTTATGTTGGAAGATTTTTTTGCTGCAGGGAAACCTTTCCTTATTAGTAGGGGGAGGAAAAGCAAAAATTTTGAAGGAAGAGCAGGTGTTTGAGACAGAATGCTTAAATTTTACTTAAAATGTATTACTTTAGCCACAAAAATTGCCATCACCTTGGTGAAAGAATCTGTAATTCCAGGAGGAAATCATCACGTGTTTTTTCTGGCTCGTAATTTTGCTTACCTTGGCACGAAGTTGTTAACATGGGTGCAAGTGATGTGTCTGCTCTTGACTTGATGAGAGCTTGCTTTATTTGTTGAAGTTCATTTTTGTTTTCATTGTTGCTACTGAAAAATATTCACAATCGGTGGCTCTTTCTTTTGCAGAAAGACTTTAAGAAAACAGGAGAAATTGACCCTACATCAGTAATAACTCCAAAGGACCCTGGAGACATTCCAACGTTTGATGAATGGAAGAAGAAAGTCATGGAAGTGGAGAAAGAAAAGAGTAAGTTCAGGATTCGTTGGTTTGCTCTAAATAGAGACTGCTTTCATCTTGTACTAGATTTGAATAGGGAAACTGTCTCCATTTGGAATGCAGCCTGGAACTTCATTTTTCTGCTGGAATTACATAATTAATGGCCTTCATTATATAAAAGCAGTGAGCAGAAGCTCGCTGACAGTGAAAATACTGTTTGTTTGCATGGTTTGTTCTAGTAGCAATATTTTCTTGTTCCTAGGTCAGTCAATGCACCCCTCTGCTGTTGGTGGGCAGCATGCCACTAAAAAGGTCCAGAAAAATAGGAATAACTACGCCTCGGTAGAGTGCGGTGCCAAAATCTTGGCAGCGAATCCAGAGGCAAAGGTAAGCATTTACTAATTATCAGTGTGCATTATTTTAATGTACTGTTATGCTGGAAGTATAACTTAAAGTACACTTAAAACTGAACACTGATTTGTGAAGTAATCTTTTTGTGTTTATTGGGATTTTGATTTATAAAAACGAGACATAGTGATCTGTGCTTTTTTTAAGGGGGATTGCTATAGAGGACTTGATGTCTTTTTAAGTGAATTCAGAAGGGGGAGCAGAGTCTACTTATTACAGAAAATGAACAACTGAATCAAGTTGTATTAAATATCTCACCATAGTAAATAATCTGTGATGGCTTCACAGTAGTATGATTTACTGTGTCCTGTATATTATCTTGCTCAGAATGTTATGAAACTTGGTTATTAGCCCACATACCTAATATCAGTTATTTTTGGAAAGTGGGAAGAAATCCTTGGTGCTCTGTTGGTATCTACCATGCAATTTAAAATACTAATCCTCTTCTTTATACAGAGTACTTCAGCTATTTTGATGGAAAACATGGACCTTTATATGCTCAATCCTTGCAGTACTAAAATCTGGTAGGTTACTGAGGTTTGCTCACATGATTACAATTTTCCATTGTGATGGCAATGTGTTTATCCTGTGGGACTGACTTGACCTTGGTGTGTTGCTGCTTGAAATGGGTGTGTAAGAAACTTTGACAGAATTAGCACAAGATGCTCTATTGTGCCTCCCACAGTAATCTAGCTCTGCTATTGAGAAGTAATATTAAGGTGGTATTTTTATTTACCTCCCTATTTGTAGGTTTTGCATAATTATAATCTTGCAGAAGGTTAGTGAGTATTTAGGTAGAGATTTTGGTTTCTTTCTCCAACTATCAAATAACTAGGAGAGGTGATCAGAATTTACCATATACTAACTGGTATTTCAGATGTGATTTAAATAATATTTACTGTCCTTAGTTTTTAGTTCTGTGACTTGATGCCTTTGAGTACAAGATGGATGAAGCTCTTGTAGCTGCAGGTGCTATCTAGAGCTACTAAGCTGGATATTCAGGAAAATATCACTAGTGATTCTGAAGGGAGCAACAGGTGTTGCCTTCTTACTCTACAGCATTTTTGTGGCTTCGCAACAGTAATGGAGTAAAGGGCTGGGGATTGTAACTGTGGAAGGAAAAGTCTTTTTTTTTCTTTATTTAAATATTTCCTTTTTGTCTTTAAGGTTTGTTGTTGAGCTCTGTGAACCAGTCCAAGTAAAGCAGTTTGACATTGCAAATCATGAATTATTCTCTTCCACTCCTAAAGACTTTCTGGTGTCAATTAGTGACAGGTATGTTATCTAAATTTACCCTTCTGAATGAAAAAATGAAATAATTATTAGATACAAGGCTTCAAAGAACATGGTCTGTGTATGCCTGTTATTATGCAAAGTGTAATGTTTTGTGAAATTCCATGGATTTTCTTTGTGTGTGTATATTGTGTCAATTTAGCATTTTTTTTTCCCTTTGCCTCAAAAATTAAAAACTCAATTTCTTTTTGGATGCTTGAAGCACACAGATTTGGACTTTCAGCACTTGGTCTATTGTGTAGTTCTAACTCTGCCTTGCTCACAGTTTTTCACTGCTTGCTTACAACAGTATTTACAACCTGTCACTTAGATGTTGTGTTCTTCACTGTTCCTGTGAGGTGGCTTTTTTTCAGTTCCAGACACTTTGTTGTAGACTGGCTGAATTTCAGTAATTGGATCAAGTGCAGGGTTTTGTCCTTCGGGGGCTTACACACTGTTTTAAGTATGTGAAGAGGTGCTGCTGAGTTTTTATGCTGGGACTACTTTTATCTTGCAGCTCTTCCTTCCATAAAAAACACATTGCTGTTACTATGCAACTGGAAAGAAAAAATTATTCCTTCTCTGGAAAGGCGTTTGGGGAAACCTCAGCAAATGTCTGTAAACACTGTGTTCTTGCATTTCATTAGCTGACTTCATTGTTTCCTTTCTAGGTATCCAACAAACAAATGGATTAAATTAGGTACTTTCCATGCCAGAGATGAGAGAAATGTCCAAAGCTTTCCTCTGGATGAACAGATGTATGCAAAATATGTTAAGGTAACTTAATACTGCAGAAGCATCCATGCTTGTCAGGGATGGAAGGGTTTGCTGGGCTTACCCTGTGTAACAGCATCCAGAGAAATGTGTTATCCAAGCCTGCCTTCCCATTAATTGCCCTGGGTTCATTAGTGGCCCCAGTGGTATGGGCCATGTACACTCACAAGCCTCTGACCTGCCTCAAAATGGTAACTGAGGGGATCTTGGGAGGCACCTATTGCCTTGTGTCCAAGTGCATACTTAGCTGATAGCTGAATTAAGAAAAATCCAGACAATGTTCTATTCTATTTGACTTAACCAACTGTCCCCTGAATGCAAGATTAGAAGAATCTCAACCTATTTTGTCTCTTGGCTGTACCTGCTTTATACACATACATATGTACTATCTCACTCCCTGGAGCACAGATCAGAATATGTGTCTTTCTTGATATTTTTGTATTTTATTCTGCTGTACAGTTTTAAGTGAACCTGAAAGACTAAATGTTTGAATCTTAATTCTCATCAATAGATTCAAAGTGCAGTTTTGCAATTGCTCATAATTCTGACTTGGGCAAATTATTTAAGCTCACTGCTACTGGAGCATTGCTGTGATATCTCCACCTTCAAAATAGCTTGCATTTATTCAGGAGACTCAAAGAGAATAAAACTCCATAAATAATTAATGTGGTACTTGAACAGGGATAAAAGCTTTTGTGAAAATATGGGGATGTAGTGGAGGTTTAAATTCAAATAAAATATAGACCTTTTAGGTCCTCTCCAGTGATGTGTTTATCTGCCAGTTATGGTGCTGCCAAAAAAAAAAATGTAGTTGTGCTACTGAATTATGCTTTGTGCTTTCATGAAGAAGCAGCTATGAATGACAGTTGTTTAACTTCTCTACCCAGAAATTCTGCATGAGTCACAGAATAAAGATTTCATTTATTTTTAATTCTGTTTTCTGGCTGAATTAACACCTCAAGGTAGCTGGAATCTTGTTTGTCACTGAAGATCCAGAATTCCAGTAGATGCTTCAGCACTTAATCCCTTGGTGGATACAGTGCTCTGCCTTGAATAACATGGTAAAATGTTCAAGTTCTGAGTGTGTAGTCTACAGAAGAAAAGTCCAAAAATTTTTCAAAAAAGTTTAATTTTTTGATGTGGCCTACTGAACTTTTATCAAAAACAATTGAAATTTTTTTGTAAGAGTGCTTTTATGGGAACAGTTGGTCTCACTTTTAGATTATTACAATCCTTCAGTGGTAGTGTCTACGTGTCTACATAGTAGTTTCATAAATGTATTCTACACTTGCAAATTAATTCAGATTAAATAAATACCAGTGTGTAGTCAAGGTGGCACTAGAAATACACGGACAACTGAAGCTTCCAAGATCTGATCTGTCATCAGATGCTCTATTTCTCCAGTTGTGCTTCTATAAACTGAAGCATGTTATGCTGAACTTGAAGTAGCAGCAGTACACAAATGCATGCTATGTGGGGTTATTTTTCCTCTTGAGTCACTTTCTGTAGTCTGTGCTCTTTAAGGGAAAAAAAATACACTTAGAACACCTAACACACTTCAGTATTCTGTCTTCAATCACGCTGCCTTGAAAAATTGAATAACTTAAGTTAAACTTATAACTTAATAAAACACTCGTTGCATGTAACCTTCAAATCTGCAAGGTACAAGGGCTAAAAGAAATCTTGCTACCCCAGGCAGATGTAGTATTGCAACTTAATCCTCCACAGCTTGTCATCTTAGGCATTTATAGTACTGAATTAAACCCAGCCAAACTCTGTAGTTGCCTGTGGCATGTGTGTTCAGCCTTTGTACTGACATCTTTTTTTTTTTTTTCTCCTTTCCCTTCTCTCGCTTCAGATGTTCATCAAGTACATAAAGGTTAGCAACCTCTTCTTTTGGAATGGTGAATGCTTGGGGCTTGGGGGGTTCTCTGCTGCAACTCAGCACTTTAATGCATGGCAAGAATAAATCTCTTGGCCTTTTCTGCTGTGGGCAGTCTGCAAATCCCTTGAATAAACAAAACTTGGAATTTCAAGGTTGAATGTGTATGTTAATGAACTCTTGACTCTGTGGGTCTTTGGAGTTTTATTTTAAGTACCTCTTATTCTTTAGGTGGAGTTGATATCACATTTTGGATCAGAACATTTTTGTCCTTTAAGTCTTATAAGGTAATGTTTTTTGTTTTGCTTTGTCTTTCTACCTCCTTGCAGTGAGGATTAGTCTTTTTCAATAGTATTTGAACAACAAATTCTAGTTTTCAATTGAAGTTATCTGCAAATATTTTGAATTGAAGTAGTTAACCTAACTCACCTGCTGTGTAGACTCCTTCATGTCTGTTTAAAGAAGTTTTGAATCTTTTTATTTGGTTCTCCAGTATGCAAGGAATAGTTTATATTTGTAGGGGGGAGCATGAGGGAACAGGAGCAGCTTTAGAGAAGGACATGAGCGTTCAAGGCTGACCAAGCAAAATAGGGAACAAGTGGTGAACTAAAAAGAGCAGGTTTGGTGAGTGCTTTTAGAAAAAGCTGCTGTGTTTTTTGGCACCCCAGGTGCTTGCAGTTAGTAATGCTTGGAGTATCCAAGTAGAAACACCTGTGTGCTTGTGGTTCAGAGGACCATCAACCTCTGCTCTGCTCCTAAAAAAACAGGTCTTGAACTTGGGAACTCTGTAGTGGTATAAGTCAAACCATATTTTCAGTTAACAAGACTGCTTTAAATTGGATTGATTTGATATGGTCTTGGCAGAACAGGTCAAAGAGAATATAGTATGCAAACTGAAGTAGTTATGAATAGATACTCCTGAAGTTAGTCAGAGGTGAGGCTGAAGAGGAGGTGTAAGAACTCATGGAGAGCTTAAGACAAGGAAGTCTAGGCGTGAGTTAGAGTTAAAAAGGAGGAAAAGACTCTTTGGAATTAGTAGAATGAAAAACAGGATCTTGTTTTTGGTTCAGCATTTAAAAGCCTGCAGTGGACTTTGCGGATACAACTTTGAAAAAATAAACATACCTCCAGCTTAATCTTGGTTAACTGAATGCAACTACTGTGTTTCTAATTAACTTGCTACATAAAAGTAATAGTGCTTATCAATTAGGTAACACAATTACATGACTAATAGGCTAATATTAGGTTTTCTTTTAAAACTTTGTTCATAGGGTATTTGGTACTAGCATGGTTGAAGAATATGAAGAAATAGCTGATTCTCAGTATCAGTCTGAACGACAAGAACTCTTTGATGAAGATTATGGTAAACAAATATTTTGTGCATTTTTTCAGCAATTCACACATCTCCTGTGCTAGTCTGGTGGCTTGTTGTTTCCTGGTTATGATAAAAGATTTGACTGTTAAATTTACTGTGTGTCTTGTTGACAGTGTTCTGGGCTCTTCCAACAATCCTTTTAAGTTTTAAACAATTTGTTTAAATGTAACTATGTGGAAGGTTGCTTTAAAATGCTCGTACTAAGTCTTTCTTTTACTTGGCAGAATAGACAATAATTTCTTCATCTGCTGACAGTAGTCAAGGATTACTAAAATAGCCAAAGCAGCTCACACTAAACAGATTGACACTTAGTGTCCATAGCCCATTTCCTGTGATTGTTTTTATAATCAATGCTACATGCAATTGGGAAGGAGCTTATTTTGGCTGCAGACATGGTGTTTTAATTGAAAAATGTGAAACCATCTACCTCCAGCCTCTGTGAAGCTCAGTGAGTTGTTTGCTGCATCTGTCTTATGAATCCTGGCTAACCCCTGTATCTGACCTCTAACTTTATTTCTGTAGTTTCATTTTCACACAATCAAACTGACATAACTGAATGAAATGTTAAATCTTGAGGTTTATATTCTCTGTCCATGACACATTTAATTTTGATAGTCACAAGTGTTCTTCTTTATACTTAGATTATCTGTTGGATTATAACACAGGAGAAGAAAAATCTTCAAAAAATCTTCTTGGTTCTGCAACAAGTGAGTATGATTTATTAGAAACACTATTGCTGTGCTAAAACAAGATGAGTTAATTCAAAGTAGAATGACATTTTGTCATGCAACATCTACAAATGCCATGTTCTTCTACTGAAGCAATATATTGTAATTCCTATTTAGTTTCATAGGAAAAAATGACAATTTCAAGTTGGGATATCAATCTTAAAGTGTTCTAAAAATGGAACTTTCCATTTCTAAGGATGTCTCTTTTGTGAAAACTTTTTCTGTATGTACAGATCCTGAGCACTTAAGATAATGTGAACCTTGCATAGGGCTGTAAGTAGCCAGTACTCATGTACTGTAGAGCCTTAATTATTTGGAACTTGGAAATCTGTGTTTAATGTGCTTTATTTATAGGAGACAATATAAAGATTTACTTTGTGTACGGTTTGAAAGGGAGGAATGGAGAATACTGTTTCTGAGAAGGCTTTATGTAAATGTTGTAACTTATGTTCTTTATAAGGGCTGTGTTTTTGGTTTTGGTGTTTGTTTTTTTTTTTTAGAGAACTAATAGTTCTTGACTGCCTCTTCTCACTTTTCGCTTTGGAAAACCTCCAGTGTAGGGTTTGTTTGCTAAGAATATGTGAATATTTAGTTTTAATGGCATTCTTAACTGCTGAATTATTCAGGCTAGTATCAGCTCCACACAAATTTTTCTAAGGAGCTCTTACACTGTTCTGCTCTTCCTTCTGTCTCAGTTGATGAAGATTTGTTCCTGTAGTGTAGATTTGCACTCAGTTAATGCTGTCTGGGCTCAGGCTTTCCTTTCATCCCATAGTGGATCAAAGCTGCAGAATTCTCTGATACTATTTCGTAGAAAATAGTTGTCTCCTGAGAATAAAAAGGTCATGGCTAGGAATATTCATAGCTTAGAACAGTTTTCAAAAGGGAAATAGTGCAAAAGGCAGATTCTTTCTAATGTTAGTCTCTCACAGATGAGAGAAAGCAATAAATTCTTCCCTGACGCTGCTTATCTGTTCTCTGTGGCTTTCAGACTTTCTACTCTCAAGCTGTCCTGATGATGCATATTCACATGATCTGTCTGTAAGGGCAGTATTGCAAGTTTACGTTCACTGTCTAAAAAATACAGTGACTTTTCTGTTAGTTTTTTCGAGTACTAAAGCAAAGATTAAAAGATTTGAAACCTCTGTTGCTGATGGTGCTCAGCTGTCTTCCTAAAGCACTGAAACATTGCAGTGATCATTGTTCAGTGGATCTTGTTGTTGAGACCTTTCCTCTCTGGCAGGGTTCCTCTTTTGGAAGGAGTAGAGTTTGTGGGTTTTTCTGTGGTGGTTTTCTTATATGTACATGCCTTGACAAAAGTGATAGGTTTCCATTTTGCATCAGTTGTTTTAAACAAGCAGTGAGGAAGAGGGTCCTCTGAGGGGAAGATGTAGGGATTCCCAGACATTTAATCTCATAGGAAGTATTCTGCAGTCTTCCACTAGTCTTGACATTTCTTGACTCACTTTAGTTCTATTATGAGAAAGGAGCCAGCCTGTCTTTATTAGAGCTTTTCTGTTTGAGTGTTCAAGCTTTAAATTTCTGGCTTAGGACCTTCCTCAGAGATTCACATACTCAAGTTGTCAGCAAATTCCATGCTTAAATACTCTGTTTGTTTTACTATTCCTTGGTTTCAGTGGACTGATGATCAGCAAGTACTTCTTGCTGTTGTTAGAAGGTCCAGCTGGTAAAGGTTAGGTGCAGGTTTCTAGCTTATTAACCTACCCTTTAAAAGGAACAGCTGCATCCCACATAATAGAATGACCAGGCTTTTTTAATGTCTTTGTACTGTGATTCCTTTCAAGCAAGTATTGCAAAATAGCAGATTGCTCAGTGCTGCTCATCTCTGGGCCCTCTGAGTGTGTCCTTGTTGAGTAGCTGTTGTCTCTTTTAGATGCTATCCTCAGTATGGTGAACATTGCTGCTAATATGCTCGGAGCCAAAACTGAGGAGTCGACTGAAACAGAAGGTATTTTATAGATGGTTGTTTTCTTTAATGAAAATTCTGTAAAGTTTTAATTTCTTCTTGTTGTCTTGTTTAATGTTTCTGTGAAGAGTTGGATGACCTATGTTTAAGTGACTTTTTCCACCTTTTATGGCACAGCTGATTAGTGTCATGGAATTCTTATCTTACTTACTGTGAAAAGTGGAACAAAGATGCCAAATTTGCTGAGGAAGGAACTGATATAAAGATGACACATAGGCCTGTTCAGTTTTGTTCAGAGATCTTTACTCTTTGTTACCCAGCTGAAGTTGTAAAGTCTAATTTGCTGCTTCTTTCTGGAAGTATTCTGAGGCTGTCCACAATATCATATTTATAAACTGACAGTAGCACTTTCATTCAAATAACAAATCTACAATTAATTTGGTAGAGCAGTTAATAATCAAAGAAAACCCCAGCAACAAACCCAGACTTCAAACTCTTTGAAAACGAAGATGGTTCTTGACTTTTAATGTTCACATTTACCTCCTTCCTGCAGCAGGGAACAAAAGTGTGTCTGAAAATGTCACTGCCACTCCTGCAACTTCAACAGCTGCACCGAGACTACCTGAACCAACGCCTGTTCCTTCACCAGAGTAAGTGATTGGTGGTGGGGTTTCTCTAATAAGTTCCTAGAAGAGACTAACAGGCACTAGTCTGGAATCTTTGGTACCAGAATGCTCAGGTATGGCATACAGACATAAACAAGTGAAAAAGCAAGTGTTTGGTGAAGTCTGTAGTATGGTAATGTTACTAACCAGGGGAATTTATTGGTTTAGTTACTGTTTATATGTATTTCCATAATAAAACATTATAACATGTTTTGTTTTGGCACAGCAACTGACTTAATATTGGTCCAGGTTTTGTGGTTGTCTCCTGCAAGGGAGACAATTAGGCATTAAATTGTATTGCTGAAACTTCAACCAAATTATACGGGCAAAAATTCGTGTTTAGAAGCTTAATATATTTGCTAGACTATCCTTAATAAAAATTTGTATGCAAATACACAGATTAGGTTGGAAAGAGGAGTTGTATATAGATTCTGGGACTTTTTTTTTCACTTGATTGCAATTGTTGAGAATTGATTTGGCTACTTAGAGCCAAGATTCTACCTCTTAAATGTTAAGACATGAGTTGTGTTGTATTTAGAGGTTTTATAGTTTTCTAGTACTCTGGTCGTTGAGAGACTGAGGAAGTTCAGTGGGAAGGCTGAGATTGTGTTTGCATTTGAACATTGCAGCAGCAGAGTAAGATGTTTGCTGTGGAAGAATTTAGTCATATTTGAAATGGTGACTTTTTTCAGGGGTGAGGGAAGGGGCAATATCTGACTGAGAAGGCTTCTGTTTCAGAAGCAAGGGTTGAAATAATTTGTTTGCAAGTTGAGACTGAAGAGCACCAGAGAAAATGCTACCTTAGAGAATTTCTCACTGTCTTCAAATTGGCCCTTGGTTACCAGATGAAGCCTTGCTGATTTTTCTAAAAGATCCTACTTTTGCAGTCTTCCAGAGCAGGCATGTAAAACTGTTGAATTAACATCCTGTCTTTAACTCTTTTGTTGTAGACTTGTTACTACAGATATTCCACAGATAGATAAAGAGCAAGTAGTGGTGGATTTGACTAAAGAGAGTCCTATTGTTCAGCTTGTACAAGAGTATGAAGAAGATACAAGCCAGTCCACAGTAACCTTGCTGTCCAGTGATGACCAGGAAGAAGAAGCATCGACCTGGTTTGAACTCGAGACAGAGCAGTACTGCTGTGACATGGCAGCAGTGTGCTGTATTTCCACGTTTTCGGAGTACCTGTTTAAGTGGTGCTCAGTGGCAGCAGCCCTGCGTCGGCAGCACGGTAAAACTGGAGGCAAGGACGGGCCAGCTCACCCTGCTGATGTGCAGCAGCCACAGGCAACTCTGACCGAGTCTGTCCCTGCGTCGATAGATGAACCTCTGCCTGAGCAACCGGACAGCAAAGCCGAGAGACCAGCTGGCTCTATTGCTGCAGTTGTCTTGAGCAGTGTGGTCCACGAGGAGATAAGTAATGAGACCACAGAGCCAATTGAACTGGAGCCGAGCCATCCTCAAACTGTCTCTCAGTCCCTCCTCTTGGAAGTTACTTCTCAAGTTAAGCCATCACCCACAACAGACGTGGTGTTGGAGCCTGCAAAAGAAGATGCAGGCCAGGTAGCACTGAAGGGGACTCCCCAGGTGGATGTACCTGAGATCAGTGCTGAAATGGAAAAGGCTGAGAGCTCGATTGTAGAAGAAAGCCCTGTACCTTCTGAGACCAGTGTGGTCACTGAGGCAAAGGAGATGAGCACAAGAGAGACTATGGCTACTCCAGTGATTTCAAAGCCTACAAAGACTGTTCTGCAGCCTGAAAATACAGTGGATGTAGTAGCCAGTGTTGCTGGGGAAGGAAAGGAGAGCACTCCAGAAGTGCAGAAACCTGTTTTGCCTCCTGTCGAATCTTCTGTGGCTGCCGAAACAAAGGAGGACGATCAGGCAGCTGAAGAAGCTTTAATGGCAATTCCAGTCTCAGGGGGACCACAGAGAACAGCTACAGACTTCTATGCTGAATTGCAGAATTCAACAGATCTGGGCTATGCTAATGGGAATCTTGTTCATGGATCCAATCAAAAGGAATCTGTCTTCATGCGCTTGAATAACCGCATAAAAGCCCTGGAAGTCAATATGTCTCTCAGCAGCCGTTATTTAGAAGAACTCAGTCAGAGGTAAGTCTGAGGATGGTCTTAGCCATTGGCACAGAGGAACATCCCTATATGGAGAGTAACACAGGCATAGTTGGGTAGAGTGTAAATCACAGCATAAAGCTTTATGGAACACTGAGGAAAGTAACTAAGCCTGGGTAGCTGCTGGAGACCCAGATGTCTGTGTGTGGGAGAGGTTCCCTCTTTGTATTTCAGATACAGTCACATTTATTTTGTTCTGAGGAATATTGCTGTGGGTTTTTTAAAAGGATTAAGTGTTGCCAGGAGGTAGGCACTAATCCTATCCCTAATCCTTTCAACCAAAGGGCACATCCTTCTGTTGCTTTAAAACTGAATGCCACAGACCTACAATGCCTTCTTTATTGAGTTACTTCCACTTAAATTACTATGTTATCCATCTGTAATAACTCCTGTTGAATAAGTGAGTGTGGAGAAGGAACTAAGAGCTTTCTGTGAGGGATGTATCTATATTAGTGTTTATCTGTGGTGCTCCTTAGGGACAGGAGAAACGGGAAATGTACCAATTTCAGAATTGGTTCCAAGGAAGGGGCTCTTCATTATACTTACTGTTGTGTTGTCTCTCAGCAGTCAGTGTTTCCAGAGTGAAGTTCAGTAAATTGGACTAAATTCCAAGGTGTTTAAATAGATTTGATTTTAACCTTGGGGAAAAAAACAAACAAACAAAAAAACCCAGAAAGACACATCTGTTTTATGTGCCAGACTTAAAAGTAAATGCAACTTGATATTTAAATAAAACTTTGGGCAAAGAGAAGTTCTTTCACTGGCAAGTCTAAGCTGAGGAGTTTTATGCACTAGTATTTCAGACTTACATTCTCTTTGTTTTAGGTACCGAAAACAAATGGAAGAAATGCAGAAGGCTTTCAATAAAACAATAATAAAACTTCAGAACACCTCAAGAATAGCAGAAGAGCAGGTATGGCTTGTTTGAGTATTTAAGTGTTTTCCTAATTAAGAAAGTTTACTTTTAATGAAGAGTTGCAAGGAGTTGGAGAAATCCTCTTTCAGTTGAGCTGTATATCTGTGTTTTACAAGTATCCATCCCTTACTTCCCTGTTTTTTTTCTCCACAGTAAAATTCTTATCTATGTTCCCAGTTGTTTCAGAGTAAGGCCATTCCCAGCTCTGTTTTCTGATTTTGTATTTGAAGAAAAAAAATAAGTTATCAGCTGGTAATGGCTAAAACAATTTTTTTAACTTGGTTGGTTTTTCATATCTGATTTAAAGTATAGATAGACAAATTCTCTGCTGCTGCTGAAGAGACCTAGCCTATAGCAAGGTAGAGGGGTACAGTAAAGGCTTAAGTGAAATTTGCATTTGAAAATGTAATTCAGGTAACAAAGCTTTAGTTCATTTTTTAAAATGTGGGTTTTCCCTGCTCTACCATCCTGGCTTTTCTGAGCAGCTGTGAAACACAGCCTGTAAGGTTGTGCTGAATATTCACTAAAGCAACTCTGCATGTGGCATTGAGACAGTTTGGGACCAAGCCTGCTAAGTTTCTGAAGTGCAGTCCCAGGCCTGTAGTTTACTCATCTATCACCAGTGAAGAAAATGGCAACTTCAAGTGTGTTCTCATTTCTGTTCTGTTTTTTGAAGAGTATCAATGCTGATCAGTCTCCTCTTGGTTAACCTCTCTGATATTCTGCTCACCTTCCTTGATTTCTCATAGGATTAAGAATCCTGTTAGGGCTCTTTCCGGGGAGCAGCTCCAAAGTTGTTGTTCCTGGCTCCTGTCATTAAGTGACTGGCTGCCTGATCCTGGGACAAGAGCTCTGTGTCAGCCCTGAGACTGGAGCTGTGCCTGGTGGTGTGCATGTGTATTCTGTGACGTGGCAGTACTCAGCCTCCTGACAGCCACTGCCTGGAGCTGGCTGCTCACTCTGCCTGGAATGAGGGCAGCACAAGTCACTGTAATGAAATGCACTTGGCATAACCTTACGAAATGTTATCTGACAGGTCAAAATGTTACATAAAGCTGGGCTAAAAACAATACTGGATGGGTCATGTGGCTGCAGAGTTGCCTGGCTGTGTCAGACAGAAAGAACACTAACTGTACACAAGTGCATATGATAGTGGGAACCTGACAAGCACTAACATGACTGTGACTCTTGAACACAGGATCAGCGTCAGACAGAAGCAATCCAGCTGTTACAAGCACAGCTCACCAACATGACCCAGCTGGCTTCCAATCTGTCAGCGACTGTGGCAGAGCTCAAACGGGAGGTAATTACAGTTCAGCAGTATGGCACGAGGACTCAGAGGAAACAGATGCATAAACAGATCTCTGTTTGAAGAGACCAGAGTCTTTAAATGAAGCTTTAAGTTGTCTGTAGTGTTGCTTTCAGCTTGCTTTATCCTAAGCTTTTAGCTACAAATTTGAGTAGCTTGAGCTGTTTTGTGCACAGCAAAATTGGTAATGATTACTACAGCCCTACAACCCCATGACTGTAGTCTGAGCTAAGGCACCTTTCTCCTTTCTTCACTGGATATTGTCATCTTTGGAGATTAGGGGGATCTTGGCAACAATACTGAGAAGGTCTTGTCTCAAATGTTTGTTCTCCTGCCTGGGATTTCAAGCAGTATCATAAACATGACCTTTTTAATTTTGTGCCTGTTGCCAGAGACCTCCCTTGAGCTGTTTTCTAACACTTAGTGTGACTCCTTCTTTGGTACCTGGCTGGCTAAGCTCCTGTTCACGAGTGCTGTGGTTAGTGAAACCACATTGAATCAAGTGATTATAATGGTGTTCTGTGAAGTACTTCAGTGTCAGCTGATGAAAAGCATCACTTAATTTGCTATAGTGTTGCATCCATGCCAATTGTAAACCAGAGAAGTTACCTTCTAAGCATGCTTTTTTATTGCTTCAGGGAGGTTTGAATGCTCTTTACAAGGGGTGGCAGCTCCTCTAGTAATGCTGGTACTGTAGGCAGTAAATTACTGTCCTGTGTTAGCACTTAGTGGGATTCAGCCTTCACTCCTTCAGTGCTGCACAGCCCACAGACTGCATCAAACCTCTGAAAAACTACTCAAATTTGAACAAGTGTTAAGTGAAACTGAAGGACAGTGACTTTGAGAACACGTAATTTGTCTTTTAAAGTTTAAAACACGAAAATAGTAGTATCAGGAAATTATTCTGTCTTTAATAATTGTATCCAATTCCTGCAGGTTTCTGATCGACAGACTTACCTGGTGATTTCGCTGGTTCTTTGTCTCATCCTGGGCTTGGTGCTTTTTGTGCAGCGGTGCAGGAGCCCTTCTCAGTTCTGTGACGATTACCTCTCAAAAATTCCCAAAAGCAATCACTACCCTAGCCCCAAAAGGTAACGTATTTATATTTGAAACTTAATTGTTATTGCAGCTTTTTTTGGTATTTCCACAGTCTGCTGGTACTGAAATATCTGCTTTAATTCTGAGTTGTCTTTCTGCACACTCAAAACTGATGGCAAAGAGCCATTACTGCTTTGTAGTAACACTCTCCTAGAAGCATTTTGGGCCTACTACACTCGATAACGTGTTGAAAACACAGTGCTCTGTCTGATTGCCAGGCTGTCTTGGGCACCTCAGTTCTGTCTTTCTACCAAAAATGCTTTTTAATGAAAAATGTGTATGACAAAGTACTGAGAAAAATGTGTTAAAAAAGCTTTCTGGAATTTTCTAGGTGTTTTTCCTCCTATGATGATATGAATCTGAAAAGAAGAACTTCTCTTCCACTGGTCAGATCACAGTCTTTTCAGCTAGCTGGTAAAGAAGGTATTATTCATATTGTACATCTAGTTTCTAGTGTTACTCTTAGTGCTACACAATGTGCATATAGTTCATATATGTGTTCTGTAGGACAAGGTGGTTTGTGAACAAATCACCAGATATTCATAGAAGTGTGCTGGATTATGCTAAAACCTTAAATGCAGTTTTTGATATCAGTTGTGCTCTGCTCTGCACATGTTTTCTTTGGGTTAGTAGCAATCCATGCAGGCACTCAGATCTGCAAAGCTGTCAAACTTGCAGAGTAGTTTTTTTTTCTTGTAAGTGTCAGACGTGGGAAGTCTGAGTGCCCTACTTTTCAGAAGTCTTGATAGTCTGTGTTTGAAACTTGGCAGGTATTTAGGATTCAAATTTAGCAACTGTGGTAAGAAATTTAGACCATTTATCTTGGCTTGGGCATGAGGAACGATCTGGTCTTTTCAGTATTCACGTTAGACTTGGGACAACTGAATTTTGATTTCTTAGGCCATCATTGTCATGCAAAATCAAGTGTTGCAGATTGTAGTAATTACCAAGTATGCAGTTGACACTGTTCTTTGGGTGCAGCAAACTTGCCTCACAAGTTTTTGTACTGTGAATGCAAGTGCATGAAAACTCGTAAGTTGAGTTGGAAATGTGTTGTAATAAAGACTAGCTAAGGCCTATGCTATTTTATTTTCTTTTTTGAAAAAACACACTTTTCCTGAATTCTCCCCTGCTTCATCTTGGAAGAATGCTTTTGCTTCCACCAAAGCACTGGTGGAAGAATGCCAGACTGGTCTCATGTCTGTCTGAACGTCTGTGTCCTTGATAGGTGCACGTGCTTCTGTCCTGTCAGGGTCAGGTTGCTTGTTAAACACTGTTATGCTGGTTTGTTTTCTTAGACATCAGCTTTTGCTGACTCCTGCTCCTTTTCCCCAAAGGATGTTCTCTGCTCCTCTCCCATGACCTAATTTATCAGAAAACCACCTGTTTTCAAGTGTGTGCCACTGACAGCTGCCATGACAGCACAGTGGAATTCCTCTGTGTGCTCCCTCACTTCCAGTGTTTGTGTTGTGCCCCCTTAACTTACAAAGGGAGAAAAAAATGTGCCTGATAAGTGGAATATTTTGTTGTGTTGCTCTAGAGCTGGCAGTGTCAGGACTGCTAAATGTGTTTCCTCTCTTACAGTGGATCCAGAGGATCTGTACATTGTAGAACCTCTGAAGTTTTCCCCAGAGAAGAAGGTACTGTGGGTTGGGGTGGGAGGGCTGGTGGGGCTGAGGTGCTTGTGCTGGCAGGTGATTGAAGGCGTCTTGGCTGCTCTGCTTCCCTTCCAGAACCTCACTGTTTCTTTTTTTCCCTTGTGATTTCAGAAAAAGCGTTGCAAATACAAAAGTGAAAAGCCAGAGACTGTTAAGCCGACAACAGAGCCTGTGCATCCCATAGCCAATGGGGAAATCAAAGGAAGGAAGCCCTTCACAAACCAGAGGGACTTCTCTAACATTGGGGAAGTTTATCACTCTTCGTATAAGGGCCCCCCATCCGAAGGAAGCTCCGAAACATCATCACAGTCTGAGGAGTCTTATTTTTGTGGCATTTCAGCGTGTACGAGTCTGTGCAATGGGCAGACCCAAAAGACAAAAACTGAGAAGAGGGCTATAAAGCGAAGACGGTCTAAAGTTTCAGACCAAGGGAAGCTCATAAAAACTCTGATACAGACTAAGTCGGGGTCAATGCCAAGCCTGCATGACATAATCAAAGGAAACAAAGATATAACAGTGGGAACACTTGGTGTCACGACAGTGTCTGGACACATCTAAAACTAGCTGAACTTCTCAAACAGGAGAGTGTTTGTTCGTTTGAGAACAGTCTGTGGTATTCTGTGGGAGGATAGTGGGAGACAAAGAGCTCAACCAATTGGAAAGTATTCAGAAATTTGGTTTCTGCCTTTTTAAAATAGATGGGATTGTGTCAATCTTGGCTATAAGCTGCAGCTTTACAAGGCTGATAATTTCCTATGAGAACAGCTTGGGGGGAGGGAGGGCAGGGTTCATTTTATAAAGGTTTTTTTTCACAGTTCCTGGGACAGAGATTTTTTGAAACCCAGTTTGTTGGGTGGAATAGGGATAAAAGCCTAATCCTCTTCCTTTAGCTTTGTTCCTATTTCTTGCACCTTCCCATATTTATGTGCCTTTTGTCTATTTATAATGCCACTGGAAGAGGGGAGATACAATTGTTTGTCATTTGATTTATTTTGTAATTTCTCTAGCTTTTTTTGAAGATGCAACACTACAGTGCTGTAAAGGGACATGTGTTGGCCTTCAGCTGGACTCGGTAATGTGGACTGGATACTGTAAAAATACCAATAGATGGACTTGCCTGACTAGATTCTGGTTTTGCAAACTCTGAGGAAAATATGTCACCAGGGTTGGTAACTCTGTCTGTTTGCACCTTGAGTCACAAATGTGAGCTGTAGTCTGTGCAAAATCAATGACGGTGGCTCTCCAGGACTTCCCCTGTGCAGTGGAACCTGAGGCTGATGAATGCATTTGTCATCTCAATGGCCTGCTGCAGTTGTCTGAAGGAAGTGGATGAAGAATGCTCACTGTTGTTGTGCTGAGTTCAGTGAAAGCTCAGCTGAAGAACGGGAGAGTGAGCCCAGTACAGCCAGGCTGTTCTCTGAGCGGGTCCGGCTGTGCTGAGTTTGCAAAGCCTTGGAGTCTGAGCAGTCGGGCTGGTTCACTGGGGGTATTTCCACAACGTTTGCTTTTGTATTGGCTAACAAATGTGCAGTGTTGGTATGGTTGGTATTTCATATTCAAGTGTTTTTTATTTTGACTGTGATTGTATATTTGGATACTATAGGATGTGTGGTTGCTAAAATGTTGTGTGATTCTGAATGAGTGGAACAAAAGGTTATTCCTTTTGACAGGTGTTACAGGTTCACGTTGTACAAAATAAGTTAACTTATTGAGCACTTTTAGTGGTACCCTTTTTAACAGATCTAATGCCTTTCCTGGGTATTGTATGTAATGTGACTTATTTAAAGACTTTGGTTTTTTTGCTGCTTTCTTGTTAGTTTTTGAATACTTTAAAGTGATGTACTTTCAGAGTTGATCTGCGCAATTAGCCAGTCAGAGCACATGAACCAGACGTGTTGAACCTGAATTCAGAAGGGTGTCAAACCTGGATTAGGAAAATACATACCACCAGAGTGCAGCATCCAATGTTGTGGAACAAGAGTATGTAACTACAGAGCTGTAGTGCCATTAGAAACTGTGAATTTCCAAATAAATCTGAACACTTTGTCTTTCATTTACTGGCATTTTTCCTTCGAAAATGAAACTTGTGGCTTAAATTGTCTGAGAAGGACTGTTCTTTAATTTTCAGTCTAGGACTAGGACTGGGGTCCTTCGGCCCTAGTAAGAAGTTCATAAACTCAGCCTAGATGTGTTTGTCTATTTAAGGAAAGAAAAGGGGGAGGTGAATTCTGAAGGCCAAGTTGTGCTTTGTCTGAAAGTTCAGGAATTGTGGCCCTGTGAAACTGCTGGATAAGTTTCCAGCAGGTCAGTTCACACCTTGCCCAGGGGGATCCCTGGGCGTGGTGGCTTTCTGTGAGAACAACTGCATGAAATGACCTCTTGATACTCAGAGCTAAGGTTTGTGAAAGATATAAAAGGCCCTGAAAGGAAAAGGTTAGGGAGTCATTTATTATTTCAAACCAGAGTTTTCAGCTTGGTTTGCCTCTTACTGGTCCTTCCCTCCTAACTTAAGCACTGTGTGCAGCCAAATGCTGAATTCACAGGCTCTTCAGCATTGATTTTTTCACTTGAGTGTCTCAAGACTCTCTGCTTCATCATAGCACTGTTATTTAAAAAGCAATTTAGTGTGGGTTTTGCTGGGGAGGGGGGATTGGATGGGGAGAGTGGCTGTTTTTTTGGGGGGAAGGTGTGGGCTTCTTTTATTTACTCCTTTCTCTTGATATGTCACTTGTAGGAAACTGTGTACCTTCATTGCCCAGGCAACCACTGGGCTCTTCTCTTCAGTAAGAATCACCTGAAACTGGACATGTCTGAATTCTTAAAACAGCCCATCTTTACTCTCTGCTATGAACCAAAGACTGACAGGTATATACTAGGCTGATAAATGTAGAATGAGGCTGCACATTTGTTATGACCCACCCAGAAGAGGAGGGTAACCCAGGTTCTTGTTAATAAATCCTTTGGGGTGGATTAGAGTGAAACAACACTGAATAGTTGTGTTTGTAAACATATATATATATGTATATATATATATGGGGTTTATTTTAGAACAACTTTGTTTCAAAAGTAAACAAGTGTGTTGCCATTTTGGGTGCCAACATCTATAGTGATGCAGCAATATTAAAGCATAGCAATATTAAGGCATAAAAATAACACCTAAGAAAATGTGTAAGGGAGAGAAAGGGAAAGAAAGGATAAGGGTCCAAAGATATATATATATACATATATATATAGTCACCATCACTAGATGCAGCAATGAAACTTGGTAGTTGCAGCTTCCATGTCTGTTGGTTGAAGTGGTGGTCTTGATCCATTGGGGCTGGGGGAAGACCCCCCCCCCAAACCTCAGAGATTTCAAGCTCAGGTGGTAATGCCTTGTACTTCCTCTGGGGTGGGGAGTTTTTCAGTGGATCATGTCATGGGACATGTCATAAGTCTTGGATGCTCCCCAGAGGGATCTTCACAGCAGAGCCATCATGTAAGGGAGGACACTGGCACGATAAGAAGGATTATCCTGCTTCTGCAGGATTTGCCTCTTCTTTTTTCTGGCAATCCAGTTTGTAGGTTCAGGTAGGGGGTAGTTGGACCATAGCACCCACTTGTCTCGTCTGAAGGTCCTTTCCCAGTAGCAGTAGCACATTCAGGGAGGGGGAGGCTTTGCTGGTTGTGCAGCTGTTTCTTTTCAGTTTGCTACAGTGGACAAAAGTCTTTTGGTGATCTTACAGTGTTTAGGCCATTGACTATTTCAGTCTGACAATGTTGAAATTCCAAGCACATGTTCACATTTCCAAGTTAACAGTTTCAGATGTCAAACCAAATGCCTTCTAAACCAATCCTTTAATACCCTGTGCTCTCTGTACATTTTAAGCACTGGGCATGACTTAGATCCAAGGAGTTGCCGCATTCTGTGGAAGAGTATCAGAGATAAAGCTTGTCCTGTAATGAACAGGAAATGTGCCATGGGAATAACACATCTGAAGGAACCTACAGAGCTGATTGTGCTTTTGCAGAGTTGAGAGTGTGTGCTTTGGCAGGAGATTGGAGATTGAACCACAGCTTCCACCTTCTGCTGACTTCCTGCTTTTAAGTATCTGTAACCACTGTTTTAAAAAAGGACTCTCAATATCATGTTCTTACTGCTTAATGTTGTCCTTTCATGTGGGCTCTTGAGTAATTTTTTACTTTCGGTTGTATTAATGTCATGCAATCTAGCTTTCAAAATCTGATTCTTTGGTGGAATCAGGTCTCTCAAATTGGTTATAATCTTTATATAGGGAATAATAGTTTCTAATGAAGACAGTCTTTAAATCTGAATGAATTCCTCTGGTGATGTGGATACTTAAATAGGGGAGGGGCTAGTCCATCTTGTGATATTACATACTGAGACTGGACAGCTGCTCATGTAAAATACTAAGAAACCAGTGTGTGTGTGCTGAGTGAGGATGGTGTCCTTCAGACCTTGGGCAGGTCTGGAGCCTGTGGTCAAAAAATACCTACAGAATGCAGAGGTTTCCTCAGGGGGATGAATAATCACGAACATACACCTTGTGTAAGTGAATTACCAGCTGTGGTTGCCAGAAGGTGGCATTTAGGTTATATACATTAAGTATCAAGAGAGGAAAACCAATATTTTTTAAATATGGAAACTCTATTAGTTGGTTGGTGTTGTAAGTAGAGAACTCAAGTCTAAGGTGTCTCTGTGTGGCTTCTGCTTTTGCGAAGTTACAGCACGAGATGAAGCAAGATGGAACAGCTTAGCATGCTTTGCTTAATTGGGTACAAACATGTTCCACTTGATTAGGAACAATTAAAGTGTAGAGCCCTGACCACAAACTGCTGTGAGCAGGCACTGGGTGGCTCATCTGGAAACCCGAAGTGTCAAACAGCACTGGGTGCTGCGGGAGACATCACTGTGGTTTGTGAGAGCTCAGAGACAATCTATGTCCCCAGAGCTTGTCTAGAGAAAATGCTTTAGTTTAGGAAAGGGTGCTGAAATGAATCTTTCTTACTTATCCCTTCTCTAATTTAAGGATAGTAATTTTGAAGGAAGTTTCCAAGGAGCTTCCTGCTGCCTTGCTGCTGTCACATTGGACACGTGGCCTGGGAGCTGCAACTGGTCTCACCTGTGCTGCTTTCCAGTGGCATCACCCAGTAACTCCCACATCAGCAGTACAACTTTTGGTAGGGAATAGAGAGGAAGTTAGTATCTGCACTTTGTGGACCTAGAGATGGAAAATGTTTGCCACCCTGAGGCTTGTTTTTCCTTTGTTAGATGTGGTCAGAGCCTACATCCAGCTGCCAGGCTCTCCACAGACTCGCAGCAAACAAGAATCCCTGTCTATTTCTTTTCTCCCAGAAAAATAACTTAAAGCAGGTAATGAATCTTCTGTTAGTCATAATTTGACACAGTTACTGCTGGAACATAAAGGTTGTATAGACTGCTCATGAAACCACCTGTAGCTCAAAGTTAAATCCCAGCAAAGTCAGCTGAAGGTCCCTTGGGGTTTTGGGAAGTCAGCTGATATCTGTGCTGTGTAATGAGATGGGCACACCTGCTGCTGGGCTCTCTGTCACGGAAACAATGCTGGAGGACCTGAATTTGCTGAGTGACCTGGAGCTGAGGTGTGATCATGGTGGACTCAGTGAAGATATCAGCGTAGATCTTGGGGGATTTTGTTGGTTTTTTGTTGTTGCTGGTTGGCTGGTTTGGGGTTGTTTGTTTGTTTTTTTTATGGGCTGAGGCTGCTCCCAAGAAAACAAAATTGTCAGATACCAACTAGGCCACATTGGCCAGCAGAGCCAGCTGGTGTTTTTCAGGGCAAAGGCTGACATTGTGCTGAGAACCTGGAGCAGGGCACAGACCCTACTGAAGAGCTTGTGGATGCAGTTCTCAGCTGTCACCGGGGAGGAGACGGGAAATCAGCATCTGCACGTTCTCCTTGGTCTTCCTCACAACCTCTAAGTGACCACAGCACCTCATTACATTTTCTCCCATAACTAAGCTATTGTATCATATGAAATGGCCTGCTTCTGTTTCTCAGAATAGATCCCGTTACCTCATAACCACTATACCTCATTTCCTTGTTCAAAAGAAATGAAAGCAGCAGAGTAATATTTTAATTATTCTTCTTTTTCTCAGTTGCTTTGGCTCCTTGGATTCTCTCCCACCTCGGGACAGAGCCCTGTACCTCTTTTACTGAATTCAGGGCTACTGTCTGCTTGTTGGGATCACGGTGAAGGAGAGGACAAAGCCCCTTGCTCACTGGAAGAGGGATGTATTAAGCACTGCAACACCAGTCCTGAGCTGTTAGCAAGGGATTTTGAAACCTGCTCAAGTGTGAGTATCCGAATGTCCCCCCTATGAGCTTTTGGCACCAAGACATGGCTTTACATGTGCTGTAAATGCTTCTAGCAAGGAGAGCAGTCACTGAGGAAATGAAAAGAGTCACCCTCATCTGGGAAACCAAACTGTTAAAAAAGCATGTAATAAAGAAACGACCCGAAGACGTCAGCACCAACTGCAAAGGCTGAGTGAGTTCAAATGTCTTCCATGCCTCTCCAAGGCTTCAGTAGATGAAGATCCTCTCCCTTTGGAGGCAGCTCTTACAAGCATCCATGCTAATGTTCAGTCAAAAACCCATGTCCTTTTTTTTTTTTGTTGGAACTCCTTCAGCTGTGGCTCTCTGGGAAGGTTTTTATTCTGTGAGATTTAAGAGCACTCTGCTGCTGGAAATTGTCCCTGTTTGCACAGGCTTTCCACACACTGTCCATCCCTCCCTGCCCATCCGCTCTTCAATGCACAGAGTTGGATCCCTTTGCTGTCCAGCAGTTACTGCAACTTCTTCCAGAGCCTCTCCAAAGTTAAAAATAGACTTGGAAGTGGGTTCCAGGACTGTCTGTAGCTGTCTGGTGCTGTATGTGAGCTCTCATGGGGGAACTTATGGGAACGCGTGGGCTTTCCCTACTGGGAGCTCATGTCCATCTGAGGAGCCTCAGTTTCAGAATTGTTTTCTTTCTAATATGATATTTTCTACCTAAAGAGCTTGATTTGAAGTCTTTGTTTCTAGACTTTTCTTCTGATGCAATTCCCTGTCCTCATGGTTTTGAATACTGTTTTTTGAATGCGAATGAGTCTCAACTTCCTCAGTTCTTGGGTGTAATTTATGCAGGCCTGTGGGCTTTCAGGAGTTGCTTTTTGGCATTTCCACCAGTCATTAGCGTAATAGGAAACATTTGTTAATCGCTTTCAGACAGACTCTGTCCAAAACATGATGAGAGCCTCTCCTACACAGAGGTTCACACTTAAGTTGGTTTTGTTTTATCTTCTGTCAAGTGTTGGATCTGGATCATTGTTCAAGTCCTGCTTTCTTTGGGATATTTCAGGCAAACCATCCCGTTGTCCCTAAATCTGCTGATACAACTTGTAGCTGCTGGCTGATTCTCTGCTGTCAACATAAACTTTAGTACAGTTATGTGTATTGTTACTAAAAGCTCCCATGTCTCCTCTGGGAGTGAAGTGGGGATGGAGAGTGTCGTTCTGAGCAAATCCTTTTCTTCAGTCTGTATCATGTTTTTCATTGGTTTGGCAGAGAGAGACAATTCTCTGATAAAGCCTCTGGAAGGTGTTTCCCTTTGAAAGTACTCTTTTCTGTTCAAATGACATAATAAGGCTGCTGGAAACAGAGAATGCATCTTGCAGACGCTGAAGAGGGGGATAGGGAGGCAGATGGAAAAATCTGATACCCTTTTTGTCCTTCTTATGCCCTCCTTTCCTACCTAGCTGTCCTTGTCCCATATTTTAGGAGGGCTTAACCTTGTCTAAATCAATGCCAACTGCTCTGTGACTCTGTCATCTTGGTGATACCTGAAGCTGGTGACAGGGAAAACGGAGTGTGACAGCAGCACCAGCACAGTGCAGTGTGTGGAAGGGAGAGGTCCCTGAAAGAATGTTGTGCACCAAACACAGTCCTTTGATGGTAAAATATCTGTGATCATTGGCTTGCCATGACGTGGTATCAGCAGGCTCTTGACTGGAGCATTAAAGAGCAAAGATGCAGCTGAAATGGCTTTAGCTGATTTCATTGTCTGTCCCTCTCACCCACCTATTAAAAAAAACATCTCTGTGAAAATAGGAAGCAGTGGGTGAGAAATAAGAGCCCTTCTGATGTTTAAGGGAGACTGCTACTGTGCCTTCAATCCCACTGGGATAAGATGTTGGCATTAAACACAGTGTCAGGGAAAAACCTGGGAATGGATCATCTCCAGGCAAAGCCACTGTGTGACACTCTCTTGTAATGGCCATGGGAGTGGATGGGGACCTGTCCTTGGGCTGGCTGGGGAATGCTGCTCTGGGGGGCTGAGAGAGGGAAGGCATAACCCAGCTTGAACTGTTGGAGTTGGATTTATGTCGCTTTGTGTCTTTTGTGTCAGAAACCTAGAAGTGCAAGGAAGAGCCAGTTGGGGTTGTTGAAACCTCTTTTGCTGCATATCGCTGCTGCAGCAAAGGACTGTGGTGAACATCTTCAAAAAGCAGCGGGGTGTCTGGTGGTGCAGGCATGGCTTTGACAGCACGTTTGATTTATTGGTGTGGTTGGAGGCAGAGCTGAGCCCTCGTTTTGGAGAAACAAGTGTACATACATTATTCAAGTGTGCTCTTCTCAGATCCCAGTTTTGATGTTCAAGATCAAAGCCTGTGTGTTGGGATCGCTTCCTTCAGCCACAAATCTCCAGTTTGTTCTTGTATCAAACATTTTAGTTTTTTAGCACAAATAAACACTTCTGTAAAATGCCAGAACAAACTGTTTATAATCACTTGTGTGCACCTGTAAATCTTCAGGAAAATCTCATTGTCACCACTCAGAAATCTGCAGTCAATGAGGAATGGAAATGTCCCTGTCTCTCTTCATTAGGATTTTGTAATGAGCTCTTATAAGTGCTGGTCCTTGCAGCATAACCTGGATTCTGGATGATTTCTTGAAAGGCAAGAGAAATTCTACTAAGATGAGTGGCACTGTGTCTGCCCCTGGCTTTAGTCATGAGATACCCAGCCAGGTTCTATCCTGCTGCAGTGCTCAGCACTGACCTGGAGAGATGATGAAAAAGCCCTTCCCTCTGTGAGGCTTCTTCTGGTTAGAAGAGGACTGTGGGATTGGAGATAGTATTTGCAAAGGCATTGAGGGGCAGCAGAAGCTGTCAGAAGAGCCTACTTGTGCCCCAAGGCACTGTGTGTTCCCCACATTACAGCAGTCCCCTGGTTCAGCCTGGCTGGTGGATCAGTGGGGGTGAGGGCGGCCCACCGAGCTCTGCTTGGGCTGGTAATGCTGGGGCTGTTTGGGCTGCAGCACTCACTGTGTCCTCCTCTTCTGACATAGATTGGTTTTTATTACAGTGGGATGGTGTCTGTGACCATGTTCTGTGACTCAGGATCCATGCCCTGTGAAGCAGCCAAGGAAAAGGTCGGATGCAAAACGGACAGTGGTAAGGAATTTGTCCTGTGTGAAATGAAGTGACTCCCCGGCACTGAGAGCTGCACTTGGCATTGGTTCCTCATCCTTCTGCTGAGGGCAGAAGTCATCAGCTCTACCTCTGCCCTCTGCCAGAGGTTTTGTCGTTCCCTTTGCACTGCTTGTGGTCTAGGACACCTCAGCGGAAAAGCAGCTGCCTCTGTCTGAGTGGGCTGCTGGAAAGAGTGGCTGGTGGTGGGTATGAGCTATCACTCAGCCCCGGACTGGCAGCGCAGCCCTCGTACCTCCAGCCCGTGGCTGCGGGAGCGCGTTCGGCTCCCGAGCCCCGCGGGCTGGTCCTGCTGCCTGGCGGGGGAGGAGCAGGTTCGTGTCCCGAGCCTGCAGCCGAGGGCGGAAGCTCTTTGGGGTTTGCTGTCGGTGCTTGAGGCTTTCAGAGAGTCGCAGCATCTGAGCCGGGTGTTCACCGGATGCAGGGATGCAGGCGTGCAAAGGCAGAGCTGGGTGCTCCCCCAGGGCTCAGGCTGGGACAACCCCGGCAGTTTTTGGCTGCCGTATGGAGGACCACACCAAGCGTGTCCAGCCCATCCCGCTCCCGGCCATGCAGCAGAACTTGAACTACGGGTACCCCCAGATTTTTTGGGTGGATGGCTGTGCTGAAGCAAGTACTTCCTGCCCCTCAGCACCCCCTGTTGCTCCTTTCCCACCACCAGTACCGGACCGGAGGAAAAAGCCAGGGAAAAACAAGGAAAGGAGGGGCTTCGACTTCCTGGTGATCTACTTGCTGCTCCTGCTGGCCTTCGCTGGAATGGGGCTGAGCATGTTTCGAATTTTTCACCTGGAGAAGGAACTGGCTGAACTCAGAGAGGTGAGTTTTGCCTGGCTGGTCACACATCCCTGGGGAAAGAGGGAAAAGGAAAAACTTGAAATTGTGTCTGAAATGCTCAGGTGGCACAAAGCTCCCCAAGGGACAGGATGGTGCTACTTCAGTGTCTGCTGTGACAGAGTAAGTGAAGTTACTTATTACTGTGAGGGACTGCTTGGTTGGTGACTGATGTATCTGGATGTCTTCATGTTCCTGAGTGCTATGAGGTCTCTCCCTGTATATTTCTTAGCACTTGACAGCTCCCAGTGAGCACCCAGATTTTGCCACTGTTAAAGACAGTCTTTGGCTGCTTATGCTCTCATTCTAAGACAGTGTCATTCTTCTCTTTTGACAGTCTTCCAGTCCTGAACACATCCCTCCAGCTCTGGAGAAACTCATAGGTGAGTGGATGTACTTGGAGGAGGAACTCCTGTGTTAGCAGGTGCGAGTGTTCCTGTCAAACTCTTTCCTCATCAGGGGTCACAGCTTGATGCTCTGAGAGTGCTGATTTCTCTTGCTTGGCTGGACAAAGAGCTTTATCTCAGGGCTGTGGGGATTTGGTCCTGCAACCTCCCTGCTGGACTGCTCAGAGGTGTCAGCCACAGATTCCTGGGACAGTGTGACAGATTGTGGGGCCTCCCATTCCCAGTGTGACAATGGTACTAGGAGTACTCTGCTGTGAAAGGGAGAATCTGGCTGCCCTGACACAGAGCAACAACATGAGTGAAGGAGGAGAAAGGAAATGGGCACTGGACATGTTACTTCTTTCTCTCCTTACTCTTAGAAGATTCTGGGAGGAAGTAGAGGGGTCTGTTTTCTTTGGAGTGAGGAATTAACTCCCACCCTTGAAAGCACACCTTATTTTTTTCCTAAATTCTTTTGGTACAAAGCTAGCTGAGAAATGTTTGATTATATGTAGAGAGTTTTTCTCTTAGAAATGTAATTTCAGTGAAATTGAAACTTTCCACAAGAACCCGACAATCTTTCTAGATTTCACTTAGGAAAAAAAGGAGTTTCAATTTCAATGGAACAATTTAAAAATCATATTTTGAACTTCCAAACTATTATTTTTTCATTTGCATTCCATGCTAATGTTGTCAGTGAGAATATCCTTCTTAATGATGGCCAAGTCTTAAAGTGCTTTTCAGCTCTCTTGACAATTTTTGCTAGATTTGAAAGGTTTTATTTTATTTTCTCCCTTTGAGGATTTTGGTTAGTAGAAAAGATAATTTCTTTCAAAATTTGTTCTGATACTGAATGCAAACACATTTGGAAATAGCAAAATTCTCTGGAAAGGGCAGTCCTGATTCCCATCAACTCCCATATCAATAAATTTTCCACTTTAGGGAAAGAGGAACTGTCATTTTAACTGGATGCTCAATGCTCTGATCAAAAGCTTCTTTAGCAGAAGCCAAACAAAAGTAGTAACCCTGAATTTCTTGAGGGGATGGATAAATAAATAGAAACAGAGAAATAATGTAAAGAAGAAAAGGGAGAGGATAGAAAAATTTAATTGGCTTGAGGAGAGAATAGTCTGCTTCTAAAATTAGAGGACACGAAGTAGATGCTGATAAGAAGGGAAGGATGAAGTGGGTGGGATCCACATACTGAGTTGGTGTAACTGGCCCACCTGTCCAAGGGAAGCCAAGGCTCCCAGGAAAGGCAGAGTTTTCCCAGCTGTGCTCTGCCTCCCTGAGGACAGGGTCTGCCTGGCCAGAGGGGTGGTTTGCAGGGTTTCAAGTGACAGATTTGTGGCTGGCTCCCTCCTGCTCTCTGGGCACATGGCTAATGTCTTCTCTATTTCTGTGCAGGGCAGAAGGAGTCAATGAAAAAAGAAGAAAGAAAGGCAGCACACTTAACAGGTATGTGCTGAGGGACCAGCAGGATTCGGGAGCAGGAGACAGAGCAGATGTGATTGGAGTGAGAGGGTGTCATGGTTGTAGTTGTGAGAAGCCCACCTCACACAGGTCTTCCTATTTTCCTAGGAAAAGATGTGCTCTGATGGCAGAAAGTTGCTCCACAGATAAAACCTCCCCCTCATTCAGACTTCTCAGCGAGGCCTGTTTTTGGCTTGCCTCTGGGGTGTGTGGGGCAGAAGCTGTCACAAGGGGCTGGTGTTGATGAGGTGCCAGGTCAGGGTGGGTTGCAGTCAAGGGCTTGGACAAGGGTAGACTTGTGACGTGGGGTGTGACTTGAGAGGAAAAAACCCACACAACTGTTGTACTTTACCACCCCTTTTTTTTCCTTCTTGATTGGGCTTCCAGGGAGCCCATCCCAGCAGGGCCTCCCTCTAGAGTGGGAGCCCATCTCTGGCCATGCCTACACCAGTGACATTCAGTACCGTGACCGGGGGCTTGTCATCAATGAGACGGGGCTGTACTTCGTGTACTCCAACGTGCTGTTCCGGGGCAATGTCTGCGACAACCAGGTGCTCACACACATTGTCTACAAGAGAAACCCGAGCTCCCCGGGCAGCTACGTGCTGATGGAGGACAAAGGCATCAACTACTGCACGGGTCACAGGACGTGGGCCCGGAAAAGCAACCTGGGGGCTCTATTCAGTCTCAGGAAGATGGACAGTGTGCACGTCAACGTCTCCAAAATCGCTCTGGTTAATTTTGAGGAATCCAAGACTTTCTTCGGCTTGTTTAAGCTTTGAAATGGAGTGTGGCCAGCAGCGCCCCCTCACACACACCCTAGGATGTGAGGGCTGCCTGAGTGCAGTGGCCAAACCAGGGTCACACACCACAAAACTCACCATGAAACCATGTTTTGGCCTTCAGTGTGAAAGAGTTCAAGCCACTGGCAAAGGCTTGAAAGCAGACACCTGGGAAGCACCAGAGCTGTACTGTGTCAACCTGAAGAGAACTGGACATGTTCTCCTTACAAAGAAACCCCCACTAAACTCAAAATGTGATGTGCTGAAGACCCCATTGAAACTCACTACTCGCTACCTGAGAAGAGGCTGGGGCCTGTGCCTCGCATGGTGTCATGGTCCTGGTGAGCTTGGGCCAGCAGGGACAGCTGGTGGGCATTATGGAGGTCCCTTGAGCCAGGACTGCAAGTGCCTGGGTTGTGCCACACTGCAGGGAGTGGTGTGGGAATGAGTAGTGCCAACAACTGCTCACCCCGGGCCATGGCTGCCTGCCCTGCCTGGGCATGGGGCTCTGTGCTTGCTGTCCAACAGGCACCTGCCTGCAAGTTGGGCTGTTACAGCTGGTATGTTCATTTTGTGTTTAGTTATTGAACTGTTCCCATCCCAGAAAATGCTCCTCAACCCCTTTATTTAACTCATCCTGACTGTCTTGCAAGGAACATGCTAGAAGCAATGGTGGCATGAGGAGAGTCCTGACCCTGGAGTGGAACCATGACCACACTGTGAGGGTGGGGCTGGTGAGGAGGCCATGTGCTGACAGGATCTGAACAGCAGGGCAGTGAGGCTTAAGGTGAAAGCAGCATTTCCAACCCCCCTCCTGCCCTTTCAATATGTGAGGATCCTCTGTGGAGATCTGGTCTGCCACCCCTTTCATGATGCATGTGGTGACATGCTGGCATCTATCCATGGCATGGCTTCAACTGGCCCCCTTGTCATGAGATGTTGTCTCCTGAGCAAAACACAGATGGTAAATAAAATATATTTTTCTAGTAAGTGACACTGTCCTCTCCTCATTTGGTGCAATGGACTTCTGCAATGGCCAAAGCACTGAAGGCCTCTGTGATCAGGGTCCAGCACCTTGTTCCTTTTCCAGTAGCATGGCAGAAATCTGGGAGCCTTATCCCACTTCACTGCCTGCTTGGCACTGCACAGGATCCCTTCCATGGAGCTTTGGGGCTCCAGCATGCAAACATCAGTATTTGGGGTTTGGGGAGGTGTGATGTGGGCAGCACAGACCAGACAGCCCAAGCCCACTTGGACCATCAGGCAGGGCCTGATTTCAAAACACAGGCTTGAGCCTGAGTGGAGCCAGAGACTTTGCTGAGCAGAAGCACTGCTGTCTCCATAGACACTGTGGTCCTCTGTGTGACTTCTCCCAGGGCAGTCTGAAGGACAAGGAAAGGAAGTGGTGTAAAAAGAAAAAGCCTATTTGCTCACTCTGGTGTCTGGTCAGTGCAGTTCTATCCCCAGAGTTGTCTGTCGCGCTACCACCAGGCAGGGCCCAAAGGCTGCAGCTGTGTTGCATCATCACTTTTGCCTGTGGTTGTGCCTTCTTGCACCTCTGATGTCGGTCTGCTCTTCAGCAGTCTGCAGCATTTATTTACTTTTCCTCCGTGCTGCTCTCAGCTTGGTGGTGTGTGGCCTGTGGTTTGCTGTTTCTTGCTTCAGGTAAGCCTATTTCTTGGAAATTTGTCAGTGATCTGGCTACTGGTGTGTCCAGTATGAAGGGAACACTGCACCTCTGCTCACACACCCGGTGCTGCACTCAGATGGTTCCACTGCATTTCTCAGGATGGAACATACATCAAACAGATGAAGTTCAGGGACCTTTTGTCTTGACTGACTCTTTTTTACTACCCCACCCCGATAATATCAGAGGGGCAAAACACATAGTGCAGATATGGAGATGCTGGATCCAGACCCTGCCGTCCTCTTCCCATTGCTGTTTGAGCTGTGTTGCTCTCCTAGTGGTGAGACATCCAAATAGGGGGTGGGAATCTGTATGTACTCCTGCCTGCAAGCTTTTCAGCTGTTTCTGTAGCAAAACTAGCCGAGTGCATCACATGCTTCCAACAGCTTGGAGAAAGGCAGAGTATTCTGTGCACAGAGGAAGTCTTACTGAGGTTATGCTCTCTGCTAGTGTGGTGTTGGAAGGGTTGGAAAGCTCCTAAAGGCTTCTCTCAGTCAGTACCTGGTAATTCATCCAGACTGTGACTGTAGCTGCCTCTGGGGCAGGATGCAGCGGTTGCTATTGCTGCACGTCATGAGAGGACAGGCATCTTTGTCTTTTTATGTGAAATGTTAAAGGCAATGGAGACCTGCACGTTTCAGAAACAGTGGCAGAGTGGAGTGGACAGCCTTGTTACATGTGAGTAGTGCTGGGGTCTCCTGAGGTGGACAAAGCTGGTTTATCTCTGCAGGATAAAGCTCAGTGCTGCTAGGTTTGCTCCCGAATCAGAGAGCAGCTGTGACTGTGCGAAGTCAGCAGCACAGATGCCAGTAAGACATGTGTTTCTGCTTTGTGATCCCTTCCTCAAATATCTCTCTAAACTGCTCACAGCAAATCCACTGCTTAGCTTGTGGGATCTGGCTAAAGATTCCAAGTAAGATCGTGACAGGATTATGCAATTTCAAACAGCACAGACTCAGTTCCTAGGCTGCTTTTGCCACAACGGCTTTATTAAAGTCATCTGTTTATCTAGCTAATGAGCTGTTCATTTAGTGAAATGAGTGCCTATTGTTACCATTAAATACTTAATGAATATTTAATGCTGACATTAGGCTCTGTCAAGCTGAGAGAATGGGGGTTATTCAGCCTGGAGAACGGAAGGCTCCAGGGGGACCTTAGAGCCCATTCCAGTGTCTAAAGGGGCTCCCAGAGAGCTGAAGAGGGACTTGTGACAAGGGCATGGCATGAAAGAACAAGAGGGAATGACTTTACACTGATAGGGGGCAGGGTTAGATTGGATATTAGGAAGAAATTCTTTACTATGAGGTTGGTGAGGCACTGGCACACATTGCCCAGAGAAGCTGTGGCTGTCCCATCCCTGGAAGTGTTCAAGGCCAGGTTGGATGGGGCTTGGAGCAACCTGGGATAGTGCAAGGTCTCCACAAACAGCTCTCGTGGGCAGCTGGACCCTTCCCAGGTGATGGCTGTGTGTTTGGATGTGCAGCTGGCCAACTCAGGGCTCTGCACAGCAACCATTTGTGCTGCTATGCTGAGTGCAGTGAGGTGCTTGATAAAGATATGGCTCCTTTTGTGGTTGATGCATATCAGATACTGCACCCTATTTGCCTGCCTTGGTGGAGGAAAAGGGAGAGCAGGATGCCAGTGTCTTGAAAACCTTGTGCAGGCTCAGTGCATGCAGTAAACAAGATGAGAGAAGGGGCTGCATTATAGAAAGGACTGTATGGGTTGGGTCATTGCTGCTTCTACAGCAGAAGTGCAGTGGAAGCAAACAAAATCCTGGTCAGAGAGGAGAAATATTCCCTGGACAGCTATGACCAGCATCCTTCATCCATGCATCCTGACTCTTTACCAGTCTGTGGTTACTCACGATGGGGAGGAAGGTGACTGGTGCACAGTGAAGGTAAAGCAAAAGGAACAGTTGCTGATCTCCAGCTCTTGGCTCAGAAACCTCAGAGCTTAGATGGTTAGCTGGAACTGTCACTGGTGAGAGGTGTTATGTATAACTGTTTCTGTAGCCCTCCCAGGGAGAAGAATATGAGTAAGAATGGAAGAATTGATATATCTGAAGACACTCAAATTCTGTGAGTTCAGGCAGTAATGTTCTGTTTGATCTGACAAATTCTAGTGGTTTTTTGCAGGTTGATTATTGTTTTCCCTTTTTTTTTTGCCTCCTTCATTTACCTGAAGCCAGACTTGGACTCTCTAAGTTTCTGTTACAATGTTTTGTGGAGTCACCTCTTCCAGCCCAAGGAGCTGTACAGACTCTGGCAAATTTTTACCAGGTTGTGAAGAAGCATTGTCTAGTGGTTAGAGAGAGGAGAAAAAGGAAGAGATATAGACTTAGATATTGTTATTATTCTCCTAGTGGTCTGGCATGGCTATATTACATCATGATTACAAAAGTGTAATTTTAGGCACCTAAGTGAGGTTCAACGCAAAAGAGAGCATGAGATGAGTAAAGAGAGAAGAAATTTTGCTGCAAGGTGAGGCGAGTTGCATGTGAATTTCTTGTTGATTTTAATTATTAAAAAAAAAAAAAGAAGATGAAAAGCTTGACAACTTGTTGCTGATTCATCTCTTGGTGTAATGCAGAGAGTCAAATGTTCCATTCCTTGCACATAACCTGTTACAGGAGATGTGGGACTTGAGTCTGGGGTGGAGGAGTTGGCTGGCAGTGACAGCAGTGGTGTCTCCTGCCAGGCAGAGCTGTGAAGACATGCTGAGCTCCCCAGCCCCTGCCTGTGGTGAGACCAGCAGTGCTGCTTTAGGATCATTCTGGTGGGTGCTGGCCTGGCTGGTTACCCCTGCCAAGACATCAGCAGGCACATGAACAGGCACACAGGTCTCTGTTGTGAAGACTCACTTGTTTTGAAAATCAGCTACTCGTTCCTCTGGGTAGCAAAGAGACTAAAACTCTAGCTGGAATAACAAAACCCCATGTGCTTTCCTCTGTCTTAGTTGCTTCCCTATTCCTCAGCATGCTCTCTATTACTCAGCTCTCTCCCCCCTTACAAACCATCATAGAGGTTTCACATCTCTCTCTCTTTCCCCCATGCTTCATAACCAGTTTCCTTCAACAATAATTGAAAAAGTCTCCTGTCCATTTTTCTTCTGCTGTTGAGTGACTCCTTCAGTCCCCCTTTGCCAGATCATTCTTGGGGAGTGAAAGACAGCTGGTCAGCTAATTCCCTGGGACCTTCAGCTTGGAAAGCTGCACTGGCAGGGGAGTAGCTGGCCTTTTGAGCCATCTGAATAACTGTCAGAACTGGACTGCCTGCCCTCTTGAGCCTCATGCTGGGAATATGCATTTCTAATGATGTTTCTCTCTCTTCTCACTAAAGTGAGGTTTATGCCAACACAGAGGCAAAAGATTTCAAACAAAAAGGCATCAGAGAGGAATGTTTGTGTCTCCTAATAAGATTTCTGCATGGAGAACAGGTATCCAAGATTTAGCTTTCATTAAAGTCCTGAAAGAGAAGTCCAAACCATGGAAGATCAGAAAACATTTTGCTCAAAACTCCTCACAATCCGTGGAAATCCTGCTTGCTGGGCTGGAGGATGTGACTCAGGTAAGGCTGTTGATGGATGGAAGGGGATAGTAGTTTCTTAGTTCAGTTTGAACCATCCTTAGGTACTGTCTCCCTGCCTTGAAGTGTTTATTTTGTCACCATACACATTTTATTCTGCACAAAGGGATGTTTAGTGGCAAGACATGGTGTAACCCATCTGCCAGTCTATGCATCCTCATAGTCACTGTACCTAAAGCCCTCCAAGCCTCAGATTAAACATGTTTCAGAGCTGGTAGGATTGCAGTGCTTCAAGAGAAGTACCAGTGCTGTGCACAGGACCCCTGGAAAGGAGCAGAGCACCAACTGCACAGCTCCCTGCTGGCTCCAGGTTCTTTGCAGTGGCTGTAGGTGGCACTGGGTACGGGGAGCTTCTGCCTCCAAGTACTGATTCCTCTCTCCTGTGGGACCCAACTCTGAAAGTGCTCACCAGCACTTCAGCCAAAATTGTTCTCCCCACTGCCATCCTTTGTCTTCATGCAAAGTAAGCAAAAATCCAGCCCTGTTGCTTGAAGGAGACTGGAGGATACACTGAGGGGATGAAGTAAAAGAATATGGGAATATGGTAGCAGACAGTTTCTAGGCTGCCATGCTCCAGATTGCTGTTTGGGAGTGCTGGAGCTGAATGCAGAGCATACCAGCAGCCATATAAGCCCCACTGAATTCTTAAAAAAAAAAAAAAAAAAGCCTAAAATTGGCACTTGGCTAAGCAGCGCTTTCGTTTCTCTGTGTTTCAGGTCATTGCCTGTAAACCCTGCCTAGCACCCAACCTTATAGGACACCAAAGAAAAACCTGCTGATTTCACGCAGTGCTCGTGGTGGGGTTATGACCAGCATTGAAAGTGGGTATGGAAATGGTGTCAGTGATGAGCCTCTCCTCTCCACCAGCCCACAGCCAGGTCCAATCAGCACATCGAGCCCTCTGGAGAGAGAAAAAAGTGTTATATGAAAAAAGGAGATGGTTTAGAGAAAAGAAATTCATGTTCATTGTCTTAAACGATTGACTCTCTAGGAACTTCACTTAGCAGGTGTCGTTTCTTTGTACAGCCTTCTTTGGAATTTTGACCTTTTTTGGTGACCAAATTGCTCTCTTTTGTTTTCTCGAAACTGTTTTCTAGTGGTTTGTACCCTCTATAAGTCTGTTACCACTGATGAACGCTTTGCTTTTGCCTTTAGGGTGTGAAAACCCTCTTGCAGAACCATTGAATCACCTATTAACAGAATGCATCACGCAGTTGGTTTGGAAATTCACTCTAACTGCTTTTTAATCACCTCATTCTTTTCTTCCGATTTCCTCCGTGGAAAAAAAAAAAAGGAAAAGAGGAAAAAAAAATGCTATACCCCCCCCCTCCCGCCCAGACCTACTTTTTAAAAGTGTTGTACTATTTCCTGTGGTCTTGAAGAGCACGTTGAACACAAAAATGCGAACCTGAAGTATCTCTGTGCTCTCTTGTTGACGTCAAAGGCAGCAGGTAGGCAGAGAAACTCCATGCCGACTCCCAGGAAACCCTCAGCCTTGCAGGAAGCTGCTGGGTCAGCTGGGTAGTAAGTCTGCCAGGAATCCCTCCTTTTCCATGCTACTGTGTGGTCTCTAAAGTCCCTGCCAGGACTGTAAATATATTCTTGCCAGACGTGCAGACAGAAATGCTTTTTTCCCCTCTCAGCACCCCTGTGTGCTGAACAGGGCCAGTGGTTTATGTGCCTCTCTGGGGCAAGTAAGGCTGAGCCATGTGTGAGGTACTCAGGCTCTTACCTGGAATATGCTGTAGAAGTGATACTTGCTGGATATATACGCACATTTCAGTGCTTGAAATTTAAATAATACTGGGTACCTGTGGTGGGCTGACCCCAACGAGCTCCCCAGTGGCCACCCAGCCACTCTCACTCCCCCTCCTCAACAGCACAGAGAAGAGAAAATAAGTTGGAAAGGCTCACGGTTGAACAAATACAGGTAGGTGAATTACCAGTTACCCTCACCACCAAAACAGACTCAGTTTGAGCAAACTAATTTATTGCCAGCTGAAGGAGGTTTGGATGGTGAGAAATAAAGACAAAGCAACACCTTCCACACATCTCCACCCTTGTTTTTTCCCTTTGTGCCTTCATTTCCAGCTCCTCTAGCTGTGCAGGGACAGCGACTGAGGCATTAGAAACAGTTGTGTGTTAGAGATGTGTGGGAAGTGGAGGTCATTAATAATTAATAAGTACTATCTGTGTCTGTAGGCAGGTATTTTTACCCCTTCAGTGGAGCAAGCCCACATGTAATACAACCTCCAGCCAGCCAGGGAGCAGGTAAGGCTGCCAGCACTTTAGGCAGCACCCTTGAAATGTGTTGTGTTTACATTTGTAAGGAAATCGAATGTTATCGTATTGTAGTTGATGTAATGCTTTTATTTCCAATGTTAGCTAGTTCCCTAATATCAAGCTTAAAACCTGAAGGGCTGGAGGACTCCCGTGGGGAGCATCTGTTTGTTTTGTGGGTCTGTCTGGAGCTGCCTGAGCTGCTGTGGATACACTGCTCCTAGTCCTTGCGTGTGTGTTCAGGAAAGGATGGTCTGAAGTCTGTTAAAAATTAAATTGACTGGCTAGTGGCTGGAAAGGAAAGCCTGAATAGAAACTGAGAAATGCCTCTTTTTAGTGAGAGACAACTCAGAGCAAGGAGGGAGAATAAAAGAGAGGTAAAACAGGTTTCTCTGCAGTGCTTGGTGCTCACAGCCTGACCTTGCCTCCAGCTACCAACACACTCTTGCTGCTACAGAGAAGTCTCTGTCACCCCAAAGGCTTGCCCTTCTGCCACAGGCTCACACCATGATTCCCCTAGGACTCATTCCCTGCCCTCCCCATGAAGTCTGGCAGTGTCTGCAAGATTTCTGGACCTGGCAGACAAGTGACTTGGTGGGCAGCCAAGAAATGTGTTTGGGGGAAGGTTAGGACACAGAGGTGCCACAGTAAGTGCTGGGGAGTGGGAAATGCCCTGAATGCCTTGCTTGAGACTGGAGCTGGATAAAGATGAGTATGAGGGCTGACTGAAGGGTGGAGCTATATTAGAGCACTTCAAACTCTGGATGAGCAAAGAGTGCATCCTTTCACTTCATAAGGACGTTAAATTCACAGATATGGTGTCCTTTGTCTCAGAGCCTGGTATTTTGGGGACACTGGTCTGAACTGACTCTCAGTGTGCAGTTTGTGATGGTGTGGGTACATTTTCACCTGAAGGGAAGCAGAGCAAAGGTGTGGCCACACACATTAACACTGCAAGGGATTGGAGCCAGGGATTTTGGAGAGGATTAGGATTTGGATGGCCAGTGGCAGGGGTCTCCATGCTCAGTGAAGCCACAGGTCCAGCAACATGTTCTTTGGTGACCCAAGGAAAGCTGCACGACAGGTCCTGGCTGTAGGTAGGGCAGCTCCAGGATTCAGCTCCCTGGCACACGCACCACTAACCCTCAGGTAAGCTGGTGTCCTGCCTGTGTTCCTTGGCTCTGCCACACGGTGCTGCCAGGAGAACTTGTGGTTTGTGACATCAGCACCCCCACCTGCCCGGGCAGTGCACATTGTGAGACAGCAGCGTTCCAAAACAGCCTGGAGACAGCGAGGCCCACAAGTGAATCATAAGCACTTGCGTTCTGCAGATGACTCTTCCACTGGGATGGGTGAGTCACAGCTGTGCTGGTGAGGGCTTGGGGGTAGACTGGGTCTGTCCTTCCACGAAGGATGGTGGAGCCTTCCCTGGCCCAAGAGCTCTGGCACCACCATGGCCTGTGCTGAGCTGAGAACCTTTTGAAAGCTCCTTCCATCCCACTGTTGAGAAAGGTGCTCGCTCGATCCCGCAGCAGTGCCTATTCCCTGTGACCAGGTGAATGCTTGGGATGGTGCCGAGGGTATCCAACGGTGCTGTCTGGCACCCACGGACTGGGTTCTCTCCATGGTGCTGCAGGCCAGTGTAATCTCCTGTCCCGTGTCTCCTGCAGGGCCATGTTGACCGCCTGTGCTGCCCTCCCACCGTGGGGGAGGTGATGCTCAGAGTTTCCTTGATGCTTGGTGGTGGTGAGGACAGCAAGCGCTGCTGATCTAAACTGTGACAAGACCTTCTTCCCTGAAATTGCTGGGTTTAGCCTTGGGTGGTTTGTGAGTCCCTGGGAGCCTGAAGAGGGATAGTACTGGTGCCTGGCTGGCAGGCTTGTCGTGGGTTTATCTTAATCCCAGAAATGAGGTTTCCCCGTGACTGGGACACAGAGGTCATGGCTTGTGGCTGCTGGATGAGGCCTTTGCAAGGCTGCATGTTATCTCTAAAGCTTGCAGCATCCCTCGGTGAGCCCTGAGCTCAGGAAGACACTCTTTGGAAGAGGTTTGGTCTCCTCATGGGCCGGGAACTCAGTGACTGGGAACTACAGGGTGAGCTGACACATGCCAGCACCCTGCTCTACTTGTTAGCCCTGCCTGGTACAGGAGACTGGACAGGAACCCTCCAGAGAGCCTTTCCACCTTCTTATCCTGTGACTCAACACCAGGTGCCAGCCCAGCCCCAAGCCAGAATTGTCCTTTCTCTGTGCACTGTAGCTGCACTCAGGGTGATATTCTCACGCAGGGAAACCCTCCTCCAGCATCCAGGGAGGAGGAGAGGATGTGCAGGAGGGGATGAACAGCTCCCCCCCCCATTCCAGACACCTTTGGGGTGACAGGCTTGTTCCACCCGTAGGTGCTCGTGGTGGGCTGTCCCCCGTGACGCCTCTCTGCCACCTGGAAGGGAGCAGATCAGCAGCAACTGTGATAAACAGCTCGGGGCTCATTAGAACATCAGATACAAACAGAAAATGTTTCTTCTTTATTTTGTGGAAAGAGCTACAGGAAATCAAGCCACCTTGGGCAGGAAGTGGAGGTTACTGAGAACAGGGACAGGACAGCCGGGGGGGTTTGTGTGCTTCTGGCAGTGGTCTTGATCCACGGCTGTTCCACCTTAATTTCCTCATAGGGTTTTAGGAGCTTCAAAGGGCTTTGGTGAGGGGGAGCAGGGATGTCAGGTCTGTAGCCAGAGAGACAGTCTGCTTTGCTGTGCATCCTACGCCTCCCAGCCATGGCTGGACGGGTACTCTCAGGAAACAGCTCAAGGGTCTTAAGTCAGGACAGCTTATGAACTGTGATGAAATCTATGGAGGTCTTGAAGGCTATGGCAGGGAAGTTTAAAGGGCACGATTGAAATGAACACCCTGCTTTACACATGCAGATCTGCAGACTTGTTGATATGTGACTTCTGGATGCAGGTATCAGGTATAACCATATCAAAGTGGGTTCTGGCAAAATCATACCTGGATTGCTTTAGAATGTTAAGCGGGAAGCTGAATTCAGAGTAATCTTAAAAGTAAAATCCCCAGGAGACTCAAAAGTAGATTAGGATCCTAATAAGTTAAAGAATGTTAGAGGTGGCTATTGCCAGTGTTGTGTTAATGAGACTATTCACCAACTAGGCACAGAAGTGTCACTTCCAGCTGTACCCCTGAAGAGCTTCAGACAAACAAGGTGATATTGAATCTCTTTGGAACTGGAGCTTTCCCAGTTCTTTTGAAGATTTGTCACACGGTTCTCTTGGGACCATTGTGGGCTGATTGTGAGATGAAGTGTATCAAATTGAAAGTTTTAGGTTGGCTCATCAGCAAAGCGCTCAGTTTTGATGTGAAAGCAAAGGGCCTGAGTGTACAGAAGGGAATCCTTTGATATCTGGATATGGTTTGCAGCCTTCCATTGTTCTTCCTCTGCCATTGGTAACCCATTTAACTGAGACATCCTTACCAAGAGGTGGTACACTACTGTCTTCGTGGCTCAGCATGCAAAAGGTCTTGAACAAAGTCAGACATGTGTAACAGAATTTTCTTAGGCTTGGAAAGGACTGTATTATTTGGGTAAGCAGGAGTTGCTGGGGAAAGTGGAAAGAAGTGAGAAGAGTGTATTTGGTTTACATAGTAAGGTTTTGGTAGCGGGGAGGCTACAGGGGTAGCTGCTGTGAGAAGATCCCAGAAGCTTCCCTTATCTCTGATATAGCTGATGCCAGCTGACTCCCAGATGGACCCACTGCTGGCCAAAGCTGAGCCCAGTAGTGACACTGTACTGCCTCTGGGACAATGCATTTCAGAAGGGGAAAAACCTGCACCCTGGCAGCAGGAGAAGACAGGAGTGAGGTTATGTGAGAAACACAGCTCTGCAGGCACCAAACTTGGTGAAGAAGGGAGGGGAGGAGGTGCTCCAGGTGCTGGAGCAGAGTGCAGACCATGGTGACTCAGCCTGTTCCCCTGCAGCTTGTGGAGGTCCAGGAGGGAGCAGATACCCACCTGCAGCTCATAGAGGACTCTGTGCTGGGGCAGGTGGAAGCCCAAAGGAAGCTGTGACCCAGTAGGAGTCACCTTCACTGGAGCAAGCTCCTGGCAGGACAGTAAACCTGTGGAGAGAGGAGCTCCTGCTGGAACTGGTTTGCTGGCAGGATTTGTGACCCTGTCAGAGCAGCCTGTTCCTGAAGGACTACACCCTGGGGAAGGGGTCAGTGCTGGAGCAGTTTGTGAAGAACTGCAGCCTATGGGAAGGACTCATGTTAGAGAAACTTGTGGAGGACTGTCTCCCATGGGAGGGACCTCATGCTGGAGCAGGGGAAGCGTGTGAGGAGTTCAACTCCTGAGGACAAAGAAGCAGCAGAGACAATGTTTGATGAATTGAGCACAACACCCATTCCCTTTGTCCCTATGCTGCTGGGGGGAGGAGGTAAAGTATTCAGGAAATTTGAATCTGTATGATACAAAACCACTTTCTGGGATGGAGGGACCCCAGGGAAGGATTTTTCTGGGCAACTCCTTGTGGCTCACCTGTGGCAGGTAGCAGGAAAGTCTCTGAGCTGGAATAGACAGAGGAGCAGAGACCAAAGGCAGAAGTGGGTGACTTTCATCTCTCCTACTCCTTAGCCAACTTTTGCAGTATTTGCCTTGTAGTGACAATGCAGCTTAGTATTGAAGTGTTAAAAACTACCATTCTTGGGGAAGAATATAGAAAGGTTTTACACTTAATAGAGAAAGGCCTGAGACTCAGTGGTGGAAAACAAGCTAATCTGGGGGAAAATGGATACACCTGGTGATTAGTTAGCCTGAGAGATTCTGATTTGTTGGAATCCTCCACACCTGTGTGGAGACCAAGGCACAGAAAAAGTTAATTGTCCTAATTGGGCAGATTACTTAAAGCAGGGTAAAGGAAGCAGGGTTTGGTTCAATTGTGCTGTGCTGGTTGGCAGGTAAGGCTGTTTGCTCTCTTACTTTTGTGCTTTAAATTCTGTAGCTTAATGTTCCTGTTCAGGACTTGGATTTTGCTGTGTGTATTTGAAACTGGTCTGGCTTTGTGCTAATTCATCTCTGGTTACTGAGAAAGTGCATCAAAAGGAGGCTTGGATTCTTAATAATCCACCAAACATCTGTTTCTGGATAGTGCTAGAGGGTGGACAGAGGCTGTGGGGACCTTTTGTCTGACCCAGGAGCTGGTGGTGTGCTGTGTGGTTACCACGTTTTCTGTGTAATTGCTTGGAATGATGTCTCTGGTGGTTCTTTGGGACAGCTGGTGATATAGAGGCTGGACAAATTGTGAAGGTGGCAAAATCCTATTCAAAAAGAAATGTTCTGTTTCCCTCCTGTGTCACTGATACCTGGTCTGCAGAGGGATTGGTGCACCTTGGCTCTTAAAATCTCAAGTCCTGTCTGTGCTGCCTGGCTGCAAAAATGGTGAAAGCTGTGCTCCCATGATTTGGCTACTTGTGCAGCTCCATATCACCCTATTTGCAGGCCTTTGGACAGCAAGACCTTCAGGACTGCAGTCACAAAGGTGTTCTTCTGTGGTCGTAAACCAAAATGTGAACTTTAAGTCTCGCATGAGAGCGAGTGAGACTGTACTAACCAGCAGTCACACAGGGATCAAAGAGTGTTTACAGGAAAGGAAGCCACCCGAGAAATCACTCTTGATGATTTTGCCTGATGATCCGTGCTCCCACTCTGCACCTCTGAGCACTGGCTCTCCCTCAGGCAGCTGCCTGACTTTTAAGGGCCCAAGTGACTAAACAGGTACGTGCAGGGCTGTGCCCCAACACAGGCACTTCAACTGGAGTGTTCCTAGCTTTTCTACCGTGAACCCCTTGGAGCAGAAGGGGATGCTCTGGGCTGGAGTGGAGCAACTGCAGGCACTGGATGGAGCTGGCTGTGGATTCTGCAACGTGAGGTAAGGGGGAAGAGGGACTCTGCGGCTGTACGGCGTGGAGGGGCTCCTGCTCCAAGGTGGGGTTGGGTGCTGTGCCTGATGTGGTTTGAGTCTAGGAGAGGTGTTGGGGGGCATTTCTACGCAGTTTGTCTCAATCTCCCTCAGCGCTGTTTCATCAGAAGCAGCGCAGTACAAGTGCTTCCCCTCTGAAAGCTGATCTGGTGAGATAAGGTACTAGGTAGGCATTTCCATTAGACATAAAAGAAAATAACCCTTTTTCCACCACCACCACCACCATACTGGTTCCATACCCTGGAGGAGTGAGATGAGAGGAGGCAGGAGGGCTGAGTGGGTAGAGCTGAAGACCAGTGCTGACTCAGGGTCTAGCAGCAACCCAGGGCTTCTCTGTGCTTGGGTAGCCTGTGTGGGAAATGGAGCGGCAGCATTCGGAAGGAATGGGCATCCACTGCTGCTCCAGATGTCAGTAGCCCCTGCACAAGTGGATCTTTTAACTTGTTTTATGTCTTGTCCTTGCCTTGTTGTGCCTCAGCTGAGTGTGCTTCTAGCCTTCTCTCTGCAGTGGGGCTGGAAAAGGGCAAAAAAGACCCTGTGTGTGTATATTGATTAGCTGTATTGGGGGATTAAAATGCAAAGCCTTCTCCATTACTTATTTTTCATTTTGTTTTCATTTTCAACTGTTGTGTATTGCCTTTGATTTCTTTGTCAAAGGCTGAGCACCTTCCTGCCAACTTTCTCAGGGCTGTGCCCAGTGTGAGGTCCTCCTGCTATATTTGGTGCCAGTGTTAACCGTGCTTGTCCAGGGTTGTTGAGTGAGGCTGGAAGGTGGGAGTCCTCTTTCCATAAGTCCCTGGGAAGGTTTCTGAAAGGTTTTGAGTGAGAGAGGTTAATTCCTTGCAGTGCTGTTTCCATCCTGTAATACCTCAAGTTCTCAGCCATGCTGAGATGTGGCAACCAGGGGGTTTTGTATCAGAGCTCTTACTTTTCCATATATGAAATGAGCTGACTTTAAGTAATGGGAGAAGTACCATTTCTCTTTTTAAAGCCCTCTTATCTTGCTCTAAAACTCCCTGCTTGGGCGAATGTATTGCAAACTCCTAGGCTTACTAATTTGTTTTTTTTGCCAGGGGGTGCATGTTTGTCAGCAGGTTTTGAACAACAAGATGCTTCTTATTTCCCAGCTAACAGAAGAATCTTCATTTCAATCCTTGTTTAAAAACCACATTAGTGGCTTACTTTACTATGCTGGCTGGTAAATGGAGTTGGTTTTTTTTATATACCCTTGGGGATGATGTTGCAAAGGATTTAAGGTCTCTGTGCTAACTGTAATTCTGCTGTTAGGACAATAAGATTCTTGTGATACTTTCTCCTCTGAGATTTTATCCAATTTTTCTGATTTTTTTTTTTTTTTTTTTTTACTATGTTGATTTGGAATTCTGTGAGTGTTGCTCTCGGTGAAAGTGCTGCTGGCTTCATCCTGCCCTTGACTGGAGGCTGTGGCAAGGGAAAGCTTGGTATCAGATGAAGTGTCCAGAGGAACATGTGGAGGGGGCTCCCTGGGTGGGAGGCAGAGAGAAAGGGAAATATGCGGAGGCTGAGCAGAAATGCTGATGGCTGGGCAGTGTGTGTGCCATTGGAGCAGACCCAGAGGGCCCCGAACTCTGAGACATGGGCACTGCGTTTGTCAGCCCTGGCACAGGGCAGGGGAGAAGTGCGAGCAGTTCTGCGTGCTGTGTGATCAGTGTTATAGATACCCAAATAAGTAGGAAAAATGCTATCCTCCTGGTGATTCTGCCTCCCCCAGAATCACTTGCATCTGGATTGTTTTTACCCTGCCCACATGTTTCACGTTTCGGCCGCTCCAATGAGCACATGAAACCACCCTCCCACTGCTGAGTGACTCACACTGTCACCCCTCCAGGAAACCAAACGATCATCTCGCTGTAGCTGACAGCGGCGGCTCCTCCTCAGCTTCACAGGTGGTCCCACGCCTCCAAAAAGCTGCTCGCAGCGGCTCCAGGGGCATCCCCACCTCCTCAAATTCAAATGTACTCTGGAGATCAGAGAGCCGAGCTCCTCCGCCGCAGCCCGGGGCTGGGTCACCTTTGCACGGAGCAGGCGGGGATTCCTCCCCGGGTTGGCTTTTCTCTTTCCTGCTTTGAGCTGGGCTGCCCTTTGAGGCTGCCCCGCTGTGTTCTGTGCCCCAGCCCTTTCCCCGCGGCAGCTGCGCGCAGCACAGTCACTGTGTTTCTGTGCAGAATAAGGCGAGGATGCCTTAGGGGAAAGCCTGATGGAGACACCGCGTGGGGGTGGGAGGAACAGTGCTGCAGGAGCGGTGGGAAGGCTGTCTCTCACTCTATTTTGGAATTATGCTTGCTCTAAATAAGAGCTTCAGTTTGTGGGAGCGGTCTAGCGTGCACATGCTACTGCCAGGGCAGTCCCAGTGCATTGTGACTCTTGCTGTTTCCATGTGAGATTTTTCTTTGCTTGGTGAAACAGTGGACATTCAGGATTTCTCTTGTTTCTTCATCCTACCTAGATGGTGATCCATGGGTGTTTGACTGTAAACTGTCTGAATAGATGTGAACCCTCTGTCACTCCCATGCCCCTGCCACCCCTTCTCCTCTCCCAATTGACTGAGGAAAGGCTGAGTTTGCTATGAGCTGGAATGATGGGGGTGGACACAGGCTATCTCCCTTTCAAAGCGGGGGCGAAACACGAATTAAGTCTGAAACTGCCTGTTTGGTTACTCCAAAGCATCTGTCAGGGTGGTGTGTATATTACTTTTAAAGAATATCTATAAGTATTCAGTCTGTTCAAAGCCACCTAGCCTCATGGGAATTCAGTGCTGCATCTTCATCCCACCAGAGTGTGACTGCCGAAAGTCACAGCTGTGGGGGTGTGGGACAAGATTGAGTGTGTTGGCACCTGGAGGGTGCCCTGCAGCTCACAGCTTCCTCAGCTAGCAGTTTCCCTGTGAGATGGGTATTAAGATGTGTATTGGGGACCTTTCAAATATCTTGGGCCACAGAAGGAAATGCAAACCCTTTAAAGCAGTCAGGTTGAAGGCCCATGCTCTGTTCCTTGGAGAAAATCCCTGCAGGACAGAGGGAAGAGCAGAGGTGAGATCCCTGCACTGGATCAGTAGGTAATGGCTTCAGTCCTGCCACCCTCGGGAGGGGCTGTGCTTGTTGAACTCTCTCATTACTGGTGCAACACTGGGTTTCCTGTCAGTTCCTCAGTGCTTTTTATTTTGGGTTGGCAAGATCATGTTATCATGACACTGACACCTGTTATCTTTCTTGTGTGGAGAGATGCACAGATGTTTTACCAGATATGCATCACACAGTCTGCGTGCTCTCTTTTGCCATAAGGACTGACCTGAAAAATGGCCAGAGCACTGGATTCATCTGGAAGCATTTGATTTGTGGCATGGGCTCCCTAAACGACCTTATTTAATTGCTAGCTCTTTGGGGCACGTCGATATGTTCCGTGTGTGTGAAAGCCCAACATGGGAACACCTTGGTTTTACTCTGACAGTACAAAGAGATGGTAGTGTTGGTGCTGCTGGTGCTGCTCTGTGGTGGCCCTGGTGGAGCTTGAGCACAGACCACTAGATGTCTGTATAAACCAGGGTGTGACAAGCAGCAGTCCCAGCTGTGGGTAATGGGTTTGTTGGCTTATCAAGAGGGGAGATGGAGCACAAGGTCATAAATTTCGGTCTTGTGCAGAGAACTCAGGAGGGTGGCAGTGAAGGAGGGGATCAGAGGCAGGCCCTGCAGCAGAGTGGGATGGTGGATGACCAGGAGGTGTCTTGGAGGAGTCTGAGGCCAAGGCTAATGCTGCCACCTCACAGCACCCTGGTGGGATATGCTGTGCCATTGTGGTCAGAGCTCCCAGCAAGCAGCCCCTGCAACCCCAATGAAATCTATCCCTTGCCAAGAAACCTTGTTTTGTTTAATGGCTTTTGCTCTTTGCCTGTAGTGAATCCTTCCAGGTGCAGGCTTGACATCACCTCTGTGGTACAGTTCTGTCTCTGCTGTGTGAGGGGTTGGTGCAATTGTGCTTTCACTGGGGAGAATGTGCTTTCTCAGCTTGGAATTTCCCCGTGAGATGGGCATTAAGGTGTGTATTGAGGAACTTTCAAGTATGCTGGGCCACAGGGGGAAACACAAACTCTTCAAAGCTCCAGGTTCAAATGGTTCTCCACACACCATTGCAGCAGCTGTGCCTCTGAGCACAGTGACTGCTTTGAGCAAGGGCTCAGAGATCAAGGTGGTGAGAAGGAGCCCAGTCTCTCTTCCCTTCCCACTGGCAGAGCAATGTGTGCCTCTGCTCCCCAGATCTTCAGGTGTTGGTTGAACCTGTGTCCCACCCCACAGAGCTGCGTTTCCTTGCCAAAGCACCTTGCTTTGCTTTGCCTCTGCAAGATAAGGTGCTGCCAGTACCAGAGGGCAGCTGCCCACCCACAGCTGCTGGGAGGTAGAGGAGGCTCTCCCTGTGTTAGTCCTCTTGCACAGATCCTCTAAACCCACTAGAGGGCAGGGAAGGTCTGTGAAAGAGCAGAGTGGCCTCGAAACTTGCTGGAGAGAGTTCAACTGTCCCTGGGGTGAGATCCTGCTGGCTGCTTTCTGGAGTCCAGGGGCAGGCTGGTCTCGCTGCAGCCTGGACTGGGGTAGGAGTAGTCCTTCGTTTCCCAAATCACATCCCCTCTGCTATGCTCCCCTGAGACCGTCCTGCATCCTCATAGATCCTTTCTACCCTGTACCATCTTGCTTTGTCCCTTGTTCCTGCTTCACCAGCCCAGGCTGGAGCACTGCCTCAGCCTGCCTGGGATGCTCAGCCCTGTCGTAGAGATCAGGGAGGCTGCTCCAAGGAGGAGCAAGCAGCCTCTGTGCATGGAACATCTGGTGTTTCATGGGTGCCCCATGGCTAATTTGGAGGGCTCAGTGGCTGAGCTGGAGTGTGAGCCCCTGAGCCACAAAGCACAGGAAGATTGTGCAAGGCAGACAGCACCTTTGCAAGGTAATGGAGGAGCAGCACGTCCCCCTTGTGCCGGCTGTGTGGAGGAGTTATGGCAAGTGGCAAAGTCCAAAGGGACTGTGTCCCCTTACCAGAGATTGTGGGTTAGCCCAATGCAAGGGACATCTGTGGCTGGGGGGAACTGGCCTGTGATCTACACACAGCTGAGCCTTGGAGCTCGGTAGGACTGGGGGGAAGGTGTAGCCATGGGAAGATAATTACTACATGCTGTGCTCCCTGGGCTGCATCACACTGAACATGTGCATGAAGTTCCTGGGTGGAGGGACTTCAGGAAGTGGCTGAAGGCTGGATGGCGTTATGACATGGTCAGAGCTGTGGGTTTTCCCACAACTCCCAGGAATGTGGCTGTGGTCTCTGAGGATGCTTAGTTATACCTATGCTTGCTGCCTCATCTAACAGAGGCCAGGGTAAGGCAGGCAGAGTGGGCTGCAGCGGAAGATGAGCCAGAGGATGCTGAGATACTGCGTGGGGGATCAGAGCCACAGCACAGGGGGGAGATGTGGAAAGGGGGTGATGTGGCAGAGCTGTTCCTGTCTCCTGCCCTGATCATTAAAAGAAAATGTATCTGGTTTTCTTGAAGGAAGCTTGGGCTTTCAGGAAGATCTGTCTGCGGAGGTCTGTGCCTAATTAGGATATTACTCAATGGTGTTTGTCAGGACCAGCATTTGTAAAGTATGGAGCAGAACAAGTGTCTCTTGGGGATCATCTTCCCCCCCCTCCTTTTTTTCTTTAATTCCAGTTAGCAAGCCATTCTATCCAAAGTTTGGACAGAGAGTTTCCAAATTAATTGCTTAAATCATAGTATTGGACATGCTCTGATGTACCCTTTGAGGGTACCTTTGAGGAAACCAGTTAATCCATGTTTCAGGGTAGTCACCAATTCTTGCTCCTGTGTGCTCCTCACTGTTGCACCTATTTTTGAATCCAGCAGATATTTGCCAGCTTGTGTGTGAATGATAAGGGAAGTGGACTGTATTTCTTTCCTAGGAAAGAAAATTTGAGTGTGTACATTTCTGAGACAGCTGAGAACAGAGCATGGAGCCCAGTGAAGGCAGGACTAAGGCTCAGCTGACTACCTTGCAGCTGGGCTATGTCGAACCAGGAGTTTGCATCCCGTGCCAACAAGGCTTATGTGCACCCTCTGACAGCCTAGCCACATGAATTTTTGATTTTAGAACTTCAGAGCTCTGTGGATCAGTGTATTTGGCTGATAGTCAGGCTTTTAATTCTCTAAGCCCTAGATTTATTCCCAAGCCAAACAGATGTACTGTTAATACTGTTTGAGCTGCCTGGAAATACTTGCCCACCGTTTGTTGCTGAGCAGAACTGCAACACGCTGCCAGATAAGGTCAGAGACATCCGACCTTTTTTGCTGGGTGCTCCCTCCTTTTGAGCTTTCTTCTTGTAGAAGCATCTTTGTCCAGCACATTAGCCTGTTTTGCTTCCCGTGACTTGGCTGGATGCACTTCTGTAGCATGTAGCCAGTAGGACCAGAGAGAACACAGAGGCGAAATAGGGTCAGCTAAGAGCACAGCAAAGATCAAAGGAGGGGAAATAAAGTGTGGTCCGTGTCTGGCCAGAGATCTAATTTCCAATTCCCAGCTGAGGAGGTTTTCAGTAAGTGCTGAATGAGCAAGCTGGTGCCATGGTAACTGGGTACACATTTGACATCAGCAGTATCTGTGGCTGCAATAATCGATCAATGTTTGCAGCCACTGCTTGCAGCTGTGACTTCTACTAGACAATTCATGCTGATTTCCTCTCTTTGGGTTGAGGGTCCCAACACACACCCTGTTTTGTGGTATATGTTCTGTTATTTTGGCTGCTGCCTCCATAGCAGAGTGCTGTGCATTCGCCTCTGGCCTGTTTCTCCCCAGTAACCAAACTCTTGGTAGCATGCATATTGGTGGGACTTGTTCTTATGGTTTGGCCTCATCGCTGCTACGGTGGCATTCTTGTTGGAGATGTTGGGAGAGGACTTGAGATCATCACCCAGGCTCACAGTGACTTACTGTACGCTCAGACTTGTGCCATGTGCGAGCGAGGTGACCTCCATGTGGAGATGATGACAAGGGAAAATACATCTTAGAGGGGTAAGGTGAGATCAAGAGCTGGAGGTGGGAGAATTTGCACCCACCAGCTGACCTTGTGAGGCCTTCCTAGCTATGTTCACAGAAGATGTATGACTAGACCCTAAGCTTGGGGTAACACTCAGGCCTGATAAGGCTTGTTTTACAGCTCTGTGAAAACCTTATTAGCTACACTAGTGAGATGAGTCAAAACCTTCAATATTCAGTGTCCTGCACTGGCATCTCTGAAATGAGATGCTGAGCAAGTCTGGACATGCTCCTATCTGAAGACAGCTGCTTATTTGACTGACAGCTTTTTATTGGTAAGCTTGGAAACTTATTCCTCACCCCACAAAAATCTTTCTCTAAGGGAGAACTAGCTGAAATTACCCATGAACCCAACGTTGTACTCATTTCTTTGCTAGCCTGATAGATTCTTTTGTTCTTAAGATGGTTCTCTCAGTGTCTAAAAATGCTTTGATTCCTCTGGGCATCTTTCAAGCAAGCTCAGAACTGTAGCTTCTCCCACCTTATGAGCTGGTTGGTTGGCTGACTCTGATGTGGTTTGTGGTTACATGTAATGTTGCTCATGTGGCCATCCTGTGCTTTTGATTTTCTGAATCACCAGTGAGTGCACTTTCACAAGCAGGTGTGAGCCTTGCTCAGGAGATGTGTGTAAATACCACAGAGAGATGCTGAGAGGCTCAGCTTCTTCCAACCTGACCTGCAGGGTCCCTGTGCCTGTTGGAGGTGTGGGTGTGTGGGCTCCAGGTGCTGCTGCAGCAGGTATTGTGGAGCCCAGCACCAGTATTGTGCAGACGCTCACCAGGTACAGTCCTTGCCCTGAGCTGCTGTGGACTCCAGCCACCCTCCAGTGTGGGATGAAGTTCCCCAGGGTTAGATGGTATCTGCTGAGCAATAAGAGCTGGGGATCCAATCTCATTCCTCACTTGCCAAACTATCACCCCTCTATTGCTGGGTTGATGCAATGCTTGAATCTTGAAAGGTTCAAAGAGTCTTGGTGTTGACCTGAAGACATTACTCTACTGGTGCCCATTCTGTGTGTCTTAAGCAAATAAGAGATTGGTGTCCCAACTTGCCAAACCAGCTCTAACATGTCAATGGCAGAGGCCAGGTATGATGCTGCCATTGGAACACAGTGCTGAGACAGTGCCTTTTCTGCTAAAACACGGCCAAGCAAACTTTGCGGGATCTCTGGTTTCTGTAAACTGTAGGTCAGGCACAGGTGTGTCAGAGGCTGGGTCCAGTGGGTGCAGGTGGAGTTTGCAGCCACCATGCTGTTGCTGGTCCAAACTCTGAGGTTTCTCACACAGAAATGGTATGTCCTGTTCTACTGGGCTGTATGGAACTAGATGCCATGAGGAGCTGGGTTCAGTGCATCTGCAGAGAAATATCATGAACCACGCCAGCCCAGGGGAGACATCTCTTGACTCAGCAGGATGATAATGAAAAACGCGTCACAGTTGATGAACCAAGATACTGTTTAGAGAAAAAGATACCTAGGAGCTGGAGTTGTGTTGGTGCACAGCCCTGGTGCACAGGGTCTTCCTAGCACACTTAGACTAACTTGCAGGTTGTCTGAGTCTCTCTGGTGTATGTGTGCTGCCTCAACTGCATCTTCACCTCTCTGTCTGAACACTGCTGAGCTTACAGCAGTAAGTTGGCAAAGACGGCTAAACCACAAAGAGGAGCTTTCAGAAAGGCCTGGCTGTTGAACAGCAATGTGAAGTCCCCACTCCTCTGCTGAAAGATAGCCAGAGATACAGGACACTGTTTTGGCAATGGTAGTAGATGTACGGGGTGTTTGAGCAGTAGTGGGAGGATGATAGGAAAGAGGGTAGCCTGGATGAGAAGATGATTGCAGCTCTGCTCCGAAATGGCACCCAAGGAAACAAAATTTGGTCGATGAAAGGCGAGAGCAGAAGGAATAGTGAAGCTGGAGGTGAGAAATAGAAACCGGTGGTTGAGGTCACCCAGAATCGAGACTCAATCAGAGAAGAGATTTCTTAGGAAAAAAAGGAATACCATTAAGGCCCTTTTTAGAAAGGTGAATGTTTTGCTGTGTAAAAATCCTGAGAGATTTCCCATATAACTGCCACTTGGAGAGCTTCTGATCCCACCCTCACGGATGTGAAACAAATCAGAGGGTACTGCAAGCATCCCCTTGAACCAAAGAGTCTCTTTAGCACTTCTGCAAAGGAAGTGACCTTTTTCTTTGGTATTTTCCTCATGCCATCGAGTTCATAATCCTCTTCTGCCTCTTTTAAAAAATGAAAGAAGAAACACCATACAAAGCAAATTAGCCAAATCTTAGTAGCATATCCAGGATATATTACAGATGGGTGCCACTCAGCTTGCTAAAGTTTTTCTGCAGTGTTTTCTTATGTCACTCATTTTGTGTAAGTCAAGCACTTGTGAGGCCCTTAGAAATGCTTGCCTTCTTGCCATCTAGATAGGTGCCCTATGCTTCTATTAGCAAATTTTATTTGGAAGTGCTTTGCACGTCTGTCTCAGTCTTTTGGCACACTGGCCCAATTAATGTTCAAATCCAGCGTTCAGGGCCTGGCTCACTTCCTTTCATTGTGTTGTGCAATGATGCACTTCACTTCCAATATCAGAGACTGGTGGTGCTGTGCAGCTGTCTGAGAAAGGTCACCGAAAGTCAGAGGAGTTTCACAAAAAACACAGATGAAAAGTTGACTCAGATTCACTGAAATGAAGAAAACTCTTCTTTCTTTTTCTTCTTTTAGAATTATGTTTTTTGTGAAACTCGCTGGTTTTGCTGTGACCTTTATCTTTTACTCAGTCATAAGAGACCTTGTTTTGGCAGGTACATGGGGAATGACTTTAATACAGTGTGTGCACCCTATGCTCAGTGCTGAAGGGTGGATTCAGATTTCCTGTGGCAATCCTGTCACCAGTGGCTTGTCTTAAAGTCATCTGCTGTTGCTGGTACCATGTGTGTGCCCTGGGGGTCGTATCCAGAATTGTTCCCTTCATCCATGCAGGTGGTAGAGAGGCAACTCTTCTGTGATTTGATGCCATCCTACCCGTTTTTCTTGCCCATCACTGGCAGAAAAAGATCTTGAAAGATCAGAGCAGTGGCCTCTGTGTGAGTGGCAGTGTTTGGTACTGTTCATCAGCCTGGCCTGAATTTAGAGGGTTTTGCTGGCATCCAGCTGCCGTGCCAGGCAGACGTGCTGTTAGTGTGGCTCCTACATCCTTTGCTTGTGGCACAGTATCTTCTCTGCATGTAACCAACCGTCAGTATCTGATGAGGTGTCAAGAAGGTGCTATCGAGAATAGAGAGCACTGAGAGGTTTTGATGCTCTAGGTATTTCTGGGGAGGGGTGTGCCACCGTTCCAGGTGACATCAGGATGCTATGAAAAGCCTGTCAAGTGTCGCGTCTTGCTTTGAAATCAGCAGGTATTGGCTGTGGCAGCTGATGGGCTCTGTGTGGGTTGCTGGTTCCCGCAGACACCACTGAAACCGCTGTTCTTGCCTTGCCACTGCCATCTCGAGAGAGCTTGGGAGCACAGTGGGGCCCCGGTGACACTGCGCCGCAGGTGGGAAAACATTCCCTCCTGACACACCTGTCTGCCCTTTGGAAGTTCCATATATACATGAGTCGTACCTGACTAAGTTTGTGACAAAGAGAGAAGCTTTCTCAGAATGGAGTGAGTTGGCTGCCAGAGACAAATGTCCCAGTGCTGCAGGATGGGTGATGGTAGGGGGACTTGATTCTGCCCAGACACTGTGATTTTTAAGGAAAAGTGAATTTAAGTGCTGGTTGCAGAGCAAGCTGTAAAAATGGGAGGCCTCTCATTTTGGTGTTTTGAGAGCTGGAGATGAGTGAGTTCCTCAGCTGCAGCGCTCCTAGCCCAGGATATTTTTGCCTGTGGAACTTGCTTTTTGACTGTAGTAATAGCCTAGAGCTCTGGAACACTCTTAGGGCTCCAAACTCAAATAGTCTTTGTGCTATAACCATTCCCATAACTCTAGGGACACCTTTCCTTTGTCCCCTTCCAATGAGAAGTGAGTGGGAGTCACTGTGCCTCACCAAGCCATGTAAAAAGAAGGGAGCTTGTCTAGGGCATGTGGGTCACTTCACCATTAACAGATGCAAAATCCCTCAAGGATGGTCCCAGCATCACCAGCTTCAGCATAGCCTAATCAACCTGCACAGTGTGATTGGGTGGATCAAGTGTAAATGCATGTGAACATCATCTTTGTTTTGTGTAGCTTTGAAACCAGATGGCAAGCTGGGAAGAGAAGGCTGATGTTGATGAAAATGTGTCTTTGGGAGCCTCTGGTAACACTTTCACAAGACTGTAGAGAAAGTACAGCCTAAATTCTCAAGTAAATCCAGAGAAGTCACTTTAAAGCTGTACCCTCTCTCTCTTTTGGAGTTACAGGAACAGCAGCTGATATCCTACATAATTTTGAAGGTCTATGAGGTCCAAGTCCTGAAGTCATTTTCAGGGCATGTCCTTATTGTAAGACTACAAGGCTGGACTTCTCAGTGAGTTGACTAGCTGATCAGATAAGGTGGTGTGCTTTCTGTGGGTTGAAACAGGGATTGAGTGTGTGTAAACAAAGAAGAAAGTTGTCTAGATTTAAGTAAAGCTGTGATTAAAAACTTTACTGGGGTAGAACCTGCAGAGGAATCATCGGGCCTTGGATATACAGCTGGTTTAAGGTGCCTTTAGACAAAGTAGCTGCATTTGCTGAGCAGTAGGAAATGTGTGTCTTTTTGTTGGCCCTCTTTGGTCGTGGGTGAACTGCATCTGAGAGCAGGGGGGTCATGCACTCTCCCCACTGATGCACGAACACACTTGTGCCTCTGATCTGTAAATCCTTAGAGGTTTGTCTGTCAGGCAGTAACTCTCTAAGCTTGCCGTGAGTTGTTTTCAGCCCGTCAGGAATCAGTTGGAAGCTGATGGGAAACAGGCAATTGAAGTTGAAGTTCACAACTTGAACCTCACTAGCATAACTTGCTCTGCCCCTTCACCAGCTAGACAGCATTCAGTATGTAAGTCCACAGGAAATGACTCCTAATTAGACAAGACAGAGACTGCTAAGAGGTGCAATACGAGTTGCTCTCTTGGGAGACAATCAGCTATACCAAAATGGAATCTTGGGATGACTGGACATGAGGGGTACTCCCTAGGGCTCAACCTTAACTACTCTTTTCATTAACTCCCCCAAAATGAAAACCTGTTGCTGATTAAAAAAATGTGGTTTGGATAGAAGTTAGGAAGTAATTTCAGCATGGGGGGAGTGCCAAAATATCATACCAGGAATACTTAGACCAAAGTAGAAGAAAAGGGCTGAAACTCAGCAGTAGGATGTTCAAGGGTGCTCAGTGACTAATAATGAAAACCTGTTCTTAAGCAGGAGTCTCATCAGTTAGAAAATACTGAGAAGAAGAAAAGGTGTCTGTGTACTGGCCCATCACAGGATGACTACAAACCATCTATGTGATGTTCTTGTGAAAAAAGCTAATCTAGTGTGAGGGTCCACCAGGTGATTTGTGGTGGGGTCTAGTCCCCTGCTGTGGCAGTTGTGAAGAACAACAGTGTAGAGGGGAGCTCCTGGCAGTTCCCTGTGGCCATCTCCTTGGTTTGCTTCCTCCTGCACTCACGTAGGATGAGGCAAGATAAGCAGGAAGCTGCTGGGACAGTCTGGGAACACCTTGTCTGTGTCCTTGCTTTCAGCTGAAGTTTGAAGCAGTGGGTATCTAGACCTGACTTCTCTTTGTGTTGAAGCGGTGCCATCGTTTGGAGAGGCCAGAAAATGCTGTTCTGAGCAGGGCTGGAAGGAAAAGAACTGGGTTTGTGTTTTAGCAACAGGAGGAATTTCTTGCCTGGAGCCATGCAGGCGTGTGTCAGTGGCTCAGTGGTGGATGGGTCACGCAGAAATAGCTTTTAAACAGAAATTTTCATTTGGAGAAGTTAAACATCACAGGCTTTATTCTTTTCCCAGTTGCATCCTCCTTTCTGAGATGTACTCTAACCCACCTCAATGTGAGTAAAATCAAGAGCAGCTCTTGTATTTTCAAATACATCTCTGCCTGTGTAGCAACTGTCAAATACAAAGCTTACTCCTAAAGCCACTGGTTTTAAAAGAACCACTGGAAAGTTTAGGATTTCACTTTGACTAAGGCTGTTTTTCTTTTTATGGGAACATCACAAAGCCTCTCCTTTCTTGATACAGTTTTGAGTGAACAGATGCTGGGATAGCCCCTTTGAGGGAGCAGTCTGTTTGTTTAGGTTCATGTGAAATTCGGACTCAAAGGTGAAATAATTAATAGCATGTGCATTTGTTTTTGTTTTGGGAGAATGCTTATAAGCCAAAGTACGTGCTACTCTGATCCAGATACTGAAATCATCCAGACAGCTGATTCACAAAGGCTGATTTTCCAGTAAAACTTTGTATGTTGTTAAGGTTTGCCTGAAAATTTAGCGCAGGAAAGTCTTTGGGTCAGAAATGGTTGGTATTTTTTTATATATATATTTTTTTTTTCCTACAGTAAAGTCTAAACAGGTCAGATTTTCTTCAGCAAAAAAGTATGACTTGTTGAGGGTTTCTCTTGGTAAAGCAGAGACTTTTTTTATAGTTGCCAGTCAAACAGCAACAAACTACAGATAAATTGCCAGTGCAACATGATAAACTCATCATGGTATGAAACCAAGTTGCTGCTCAAACAGCACCACTAACAAATTCCTTGTGGCTTGATATTAATGTTGTGGTCTACCTTGTTACAGATAAGGAAATTGAAATTATTTTAATATTAAACTAAGAAACATACTGAAACTTAGAATTTTCAGAAGACAATTAAACCGTCATTTTTATTTACTGTAAGCCTTCTTTGTCTTATTTTCTTACAAAAAGAAAGACTGCTTGGACTACCAGCACTTGCTTGTGTACACGGGTATTTATCTGGAAATAACTGCCAGCTTCAGCTGGGTAATTCTGATTAATGAGGTATTTTGGGCCAGCAGTACTGACAGTTTTGACTGACTGCAACACTTTCTGGGGTTGCCACCACAACTTCTCACAGACATTTTAGTTTGAATTGGCTCTGTGAGTCATTTAAACCTATATCTTATGCTGAGAAGTGTATCCCTGAGCACAGGTGCCTCTGTGTCTCTTTCTGGGAGAAGAGCAATTCCTTTGCCTGCTCCAATGTGTTGCTTTGTGTGTGAGAACTGGCCCTTGTTACCTTGCTCAGGTGAAGTCTGTGGGGCTGCTCACCCACAGCATCATGCAAAGAAGCTGTGATGCTCCCAGGAGAGAAAGCTGGCCTGGGAGCTCAGCGAATCCAGCACAAATCTGATACCCTCTCTGTGCCTGAGTTTCTTAGGAGACAGGGACAATAAAGCCTACCTTCCTAGGAACAGATATGTGAGGGTGAGCTTGGAGAAAAACAGTGACTGAGAAATGTCTGTAGGTTCTAGATGTGACACTTCACGCAAACCAATGCACTGCTGCTTTGCAAGGGGTTTTGTCACCCTCTGCTTGGAAACATTTTTGCCTAAATTGACAGCCCTTGTAGGTGGAGCTGTTTCTTTCTCCCCAGGGAAACTACAGGATGAGACTCTGTCATCCCCTTCCTTGCCATCATGCAAGCCTGACTGAGGGGGAATTTCCCTTGGCACTTAGCACAGGCTAAGCAAGGACATTCTCATGTGACAGACCAGTGTGGTAGAAAAGCTGCTGTTAAACACCACTGTCCCCAGGCATCTTGGTGCAAGGAACCCAGGGGCAGGGCTGTTGCTGCACTGGGAGAAAGGCTGTGCAAGAAAGGAAGGGAAGGCAGGAGAGTGTGGTTGCTTGCTGTGCCTCTTCCTCTGCACCAGCCCAAGGCTGGCTGCAATGTGCTGGCTGGCAGGACTGGGAGCTGGTGCTTGCATATGACAGGGTAGGGTGACAAAGAGAGGGGGTCTGTGACAGTCCCTGGGAGCTTGTTTGGTCTTTCCCTTGGGCAGGTTTTTGCACAATTGCTCAGTCTGCAGATGAGGCACAAGGGCAGTTTTGTCCCAGTATAACTGTGCAGGGTCTTGGTTTCCCAGCCAGACACTGAAATGGTTATGGAGCTGTGTCTGAGCAGTGTTATCCCTGAGCAGGTAGCTTGTACCTGAGGCAAGACATCCATACTGCCCAGGCCTTCCGTGGGCAGTGCTGGCACAGGAAAGCTCTTGATGGCTTATTGACACAGGCAGCTTCCTCTGCAGTCACCAGGCTTGCAGTTGAGATGCCCCTGCCCTTACAGGACAGCTCCCACTAAACAAAACCACCCCGTATTTAGGAAATCTAAAAACAATGCTAAGCCTTAGCACCACTGCCTGGACTTGCATCCAAACCTGATGTGTAGATCACATATACTGGTTCTGAATTAGTCATTCCCAGAACATGCATCAGTATTTCTTTTTCTCCCACAAGAACTACAGGCAGTTTTAACAAACTTAATCTGTTTCTTGTGCTCTGGCTGCAGGAATAGCTGCTGACAGGGCCAGTGTGCTCAGCTGTTTGTGGTCCCATTCATGGCATTGCTGGCACCTCTTCTTCCAGTGTGATTCAAAGCTCCCTGAGTCCTGCCACTGGAGAACTGGTAATGGGATCCAGTGCTCCCGTTGTGGCACTGAGACCAGAGCACTGGAAGAAGGTGGCTGCTGGTGCCAGAAGGGCACTCTGGAGATGTACCTGGGCTGCAGTTGACCTGGGCTTGCAGTGGGTGTGATGTGCAGACTGATATTCAGACTGATGGTAGCAACACAGTAGCAAACAGAAACTCGGACACTTGCACAAGGGAAAAAGATCTCCCTCTGCATGCAGGTGAAGTCCTTTAATTGATTTCTTGCCCAAGAAATAGATGACTTTTCAGTCCTTGCTAGTTTATTCCTGCAATTTGTAAATTATTGGTTAGCAAGGCCATGAAGTTCATGTCAATGATAGGGAAAGCTTGACTCAGGTTTCACAGGCTGTGGAATATTTCACAGGGAAGACTTGTTTCCTGAAAGTTGTTCCTGACAGATGCACTACCTGCATATACCCTCTCACATACCCTCTGAGGGTTGTGAGACCTGGCAACTCTGCCTCCAGCTGGGGGGAGTAAGTCCAGCGGCTATTTCAATTTATCTGTGTTTTTAACTCTATTTTTTTTAAATTACATTAAATATTCTGTCTACAAAGATATATGTCTATTTACCTATATGTATTTCTGTCTAAATGCCAGGAGGCTGCTCACATCCTTTGTAGACACAGACCCATTGTCCCCTCATGCCTCTGCCAGAAGGACAGACCAGTGCTAGTGCTGCTCAAGAGCTGAGACTCTGGTTCATCCCTCTTCCTTCTCTCAGTCTGGACCCAAGCACAGCCTGGGTACATCCCAGCCATGGCCAGGATGGGCTCTGGGGCAGATCTTCCATCTCACCCAGCAGAGCTGCTGCCCTGCTTCCCAAAAACTGTTGAGCAGAGAATGATGCTGGAACTGCAGGGATGGTTCTGGCACTGCTCTCAGGGTTTCCAGCACAGCTCAGAGTATTCCAGTTGCTTGATTTATTTTGATGTATAATTCTCGGGTTTTTGCAGAGCACTCAGTCTTCCTGTCCCAAGTGTGTTCCACGTGTAGGCAGACACTTCCCCCCTCGGTGTGTCACCAGGGTAGTCACACAGCATCAGATATGCGGACCTTTGACTCCAAAAGCAGTCAGAGTACAGTGCCCTATGTAGTCAGAACAGACATTCCCTGCAGTGATGTGTTCCATGCCAGTCAGCAGAGGTGCTGTGGTTGTGCTTGGCAATGTTGCCATTCCCCAAGGCGATTTGTGTCTGCATCCAAGTCAGGCAGAACTGAGCCAAAATCAGTGTCTTGAAAAAATCGCAAGTACAGGCGAAACACTGATGGCTTTGCCAAAATCAGCACACAAATCACCTTTAAATCCAAATTAGCTGGTAAGCCAAATTACTTTCAAATCAGGTTGTTCTCTTCTGATTTATTGCCTTTGTTAAAATATTTATCTTCCTTCTGCAACACATTCATCTTCCTCTGTATAATTGAAATCCTCTTGGTTTCTTGCTGATGCCAAAAATGACCAATAATTATGTTGTTGGTCCTGTAGGATTTCCCGACTGATTCAACAGGAAAGGGAATCTTTGTGGGTTGTTTTTTTTTTTGGCACTCAGGTCTTGCATTTTCTTCCCATATGCAATTCCCTAGGGCAGCAAGTTGTTTTCTTATTGTTTTTATTTGCCAGGATCGTGCAGATAAGTTGTACTGCAACGGTGCCGTGCTGCTTATTAAGACTCTGGAGTTCCCAGCTGTCCTCCAGCCTAAACAAATGTACATGAACTTTGCTATTTGTCAAGCGTGCTACCTTGTGTTCGCTAATGCTGGTGAAATATATGCCCAGACTCTGGCACATGAGAGTTCTATACCTCGTTGATTTTATCTGCTTGGATTTCTTCCTAGACCCTCATAAAAGAACTAATTTTCTCCACCTCTGTGCAGAAATATTTGGGTCAGAAAACCCAATGTCTACTTGAGTGAGAAAACCCCTGGGTCTCTCTGCTTGCTGCTTTTCATTTGCAACCCAAGCAATGCAGAGACCTTGGGAGGATGGTCCCAGAATTCCCGTGCGAAGAAGCCGATCACAGCAGGATTGTGAGCTCTGTCTGATCCCTGGCTGCTGGCGATGAGGGACACACTGCTGCTGGTGGTCCCCACTACAATTCAGCTGCAAATTCTCTTGGAGCACGCCAGGGAGCCTGTCAGTCTTGTGATACTGGGTTAAATCAGTACTTATTAACGTGACTTAGCTTCCCAAGTGTGCCAGAGGTAGTAGCTGGTTTTCCGGGAAAAGGGATCCAGTAGAGGTTAATGAACACCAGCTGGGGAGTGACTGGAAAAGTGCAGGATGTTAGAGTGCTGGGAGGGTCTAGCTGGGGCAGGATTAGACCTTGTTTCTCCTACAGAAATTTCAAAGAACATGGTATCCTTACTATTTCCATTCCTGGATGTGGGAGACTCTCCTTCCAGATGTGGCTCAGGAAGCAGTGTACCTGCTGTCAGACCACCTGCAACGGAAGGCTGAATTCTGTCATCAGGGGGAGTTGGAAGATGGTGGTGTGTATCTTGGGCCAGCTGTTTACTGTCATGGCTTTTTGGGTGCTGGTGAAGTCCTTGGATTCCTGAGCATTGTTACTAAACTTTGCGGTCCTCATGATTAACGTTTTTCACGTGGAGTAACCTCCAGATGGTGATGCTTAAGGTCCTGGGAATCTGGCCGTAAAAGCATGGGTACCACATCCCAGGGAAAAAAAGGAAAGCTTTTCCCGACACATTCTTGCACAGGGAGAGATGGAAATCTTTTACAGTTAGCTCTGGGCTGTGGCTTAGGTTGTAACGCTGCTTAATCATTAGTTGTTGATACTGGTTGCTTCTCTTGAGGCTGTCTGAAACCATGAAGGAAAAGGAATTTGATAACAGTGCAGTTACAAAATAAGCTTGTGAGGGTTTAGTCTATTTAAAGTACCACCACCACCGTTATTTGCTAGCAAACGCGTGGATTTTTCCTAGGAAAGAACTTTTCCTGGAAATGAGTAACAAAACACAAATCCCCCACCAATGTTAGCAAAACAAAGGCAGTTGCATTATTAATAGATAGGGTCCCCCAGGATGTCATGGATCCACATGACTGGATGAGAATGTGGCCAATGAAATTAATTACCAGTCACTGCAAAGCAATGTGTTTGGGAAATAAGGACTTGCTCTAGGGATATATGTCGACATTGCAAATAGTCCTTTCTTCTCTGGAAGGCTGTTGGAATCATTGTATGTCTACCTGAAAACCTCTCTGCAGAACTTAGTGGGAGAAGAAAAGACAAACAAAATTCAGAGCAAAGTGAAACATAAATCCATATTGCACCCATATCTGCAATGCTGATGGCAGTTCCAACCTGAGAAACTTTGGAGCAGAGCTGTAGGAAATGCAGAGATGGGCAACTAGGGTGGTGAGCTTTCATATGCGAGGTGACTACACGTAACTTTTTTGTTTAGAAAGGCAGTTTTGAGGAGAGGTGCTGAAGACATGCATGTATCAACAGAGAATTGAAATATGTTTCACTCATGGTTGCTTGTAATACAAGTGCAGGGGTACAAAGTGAAATAATTCCGAAGCAGGAAAGCCAAAGGGAAGGGAGTAGTTTCACAATGCGCAGTCCAAGTGCAGTTAATTGCTACAAGATGTTTTGGAAGCCAGAGATGTACTTAGTCATTCATAGGGGTTAGCTACACCTGTTGAAATTAGGTCCATGACTCAGGTAGTGAGCAAATTTTGCTTGCTGGGACAAATAAAGCAGGGTCCCATATTATGCACACACCTTCTTCTATTCTTCCTGAGAAATCCACTTTTTCATGCTGTCAGAAAGAGGGTATTGGGCTGTGCTGGATGAAGGCCGCTATGTGTGTTTATGTAAAAATTGAGAGCACTGTGTTGGTCAGTGACATTGTGTGGACAGCTTTGAAGGGAAGTCTGAGTTTCCTGGGAGATGATAACCACTATATAGTGGTAGCTCCTTTCCTCTGCAGGCACTCTGTATTGTGACCTGGGAAATACAAGCAAAGGTTACACAAGTTTTACTTATAAATGTTGGTGAAAAATCAAGGCAATAGTCTTGCACACATGTTAACAGACTGAGGACTTCAGGAAAAAACAGAAGGTCTCCCAACCTGCTCTCCACTCTCCTTCATACCATCAAGCACGGAGAATTATGAACCCTGAGCTCCAGAAGCAGAGGATCTTGTAGGAGAGTAAATGGGTAAAGCTGAACACATGTTCAGAATAAACCACAAGGCCTTTTTTATCTGCTGCTTACCTACTTTCTAGTGGTAAGCAACTCTCGTGCCTCATGTTTTGCAGAGACTTATTTCTGAGAGGACCCCTTGTAATGCTCAGTTGTTTTCTGTTCACTGCTGTAGTGCTTGGATTGCACAGGCTGTGTGTTGGCAAAACAAGAGGGTGAGGAAGGAAGGGAAAGCTTTTAGTTTTTGTGGGTTTTGCCCACAAGAGAAGCCAATTTCCTGTTTGCATGATGTCCTCTTTTCTGGGATAATGCTGCCCTTTTTGGCCTGGGTGGTTATTCCCTGGTGCTGTGACCTTTCCCTAAAGCCTGCACTGTGAATTTGCATCTGCTTTTGTAACATACATTTAGTGTGCGCTGGTAACTTTCTGTATGTTTATGACTTAGGGAGGGTGTGGTCATTGTGCTGTGTGAGGTTTGAAAGAAAAGGCTGGAGATCTATCAGGAATGTATGATTAAACTGGGGATTTTATTGCTTCAATACATTGTAGAACATTAATACATCAAGAAATGGAGCTTGCGTATGGATCCTGATATAACTTGCTGTGTAGGAAAAATTTGAGCAACAGTTTGCTCCTTGAGATCAGAAGATATGCAGAAGGATGACTTGTACATGTACCCTAACAGCGATATTATCACTGCTAGAGGCAGACTTCTCATCTCAATTACCCTTTACCGTCTGATCTTGTGCAGCTATTCTTGTGTGTGTACGTACATATTTATATATACACACACATATACAGTGGTCAACAGCATATAACTGTTTGCAAATACACTTTATCTCCCCTTATGGGAGTTCTTTGCACTCAAAGTGAAATCCCTGTCGCTTGGACTACTAGAACCGAAGTGAAAATGGAATGTTGGTGTGTTCTTCCATCCAACAACCTGCTCATAAATTACAGGGTCTCTGGCTCTCACAGAGCCGAATGGAGCAACAAAGGGAGTCAAGGAAGCTACATGCAAGGTGAAAAGCTATATGCCAGGCTGAAAACACTAAATTATAAGGCCTAAAAAGTACAGTTGTGAAGGAAAGTTGCTTAGATTTAGCCAATGATCAGTGTTTGCTCCCTCCACAGTGGCTGGAGGGTGCTGATGTAGTGTTATACACTGTCTAAGGTATTGTGTGACTGCTAGCAGAGGATCTGTTGCCTCCTAGATCCGTACAAGAGCTCTGAATGTGACTGATGGATGTGCCCTTACACCCATCTAAATGGGCTCAGCCCTAATTCTGAGTCTGCAGGAAACTGCCTTGGGTTCTGCTTGTCCTCTGATAACTATACAGGACTTCTTGTCTGAGCAGTTGTAAAGGCAGATTTTTTTTTCAATTTTTTTTTTTTTGCAGTGCGAACCCTCTTCTCTTCAAAACCCTCTGGTGTCCATCAGTTGGGGCACTTCAAGGCAAGCTCTGTTTTGTATTGTGTAGGATGACAGCCAACATTAGTGAGATTTGTTGAAGCATTTAGAATTCATGCCTTGTTTCATCTCATTCTGAACAGCAAGTACGTGTCTTCTAGGACACCATGGGCTGAGCAGCATTGTGGTGGCAGCAGGAAAGGTGTGACCTTTTGGGAAGTAAATATGTGTTCTCTTCCAAGGAGAACCAACATCTTCAGTCTGTGTCAGAGACCTCATCCCACCACTCACACACAACATGATCATTTGTTAGCTTGTATGGGAGGGTAAGAGAAGGAGATGGGGGGGAAACCCATCCCTGTGGTGTGACCTGGCATTATTTCTATGATTGTATGAACTGTGCCTGAGAACAATGTCAGAATGATGTGCTGCTGAGTGATATGCAGAGTGCCACTTAGGTTTCTAGAGCTGGTAGTCAAGGACCATGGCTGGGACCACACTACATGATATTTGTCTGAGCTCACTGCGGGTCTGGAGACTGAAATTTCCCCCGTGCGCTTTGCTCGGAGGGTGAGGGAGCCCTGACAGGGTTAAAGCAAGGCCTCCTCCCCACAGGGTACTTGCACAGGCACTGCCTGCAGAGCCAGCCTGGTGCTGTGGGGGTGCAGAATGTATCTGGGCTATGAAGTGGGTGATGCTGAGACCAAAAATTCCACTGGAGGTATTTGCTTGAGCCCTCTTCAACATAACTGTAGACTTACTCAGCTGCACAGGGTGTCCTTCCCATCAATGCCTTCGTTGTGAAAGACTGTGGAACCTTGAAAATATGTGATGGTGGTGCTGGATGAAGACACCATGGGCTGTTAGGATAGAGGCACTTGAAAACTAAGCTTCCACTTTCTCTTTGTGTTAAAAATACCTCAGCAGAAGGTCAAGAGACACAACACATCTTGAAAGGAAGTGGAAAAGTTCCCTAGTGTGCTGGTGCTTCTCCAGTCATCCTACCTCCCACTGCTTACTCTTACAGTTCCCTGGGCAGTAATGGGAGTAGATAGGAGTTCAGGGCACAGGGACAGCAGAGCTGTCCTTGAAGGATCATAGCTGGAAAAGTGTAAATGAGAAGAGTTTTCCACTCTGATAAGTGGGATCAAGTCAGGAAAACACCTTAATATTTTTGATGAGTATGACAGTCCAGAAGAATTGTACCTCCTGTTTTGTAACTTTTGTTGCTGCTTGTTGACTTCTCAAGAAGCTTTTTGATCAAATTTTGTTTCTGTCTCTGAGCACACTGGCTGAGTTCAGCATGCCAGAATGACTAAAGAATGTTTCTGCAGAAATAAGTTTGGTTTTCTGGGTGAAGGTGGTGTCATGGTACATGAACTATTGCAGACTTGTTTTTCATAAAGTTCTGTTTGCCTTCAACCAGCATAAATGTGGTTCAACTTCTTTGTCATCAATAATATGCCCTTGGGATGATAATTAAAATCACCAAGCAGTTTTTAAGCTGTGAAAACTACCCTGGGTGTTGCTTACTTTCAGTGAAAGGGTAGCTAACTAGACCCCCGGGGGTGTCATTGGTCAATCCTCAGGGCAGCTGATGCTCATGGAATAATAGAATCATTTAGGTTAGAAAAGACCTGTGAAATGAAGTTCAGCTGCTGACTATCTCTGCCAAGATAAAATGCCAGGGCCCTAAAAGGTGGGAAGGCAGCAGTAGCAGCAGCGTTGTAACTATCCTCTTGTCTGAGCACTAAAGTCTTCTGCTAGCTCAGAAATGAACCACTAGTGCAGAGTGCTGTCATTCCTATTAATTGGAGTGAGCAGAACTACTTGATCTAATTTTTCTGTATGCTCTGCCCATGTGTCAGTCTGAAGGCAAAGGAGACTGTAAAACTAAATCAGGATTTTGGAACGTATTTTGGAGTTAGTAGCAATGGGGAATAAATGATGTTATCTCTAATATCTGCTTCCCATACTGGGTTGATCTTGGGTAGCTGAATATCTCTCTGCTTCTGATAAGAGTGTTTGCTACAAGACAGAGGACAAAAAGAAATCGCATTTTCTCTGCAGCAACACATCACTGCATTTTACAGATTCTCAGCTAAATCTGAGTCAGGTGTCAGGGTAGGACTAAATAGTGCATCTTTGCCAGATTCTCTGAAGGAAACATGAAGGAGGGAAATAATCTTACTATGCAGGAGAGTTGCTTCAAATTTGGGGTGTGTCTACTCTCACTTGTTGTGAGTCAATTCTTCATAAAAAATAGGAACAACTTTTTTTTTTTTCCCCCTAATCGTTTGACTTGTTGGAAAGAGGTAGAGGTGCAGCTGGTTTGTTTTCTTATTAATGAAGCAACTGAGGCTCAGCCTGAAAAACTGTTTTCAATTTTTTAAAATTTGGACCATCTTAACTATCTGAGCTATTTCTTCCCAAGAAATTTAGACTAAACAGTCCACGCCTGTCTGAATTTTATGAATATTTAATGAATTTTGTGGTAAGCAAGTACCAAAGCAAACCTGTCCAAAGGCTAAAAGGAGAGAGCTGTGTGAGGGGATCACAACCAGGGGGTCCTGAATTTTTGCATTATAACTGGGCTTGTTTGGGATTGTGTTGCCTTGAGACCAGCTCGGTCTGTTTGGACCCATCCATTGTGCTGTGCCCTCTTGGGTGGCAGGTGCCTGCAGTCTGGTTCTTGTGCCTGTCAGTACTGTTCCCAGAAAAGCATGCTCTGTCTGTTTTTGGACAAACCACCCGTGTCAGTGGTGTGCCATCTGGTTTACCCCCCTCCAAATTGTCCTGATCTTCCCTGCTGGTATGTCTGTCTGCATCTCACAGGCTTATAGTGCTTGTGAAGTTCTCTGCTGTTGTATAGTGACAATTATAGAAATTCTCTGAAGAGTAACTACCCCTTTTTAGTGAAAGTTTTTAAATAGTTTTAAATAAGACCAGGGTTGTGTGTTGAACAATGAGGAGGAGACAAATGCCAACTAACACTCAGCAAGTGATAATTTGGCTGTCCTGTGTCTGATGATGCTTAGGGAAAAACACTATTTTTAGGGATAATTGTAAGATGTACCATAAGTTTGCAAAAGGAAGCCAAACTGAAGTGACAAACTTATTTCAGATGTCTCCTGAATCTTGCGTCATTAATAGTAACTTTTTCATGTGAATTTGTTTTTGTTCAATTCATAAAGTGAACTAACTGAAGTCTTTCTTTTTAAAAAGATAAGCTTGTAAGAAACATTCTAGTGGCAGGAATAGTCCCTCTGTGTTGTGTTATCCAGCTTATTACAAAAGCAGTGAGCCTTCTAAATAAGGATCATGGTTCTGGAACAAGGTTTTTCTTGATCTCAATGCAAAAGAAAAGAAGGTTTTTAAGAGCTGGCTTATATGGGCACAGTGTCCAACAGTCTTCCAACTCCTACTTTCAGATTTTCACATCACCTCTGTGCTTCCTGCTGCCCCAGCAGCATATGATTCCCCCCCAGTGAGAGATGAGATTTTCATCTTGGACCAATGCTCAGTCTGTGCTGCTTGAACCTCTGCAAAGCACTGCAGCTTGAGTGAGCAGTCATGCAAACAGGAGCATCCTTTGTGGAAGTTCCCTCTTTCCATTTTAGTGATGTCAAGCAATCTCATTTCCCTACTTGTGTCTGATAATTCTGGGATTGTCACTTGCTCTGGCTTTGCTGTGATGTCTACAGGTGGTTGGCTCCGATCTTTGGTACAATGTGGGAAAAGTCATAATTGCTGAGAAGGGTTTGCACTGAAACCTTCAGCAAACACTTGCAGGACACGGAAGGGCTGTCTTGTCCCCCTCATAGCAGGGAATGCTTTGGTAGACAGAAGATGCATCAGCTGGTCAGCAGTGACCTGTCGGTTTGGGTGAGCTGCCACTTTGCAGTTGTGCTACCTGAGCCCTGAGTCCACCCATGCTGTACTCCCACGAGTGAGCTCTGTTCAAAGCACTAGTTCCTGGACTTCTGGATACTGTGCATCACTTCTGTGGGCCACCTGGTGCTTCCCTCCAAGGCAGTAGCTGTGGGCTGGTTTAAGGATACCAGCCAGTTCACAGATGCTACAGCCAAGTCACCTCCCGCTGTGGTAATTACTGTCTCTATTTGTCCTCATCTCTGTTTGCTTGTGCATCCAACTGTAAATTCAGTCATGTTTGAATATACATAAAAAAATCAACTACTGCAGTGAAAAGCCTTTTTGTTTGTTTGTTTGACTGTGTTGTTTGTTACACCAGGGCAAGTCCTCCACCCACAAGGGCAAGGTACAAAGTCAACATAGAGAATTACATGAGAGATCTCAGTGAGCACAAGCATCTATTCTGGCATTTAGACACATTTTTACACTCGCCCCCCTCCCCCCCAAGTCACAGTTGTTTTCCACTCGGAAAGCAGCAACATCCGTCCAAAGGCTGCAAACTCATGGGAAGTGCGTAGGAATGTTCCCTTAGTCCAATGATGAAGCTTCTCTTATTCTGTATGTTTTAAGTAAAGAATTTAAAAATAGCTTTGCAAGTTAGTCTAGACCAAGAGTAAATGTTTCCTGCTGTGCTTTAGGACTGAGATGACCCCATTCATCACTTTTAGGGGTGAAGTTGAGAAATCCTGACACCCACAACAACCATGCAATTTTCTCTGACCTAGAACTAATGAACTTTTTTTGTTGTTGTTGATTTGGAAATTTGATCACTGCTCATTTTGGTCATTTGGGAATAGTGCTGCTTGTCATAACTTAGACAAAATATTTTGGCTCCTATGTATATGGAAATGGTTGCAAACCTATGTTGCAATTTACTTGGTATTTGGACATTTTTCCAGTGTCCTTCTAAATATATTGTATTCTAAATATAAACCCAAGCCTATGGTAATGGCTTTCTTATGAGGTTATAGGGGTGAGACTATTTTAAGAAAGAAGTGATGGATTTTTTGACTTAAAAAAACCCCCAAATATTGCCATGGAATTTAACTTTTCCCTAAGTCTAAATGTATTGTGGGCTTTTGATTCGTGTTGATCTTTCGTCAGCAAATAAACAAAATCATTCTTCATTCCTACCTGGCCAATAGAAATTTTGCAAATAGCTGAAAACAAACCAGCCCCATCATGGGTTTTGTGTCATGTTTGCTTTAGGAATATGGCCTTCCATTTGCTTTTGACCAATTTTTATCTCATAGATCGTTGCTGAATAGTATAGTATTCTGATCTTTTTTTATTCTTTCATATTGTGGTAAACCTTCCTTTATCTACTTTTGATGTAACTTCTTTTATGATTCATTAGTGGAAATAAACTTCTCTCACACTTTATTTAGAGCAGTTACTGTCCACATGTACTTGGAGTGCTGGATCTAAGGAGGAGAATTCATTCTGTGATGAAACAGTGAACCTCCAAATTCACCCTGGTGGAGGAAAAGATAGATGAGAAGTGGGGATTTGCAATAAATATTAGGAGGCCTCAGGTATTGCTCTCCTTTATGGCTTTATGCTGTTTGGACACCTGGTTTGGAGAGAGAATTACAGCAAGTGGGTGGGTAGGGAAAAATTGCAAATATCCCAAATGCATATGTTTAGTAAAGCTCCAAAGAATATGGTCTCAGTGGGATGAGCTTCTTGCAACTCTTACAGCCTTTTCTAAATGCAGATTTTTAGCATCATTCTTCCAAAAAAGAATTTAGTATCTTAAACATGCAAAGATATAACAAAAACATAGTATGTTTGAAGAAGAGATTAGGAGACATTGTTTTATTAGAGAGCAGCTAGTCATGGAGGCAAATAACATAGAAAAGAGCTTTCCTGTAATTTTAAGACATTTTAAGATACCATTTTCTGCAGAAAAGCCATAAAACTAGAGCTTAATGATGGAATTAGGCTGTGGTTATATAACATGAATTAAGGTAATGTCGCTTATGCTCTTTAAACTCAGTTATCTGACTGTAAGTTAAAAGCATTCATCTAATAACACACTTAATCATATTTCCCAGCCTTAGTGCTTTGGTAGTATCAAATCTGTGTATTGCCACCAACTGTGTGGTTTTGCCCCTTGTCTCTTTGTGTACATTTGAGAGGGTACTTGCTTAGCACGGTACCAGAGCAGCTACTACTTGCTTGAATTCTTCACTGCAGTGCCTTTAAGTGCTGTTATTTCCACTTGGCAGGGGCCATGCTGACAGGCCTGTTGAGAACATGATCTACAATCGTTCCAAAAACTCTGTACTTTCCCCTCTCTTAAGCAAGAATACAATTCTTTGTGTTCTCTTGAAGCTCAGTATGGAGCAGATCTGTCATTTGGCTTGAACGGAATATACATTGTTTTGTCTTCAGCTGAACTGATTTATAAGTGACTTTCAAGATGAAGCCACAGCAAGCAGGGCACTCAGAAACTGGCAGTCTTCCTTCTGATTTAGCAGTCAGTGTTTGGGAGATAGGGCAGTTGTGGCAATTTGAAGTCTGAGCAGGTTTTTCACGCGTCACCTCCTGCAGAAGGTGGGGGAGCCTGCCAAGCCCAAAGTGCACTGGTACATCTGGCTGATTGTTGATCTGGCTGAGTAAACACTGAATACTCAGTGTTTACATTTCAGAATTCCCTGCCTTTGCCACGGTATTTGATGTTCCTTGGATCAGCACAGGGATTTCCCAGTAACTCCTGTCCAAACTGGTGAAATGTTAACAAAACTGTTAACAGAAGCAGTTGTACAGTTTTCAATAGTGACCACAGCACTTGCTTTTACCATGGCCATAGGAAAGAGAAAATTTTAAAGTTTTATATATCCAATAGCACTCCATCAGGCACTTTCCTCTTTTCCATGGTCAGTTTTTATCTTTGTCCTTCCCTTAGCTTATTGGCTTATAACAGTGAGGAATTGCACACACAGTCAAGAACGAACAAGTTTGGTAAATTTTAAGGGCAGTTACGTGGCAGCTACAAATGGCAGGGAGTCTCTTGCCCTGTGCCACTAGGCAGGCTTGGTTGCTTTGGTCCTCACTTCAGTCCAAGCAAGGCAAGAGCTTCTTCTCATGTCCAAATTGGCCAAACCAAACACATTGAAACATACATAGTTAGAAATCTTTTCTGTTGTGATCTCTTATCTAAACTACAAACTCCTCAACTTGAACTACTACCTCCTTTTATTTTTACGTGTTATTTTAACATCCTGGGCATGTTTTTTGGGTGTCCTTATTTGTGGCTTGGGCCAGTACTTATTCCAGTTTTAGCAGCTGCAAATTTGATGCAGAATCTGTCACTGCTGTCTACTAAAGCAGATAGCAACAGATATGGTTTTTAATCTTCATATTACCTAGACTTGTGTGAGCTGAGGTGTTGCATGGGAGAGAAGAGGAAAGAAGTGAGAAGGGAGGGAGACAGGACCGGGGAGTGGGAAAGGAGTAGAGAAAAATGTGAGGCAGTAATATTTGACCTTTGACACAGTACTTTTCCTTCTAATGGAACCGCTCATTTACCAAACTTCCTTTCTTCATTATGGCTGTGTGAAATTCCTGTTGTTTGCCCTCAGTGTTAACACTGACCCTTCAGCTGCCTCTGTGGTATCAAGATGTTGCAAAGGCGGGGGCTCTTTCTCCTGTGATGTGGGATGTGGTGATTCAGCAGGAAAATCAGTGCAGCTGCATGAACTATGCAAGATGACAGGCCTAAAAAATCTGAGAAACCAACCCACTACACAATGCAAAGCATGCTTGGGTTTTACAGCCTTCTTGGGGAAGAGTATCACCCGGCATTGCCAGCAGTGACAAAAGCAGCAATGAGGTTTTCAAATGTTTTCCCTCTTCGCATTTTGTTCTGGTACAAGGAGTTCTAAGGGCCAACATCACCCACCTGTTTCTGTACAGGCAACCAAGTCTGTACATGGTGTACTGTGTGCATCAGCCTGTGGTATCTGGTCTCCTGTGGGCTTCCTTGTGGTGCAATAGTGTCTGGCCCCTGAGGGAAATGCCTATACTGCTTTGGGAACAGGGTGTTGCACCTTGTAGCAATTAGCAGTGTGTGTGCAGTGCAGGAGCATTCCCGCCTCTCATCTGTGGGGACCTGTGCATTACAGGAGAGTATCAAGTCAAACCCAGCAGTTGTGGATGAGGTTGTGTGTGCTGCCTCTTATTCTGATAATCTTGGACTTGCTGGCTTTAAAACAGATTAAGCTCTTTCCTTGTAGTTTTGCTAGTGGGTCTGAAAGAAAGAGAGAAAAAAGTTATTGGACCAGTGTTTCTGGGGTGCTAAATCTGTTTATTCTGCTGGACAGATATTGGGGTGGGCTTCTTAAAAGCTTATAACGCATTTTTAGATTACTGGTTGGAGAATGCAAAGGCAATGGAAATATTTTGGCAATTATTTCACTGCGAGAGCAGAAGAAGCAAGTGGAGAAATGTGCATGTGTTTCCAAGTCCATGCTTCTGTGGACTGAATCAAGCACATGGTCCATGTATCCCATGTTATCATCATCATTGGTCACCACACATTTACTGAGAGAAAAGTGGAAGAAACAGGGAAACTGCAGAGTTGTTCTGCAGGGAGATTGTTTTTTGCTGTTCTTAGCGTGGAGTTAATGTTTGTCTTGGAGAAGGATGATCTAGGTATCTTACAGAGTTTAAAGTTTAAATCCTTGTTATGGATCCTCATTCTGTAGTAAATCTTCCATTGTTCTTCTCACCCTGCCAAGATCTTATTCTCTGTGGTGCTGGTGGCAGTGTGTCCACAGGGAACCCAGCAGTAGGTGGACAGGAGCCGTGGGCTTATGAGGGGTATTGTGGGACTTTGATTTGCCTTGCAAATCTGTGTCTCAGTGCTACCATTTAGCTAAAAATCTTCCCTTGCAGAGGACACTGAGCTTTTTGTACAGGTTGTTTATGTCTTACCTGAATTTCTTAGACTGCAGTTGATAAAGCAAAAATAACCTCCAAACCTTCAAAAAAACCCAGCACCTAGTATCTAAAATATTCAGTGGCCAACATGAAGGACTCTCTGGGAAGGGCTGTTGTCTTTTGAAGGGTGTAGCTGCTTCACTGCTCCACAATGAGGAGTTCCCCATGCAGCTGTACAGTCTTTGGGTGCTCTAAGTGGGAAAAAATGAACTGAAAGTTGAGCCCAAGTCTCAAAAGCGGAGGGATTTTTGTCCTTGCTAGACATTCAAGGTGAACTGAAAGCTTTATTGTGTGTAATCTTGATTTCTGTGAAGTGGCTGACATGGGATGAAAGCTCCAAGAACTAGTAATATTCAGCCCTGTGCTGAATTAGCCAGAGACATGCAGACTCTCTCTGCCAGATGGATATCTGAACTCCTTGGATGTCCACCCACCTTTTTAGGTTGGTTTGTTTGTTTGTTTTTGTACAGCTCCAGACCCTGCTTCTCTGGCACCTCGTGTCTGGTATTGCCACTCGCATCCATGCAACAGTGATTGTTCTGGATCCACTGGGATGGGTTAAAGCCCTGTAACAGGGACTAGACCAGAATTACCTGGCTGTTCAGTGGTGGCACTCTTGCATGATTTTTCTTAGAGTCTTCTCATGAGTAAAGGTCCAAAACAGTTATCAGCCCACCTGATAGGCTCTTCCCAGTTAGAATAAAATTTTCAGGAACATAGGAATCACTTAAGAGCGCTATGAAGGAGTCAAGGCCAAGAAGGCTGCCTCTTCTCTGTTACTAACTCTGCTTCAAACTGCTTTATGCCCCCACACCTCGCTTTCTACGCTGGTCAGGCAGAAGGACAACTTTGGTTCAGGGAGTTGTTTGATATCTCTAAGGCAGGTTGAGATAGGTGACCTGGGGAGCTGATGTCTGAAAAGGAGGCTCTATAAGGTTTTCTGTTTGCAAGACAGCCTTGTAACTAATGTGTTCAACAATTCACTGTGGATTTCCTACTGAAGTGGCCTGTGCAGTCACAGAGATCTTCTCTGGGAGTTGCCACATGTGCTGGTACAGTTCTGTCTGCTGTGGATGCCCATCTCTAGTGTGTAGTAAGAAACTTCCCCAGATGGCCCTGATGAAGCAGCAGCAGATTTTTAGCAATTCTCCTTCAAGCACCTCAAAGTGAGTAAGGAAACCCCCAAAAAGAAAGTCACAGCTGCTGCAGCACTGACACTTGAGGACAATCTCTGTTGACATTTTTGCAAAGCATGAATCAGGAATTTGACCTTTTCCCCTGCAGTACCTTTGTCATGGTACATACTGCTGTGTGATTTCTGCTTCCTGTGACCCAGATAGGACTGTGGTGCACTTATGTTTAATGGTTTATTACACTCTTCTCACCAGCTGGACTTATTACGAGCCAGAATTCAATGGCACAGATGAACAAAGAAAACTTCATGCTGTTTAGGGGTGTCCATTTGATGTAAAGTAGCTGGACTCAGCCTGTTTGGGCTGGTTTTGTGTAGAAGTGTTGCAGCTTATCCCTAATCTGAATATGTAGCTTGGCACTTCCTAAACTGGGGAAGGCCAGACTTGCCTTGGAAGAAGGTGGTGGGCAAAAGAAGCATCAGGGAGTCTGCTAAGCATAGAGATGGCAAGGGAAAAAAAACAAGGAGAGCCTGCTCTGACTATGGTAAAGAGCAGCAGGAGTGGCTTAGGGATATAGAAGGAATCTTTCATTTGCCTTTTTTTTTATTTTCTTTTGAAAGGAAAAGATAGGGATGCATCACTCTTCCTCCCCGTCCTGTATCAGTCAATAAATGGCTGATCTTCCTTCCATTTCCTTGAAAGCAATGGAATACTTTGAGGGACAGTCCCACTGCTCTCTCCAGACCAGTGGTTAATTGCGTGCTGTCACATGTGGTTAGTCTGATTTAGGAGAGGGAGTCCTCCCATCCTTGCCACAGCTGTTTCTCTTCAGATATGTTCTCAGAAAGAAGAAAAAAGAAAAATCCCCCTAACATTGGAAACTCCCGTTACCGAACCTCTTTTCTCCCACCCAGGACCTCTCCCAGTTCTGTGAACTAACAGAACTCTCCACCTGCGTTGCACATACCTTAGTCACACTGTGATACCATCTGAGGTTTGCAGAGCTACTCTAAATGAGCAAATACTCAGTGTTGAAATCAACCTCAAGACCATGAAGAAAATTGCCTTCATTCTGTTGCCCTGTCAAACTTCTTGAAGATGCTATCTCAATGTGGAGAGCAAAATTGTATTGTCTCTTCCCTTCCCTTATTACTCCAACATGAGAGTTTACATGCCCTCTTTGAAACCTCACTTTTTCTTGACACAGATCACTCTTGTGTAGCAGTTCTCTATTTACTTAGCTACTTAGTTTGATTTCTGCTTTTTCTCTCCAAGTTATTGCCTTCTCCTACTTATCCCACTCTTTCTTTGGTCAGTGTATGCATTTGCTGTCATTTGTGTGGCAATATCTTTTTGGGTCAAGCACTGATGTCTCAGTGGCTTGCTGGTTTTGTGCTGACACCTTGCTGTGTTTGACCTGCTGCTGTCTCCTCCTATCAATTGGCATCGGTGACATGGAATCTGTGCTTTACTGCTGGTGGTAGCATTTCTCATTGCTTCTACCCTTTGGCTAAAGGGAAAAATGAAAGATATCCTCATCTGTCACCTTTCCCTGCTACGGGGACAGAGGGGGCAGAGAGCTGGGGAAGGGAGCTCCTTGCTCTGGTGTGGATGTTCAAGGGTGCCAACAGGCAAAGCACCAATGGGAGTTGACTTGCAACTGACCAAGTTCTGAATGAAAGTGGGTTTATAAGTACATTTTATTGTGGTTTCAAGTCCTTCTTTCTGTCCAGACACCATGGTGTGATGAAAATTCCAGTGCAGACAAAGGACTCGCTCTTTTAAAGTGAGCCTCTTCCTAGCAATGTGGTTTCAGTGCATGCTGTTTCCATCCTGGACTGAGCACCTGATGGGGCTTTTGGTGCCCTTAGCAGCCCCTCCTCCTTCAGTCCCCCTTACCTTCCTTTTAGGTAAAGCTTTCAGAGAGACTATGGTGTCTGCTTTTGTGTATGAGTCTCACTATTACTGGCTGTTCCTCACACACCCCCTTCCCCATTATAGTATTTGATATGTTATGAGGAGAAAACTGAGTGAAAAAGGCAAGTTTGACATGCAGTGGTGATTCCCAAACCATTGAACTCTAATATCCAAAAAATATAATGCCTTTCTCGAATAGGGCAGGCCAGGCTGCTCTGCAGAGGAGGTTTAGGTTAGATGGTAGAAAAAGGCTCTTCACCCAGAGGGTGGTTGGGTACTACAACAGGCTCCCCAGGGCAGTGGTCACAGCACCAAGCCTGATAGAGCTCAAGAAGCATTTGGATGGTGCTCTCAGGCACATGATGTGACTCTTGGGATGGTCCTGTGTGGGGCCAAGAGTTGGACTTTGATCCTTCTGAGTCTCTTCCAATTCAGCATATTCTGTGATTCTGCTGACCCAGAGGAGTTTCCCACTGTGCTGTAGGGTGGTTTCAAAATGACTTAGACAACACAGGCTTTACTGTGACTCCAGTGCCAGTTCAGCTCTGTTTTCTTCTAGTCCACCCCTCATTTGGTTATATTCCCTGGGTGTGTTTGATGCCCTAGGTCCCTTGGCAAATGTCGCCCTTGGGGGAGAGGGAAATGGTCATTGCTGTTGGATCCAGAAGGGCACTTGGTGCTTGCTCTCCCCTCTATGTCCTGTGCAGACCTGTTGGAGAGGGTCAGTGGAGCTGGGGGGGTGGACAGGAGCTCACCCAGGGTATCTGCTGAGCGAAGAAGTGCTGGTAACACCTTGTCTCTTCAAGCCAATGCAGCAAATAGGTTTAATCTGATTTATTTAGTAACTCAGGATGTGTTTGATTGTGACGTGTTAGTTGGATTGAATGCTTCTAGGTCATGGTTTGAGAGAGCTATCACCTTGGCAAAGCAAAACTCTAGTAAGAAATAGTATATTAGATCAGTCTATCTTAATTGTTAGAGAAAGGACACCCTCTTCATTTTGAAATTCTCATATTTCGAAGTACAGTGCTCCCCTGTGGATCAAACAAATATTTCTGCAATTAAATTCTAAGTGTATATAAGAGTAAAAACTGAAATATCTCAATCCAAACCTTATTCTAAAATCACAAACGTGGAGACAAAGTCTGGGGTGAAGTTTTAACTTTAGCTCTTCTTTCTTGGTTGTTGATGTAATTTTGAAGTTGGTAGTAGAGGACTAAAGTCTGAGCTGAGGGAAAAGTGAAGGTTTTAGTTTGCTTATCTTCCTTCATGCAAACTGTATTCATCTGCACTATTTTTTTCATGATATCTTTGGGTTCAACTTTCAGCCTTAAATATTGGAAACCAGAAGCTACCCTTAAGATCACAAGATAAGCAGGGAAGTACTTGCATAAACCTTAGGGCTCTCCTTTGCTGACCCTGAAGAAAGGTTGTTTTACGCTTTTTGGAAAAATAAATACTCAGGTAAGAAAGGGCTGTTGACCATACAATATCACCCTATGAAACTGCCCATTTCTACAGCTGTAGCCAAAGGCCTGAGGCAAAAACCTTTTGGATCTGAATGCTTGAATTGTCAGGTATAGTTTGGCCATATCAGGTTTTGAATTAACTTGGTTAGCTTGGTTAACTGGGTTGCTCCCAAAGAGCTGCCCACGTCATCAGGATCAAAACAAACCACAGGATGCATGGTGAAGGACAATCCCTTTTTGGAAAAGTAAACAGCCTAAAAATATATGTTAAAGTGATTCCACTTGTAAATGTTTGTTAATTTGGCAGTGTGCCTACGTGGTTGAGTAAAAGCTCTGGAGTCAAACACCAAGAACTTGTCCTAGTCAGTGCTGAGTATTTTCTGTTCAAAGATTAATGCTAACAGCCTGTACCCTACCATTGTCATGAAGAAGGATCTACTGGCATGACCTGCAGATATGTGTCTAAAAGCAGAAGAGAAAAATATTTATAAATTTGGGAGGAAAAGAAAGACTAGAATTACCCTGCAGAATACTGCATTCAACTGCAAGGTTCAGTCAGCGTGAAATCAGTCTTTCTGGGAGGCACTTCTGCTCAGTGGCTGTTTTAGCTCAAGGTGGGAACCATATTTCTAAGTGTTTTAGCACAGTCCTAGCTGATCCCAGGCTCTTGGAGGAAGGGAGAAATGCTGTTCAGGGTGATAGATCCCATGGCTTGTTTATGGGAAGGAGTTCTGGTGGCTCTTTATCTATATGACCTAAATGCTGTGTGAACAAACCTGGGTTAGGAGATGGTCCTGTGCGGGACTCATGTTCTGTCAAACCTGTGTGTCCCAGTGGTGCCCGGGCCAGAGCCCTCTGATCCTGTGGGGTAGAAAGAATAGCAGAATAGAAGCTGGGATCATTGTCCAGGGGTGGAGGATCGGTAAATAACTGCCCTGTTGATGCCCTGGGCCAGGGAGAGAGCTTCCCTGAGGATGCCTGAGGGGTGAGGGAGGGCAGGGCTCTGGGGAAGGGCCTTGAGGGGAAGCTGTATGAGGAGCAGCTGAGAGCACTTGGTCTGTTGAGCCTGGAGGAGACTGAGGGAAGACCTCATTGCAGTTACATCTTCCTCATGAGGGGAAGAGGATGGGCAGGCACTGATCCCTTCTCTGTGGTGACCAGTGACAGCACCCAAGGGCCTGACCTGAAGTTGTGTCAGAGGAGGTTTGGCTTGGATATTAGAAGAAGGTTCTTCAGCCAGAGGATGATTGGGTACTACTGGAACAGGCTCCCCAGGGAAGTGGTCACAGCACCAAGCTCGACAGAGTTCAAGAATTGTTTGGCTGACACTCTCAGGCACAGGCTGGGATTCCTGGGGAGGGTCCTGTGCAGGGCCAAGAGGTGAACTCTGATCCCTGTGGGTCCCTTCCAACTCAGCATATTCCATGAGGATGCCTGTGAGTGAGAGGCTGTGTGCTCTGCTGCTCACTTAGCTTTACAGGCTGAAGGGACTGGGAGGACTGGTCTCACAATGTTGCAGTGGTTACATTTAAATGTAAGGTCACAGTTTAAACACAGTCTAACAGCAGCAGGAATGTTACTGGGCTGACTCGTGTTGCCAGGAATACACTCGGATTTTCGCTTTCATCCCTGCACAGGGGAGGGGGAGGAGGTGATGCTGCAGTCTTGGATTATCCCAGTGAAACCCAGTTTAAGGCCCTGTGCTTATTCCACCCCTCTTATTTCTCTGTTGTTTGGATATGGTCTAGTTGGAATAGGGTTTATTGAACAGTGTTGGGCAACAGGCTTTGAGCTGAAGGGGTGTGAATGACCCTGCGATGGTATGACTGGTGAAAACAAGGGGTCCAGTTCTGTGGCAGCTCAGATAGCTTTGTGCATGGCTATAGGAGAGGCTGGGTGGGATGGTTAGAGAGGGATTAACTGGTTAATATCTGGAGTCATTTGGCTGGGAGCACAGCTGGGGAGTCCAAGAAGATCATGGCAGTGAGGACATTGGAGCTAAAGACTGAGTTTCCCAGAGGAGTAAACCATGGCAAATACCTTGCATGAAGTTTAGCTAATGGAAAACCATGCACATGTGCTAATGCACAAACAGAGCCCATGTCCTCTGTGGATTAAGGAGGACCACTGTGCTTCTCTGTGAGGCCTACATATCTGAGAAAGAAGTGGGAGGCATCTATTGAATACATCCGGGAAGTGTGGGAATTTCAATGCCAGTGCCTTTGGGGTGAAGGGAAGTTGATTTGAGCATGTGTTAGGAATCCAGCTTGCCAGACAATATTTTTGGACAGAAAGAGACATTGTATCCTTGTAAACACAGTGTGTGATCTCCCCAGACCTCGAGGCTTCTGCTTTGAAAAATCAAAGATGGGTAAAGTAGATTTGGAAGAAGGGGGCTGACAAAACTATCTCACAATCAGTTTCCATGCCGTCACTTTTCTATTCCTGTTTCCACCTTCTCATACAAGCTTTTGCTACTTAGTAATCTGGGCTTAATTGCCTGCTTGTAAGGAACCTCATTTTCTCATATAGACCTCCTGGAGCCTGGCTGTGTCATATCACATGCAGTGTGATGGTATGACCTTGGATGGGGCCCTGGGGAGAATTCCCAGTCTTTAGGGCTGCAGCTTTCACAGTTGATGTGCAGTTGGCACTGCTGCTGGCACCACATGAATGTGAGGATTTAATAATGATGAGCTGTCTGCCAGCTGATAGTTACCCATCTTTTTTTTTTCAGTTTGCTTCCACTAAGTCTTTTTTCTCCAAGTAATAGGTGGGGCCAGATGACAGAGAATGTCTTCTGCAGGCCCTGGCGAATGGCACTGCAGGAAAGGTGTGGCTGAAAAAGCCAGAGTGGTGTTACCTCTGGTCACATCTGTGTGGCTGTGCTGGGAATGCAGCAGGGGAACCCCTCGGAGGCTGCTTGGCTGCACCTTGGGCCAAGCCAGGCGCGGGGATGATGTAAAAGGATAGGGCTGCCACCTGATCCAGCCTCTGAGTCTCAGTGGTGTGCTGTGGACCGTCAAATCTTCCTACTTCTGTCGGCTGCGTATGCGATTGGTCCTTTCCCACTAGAGGGCAGTTTTACCATCACTGCATTCCCATAGATTGCTGATCCCACTCAACACAGTCTTCTTTTTAAGATCACCAGGAATTCAGATGAAAGTCATGATCAATATTTAATTATTTCGGCAGCCAAGTGCCTATATAAACGATAAAACCATTGATTTGGAAATACATTGCTTGAGATAAAGCAGATATCCAGGAATAATTATTTTATACATATGTCATATATCTTTGGGAACAAGCAGGCAGCAGGTGTGTTTCAGTCACATGGAAATCAGTGAGTATGACTGGGGCATGTGTTCTGCACTGAGAGCAGCCACACAGCTCTCAGATGCTTCTGCTGGTAAAAGTGGAGATATAGCAAGTTTGTATCATGGAACTTGTAAAACTGCATAATATATATATATATATAAATCTGACTGCTACATTCAAAGAAAACCAAAAGAATCCCCAAAGATCCTAATTGTTAATTGAAAAGACAAATGCTCCTTAATAAGGCATCAGTAGACCCAGAGGTTTTGCTTCTCAGATGAATAATGATGTACTAATAGACATTAATACTTCAGAAAGCCAAGTCAGTAAGAGCCATAATTTCAGGCTCACTTAGAGGTCTACACATCAGAGACAGGAGCTTCCTGCACTGTGAGGAGTGGCTGTGTTGGGAACATTGCACTCAGTTCTGCTGATGATATGTGAGAGGATGTGAATTGAGTTCCTTGGCTAATGAGGAACAGAAGATGAATCGTGACTTTGTCCTGTAACTCAGATTTGATCGTATTCTAATATTGCATTTCCCCCAAGCACTGAAGCTGGGCTTGTTTGCTCCTGCCACTTCTCAGCTATCCTTGTACAGCACAGTGGGAATGTGTTCCTCTGTTCCCTTTGGGTGCCTGGAAACTTCTAGAGTTTTACCTTCCTGAGATCTGAGCTAATAAGGAATATGAGGAATGATAGATGGTGACCTTGCTAGGAAGCCCTGCAGACAACATTTCTTTCTTGTTTTTCTCCGTCTAGTTTTACTTGCCTAGGCCATTTGTCCCTAAGCCAATGTCTGGAAAGAGTGGATGAAGTCATACCTCATGTCTCTCTGTCTCTGGGGTCAGGAGTTTCTAGGACTTTGTCTTATGAGGCCTTTCCAGCAAAGCTGAGCTCTGATCCAGCCACTGGGTTAATGATGTATTTATGAGTCTTTCCCCCTCCTTTTGGGAAGTGGATTCCCCAGGAGACAAGGTCAATGTGAGCTATAGTCTCTTCAGTGCCTGTCCTAGTTCCACTCGCTCACTTGTTTTGAGGAGACACTTGTTTTGTGGCCTTTTAGGTCACAGATTCCTTCTCAGCCTTGGTGGAAGCTGCCTGCTCCCACTTGAATCAGGGTCACAGCACCAGGACCGTGCTCTAGGTGTGGGACAACTGCATAGTGAGGAGCACTGTACTAAACAGTTACACCCTGAGCAGGTAAAACAGAATTTTGCTTTTGCTTCCCCAAAGGCTGCATCAAACATAGAAAGCTATACAAACTCCCTAGGGCATTCACAACACACCACAGAAGTTACTCTAGATGGACTCTGCAGAGGGATGCTCTTACCTCATAGCCTACAAGGCCCTACCCTCTCTTATCTTTTATCTTAAAGGTCTTTTCCAGCCTAAATGATTTGCCTGAGTCTTGTTTGCTTGTATTGGGAACTCTGGCTGTGATGCCCCTTCACTGCAGGCTCTGAACATGTCCAAGCCACCTCCTTAATGGATCTCCCTCTCCCGTTCAAGGGATATGTCCAAAGGAGCTGTCACCTTTAGTGCAGAATGACCCTTGTCTCCATGAGGGAACATAACTCTGTCTTGATCCTTTCCACCATTATGTGTTTAATCCTGCATGGTTGACTGTGATAATCTTAACATATTGTTTTGGGATCTCGCACTGCTTGTTTGTTTTTCTGATTGTTTCATTTTCTAAGTGTTTTCAGACAAACTGTAGGCTGCTTCCTGTTACCTCAACAAACCTCTGTTCTCTTCTCATCCGTCACTCCCCTTTCTCCAGTTTCCCATGAGAAGTTAAATTGCTGTTAGGATCTTTGCTCTTCTTCACTTTTTGTCCAAGATATTTTTTTCTGTGCAAGTCTCTGTCCAGTCCTTTTCTTCTCTGAAGAGGTAAAGCTGCACTGATCCAGGCCTAAGTGTATCAGCAGCTTTCTGCTTTCTTCAACAACTAGGAGTCAAAATCTGTGGGTTTATTTTTTTAGTCCTTGAGGTTTGACTAGGAATGTACAGGCAAAATCATATTTCAATATAATTTTGTCAACCATTTTGTGGTCGCTCTGGTGAACAGTGGGTTTGATATTTCTTGGTTACTTGCTTTCTGACACATAACTCTGATTCTGCTAACCACCAGTCTTAAAGACAACAGTAGAAAACAGGCTGCTCAGTTCATTCCACTTGTCTGTGGAGGACATACTGATGCTGTCCATTTCTGCCATGGTCTGGTCAGGTAAATCCAGCTCATGCTCTTGCCATCTGAAATTACAGCTGCTCCTCTTGTCAGGGACATAAGGGAAATTTAGGGCCACATCCCTTTGATTCCTTAGGGCCACTACTGTGTGGTAAGGATTTGAGATGATTTTCTTGGGCAGGGTGATTTCCTTAGAAGTATCCTTAGTCTGATCCTGGACATGGGTTACAGGCTGTCTCCAAAATAGAGCTGGAGCCCAGCAGTCTGGCCAATGTTGGCAGAAATAGCACTGTTGGGTTGTACAATATGATCTTCATCTCTATGGTCTTATTCCAGTCTTGGTCTTACACTGACATTTAGACTCTATTGCTGGTTGAGCCTTTTTATTCTTTTTCCTCAGAACTTGTAAAAAATACTTTATCTCAACCCAGCAGTATCATCTGTTCTATTTTTTTTGTTGCTACTTTTTTAACAAGTGAGTGAGCAGAGGCAAAGTGACTCATTCTCATTGGTTTGTGTAGAAGATCAAAAGGCTGTATTGACATGTTCTGAGAACTCTCTGGATGAACTCCAGCATCCCCAAACATCAAGTGTAGCCTCAAACTCCCTTTTCCAGCTGGCCTTGTCTCCTATGAGTCTGGAGTTCCAGAGCAAAGAGGTTCAGTGAGCCATGGCATCTTGTGCTGCAGGAGCTCCCTGTGGTAACTGGGAGCAGCTGGAGGGTCCACCTCCTAGCTGGATGACTCTGCCTTTGGTTGGAAGTAATTTTTCTTACATCAGAAGGTTTTGGATTTTTCTCTACCCCTCTTGTACCCTTGTTGAGTAGTTGTCCTTGCCAAGATGACCTAGAACTTTGCTGCCTACAGCCTCCTGGTTCTGGGAGAGTAGCAGTGTTGGGACACATCTTCTCACATCACAGCTTATTACTTATCTCCTGTGTTCAATCCCATCTCCTTGGACACCACCACCACAGAAAATGACATGGGTGGTGCAGGGAAAAGAGACTTTGTCTTCCAGTTTGCGCAACAAGAAGTTCTGGGAATAGCATGGAAGTTTTCAGTCTCTGTGACTGTGGTGAACTTTCCTAATGTACAAAATAGCCTTTGGTTCAACTGTTGCCCATTTCATGTAAAAGGTTTTAACTAGATGGAAACTATTTAATTCTTCTGACTCAAGGATGTTCTTCTCTAAGGAGACCAGTTCTGGTGGTATTTCTACCTGGGTGAAAGAATTGAGTGACTAAGGAAACTCATGACTAATTTCACTTGTTGGCTTTTCTGCTATCACACATTCTTATCTCCTGAGCACTGGGACTCAGGGGCTTCCCCAGGCTTAGACCAATCTTTGCAATGTCCCCAGGAGGAGGTGGATTGCCTGTGTCTGCTCTGCTCCCCAGCGTGCCTCCAACACTCTTGCCAGCAAACCCAGTCACAGCTGTTTGCTTACTCCTATTTTAGCTCCATGTCTGCAGCATTCTCATTCACTTGGATAGGGCAGTCTAGCGAACAGCTAGTCAAACATTTGACTTGCCTGCAAGTGCAGGCATTGCTTTAGCCACTAGTAAGTCCTAAGGTGGATAAGCCACATCTCAGCCTGTGCTAATTGGTGTAGTTTGGATTCACACTCACAAGGTTAAAATCTCCACACCTGTAGTCACATAAAAGTGCCTTTGCTGCTTTTCAGGCTCAGAAGTGTTTAGAGATCAGACCTGTCGCTTTGGCAGCAAGTCATCCAGAAACCAAATTGTCTCACAGGAGATGGGTACCATTGCTGTTCCACTCTCCTTTTAGTCTTAGATTATACCTTTTCCCAGAGCAAAGCCACAGGCAGGTGAGTGTTGGCTGTAAAGAATCCACTGATGTCTTGAAGGAAAAATGGAAGAGTAATAGTAAAAAGTCTTTAATTATGAGACCTAGTAGTCCTGTAGATTTTAGTCCAAATAGGACTGCATGACTATGTCATGACTTGGGAACTGTTACCTGTGATTTATCAGAAGAGTAGGAAGTTGTCCAGTCAGGTGAATTTACACTGCAGAAGGTCTTGTTTGTCTCTGAGCTACAATATGAAGCTTTTTTTAGCGCAGCATTCCGATCTGCACAAGCAATGCTTTTGATTCATGCTCTGACTGGAATAAAGATATCCCAGGATTACTTCTATTGAGAAATGAAAATGTGTTGATTGCCTTAACTTGGTAAATATATTTACCTCAAGATAGAGTTCTCATTCTTTTCCCGAAAGAAATGTCAGAGAGGTTCAGGTGGTTTCAAAGAGGTCATGCCTTGTGTGGTTTATGTCTGGTTGCCCATCGCAATACATTGCAAAATCACTGAATAAGCTGAACAAAATTCTGCCTTTCTACATCAAGATAAAACTCTGAAATGTTCTTGTGAGACTGAAATATGTCAGGAAAAAAAATAACAGTGTGTTTTAAACTGCCAAAATATTTTTGACGTTTCCCCGGATCAAAATATTTTTGGTTTAAAAAACTGAGTTAAGCGTGTGCATTTTCTTCTAGTTCACTATTAAGTACAACGTTTCCAAAAGTCTGTTAGCTCATGAGTCTTACAGCTTAGGAGTGTACTGCTGCCATTTTAACCTTTGATACAGTTTGTCTTCGGAGTTTGGCTCCTGCAGCCAAGACACAGCTTGGGTCAATTAAAAATTTATAGAACAGTATAAGGAATACAGTCTTCCAAAGAACCTAGGAAGAGTAACTTTTTCCAGACTGCAAGGGAAGTGTAACCCTGCATTATCTGATGTCGCCTGAAAATGGAATAGCTGCAACACAGTTCAACAAAGTGAAATATTTAATTGGAAATGAGTGATCTGAACAAAACTTTCCTTCATAATTTTCTTCACTGAAATTTGAAACAAAAATAAAAAAAAAGAGGGGAGGGGAACAATTTGATTATTTGATTTTTGTGAAAACTTCAGTTCCTGTGTGAAAAGTGTATTGCCATTGTGTTCTATCCAACCTTAAGAAGGAATACATCTTTAAAGAAAGCAAAGCAAAATAAACCACAAGTTTTAAATGCTCAGTACAGTGCTGAATTGCTACAACTACTGCATCATCTGAGCATCATCCGCCACCTGCCTGCTTTTCTGCACTTTTGTCTGGCCCTCTAATTGTATGGGCTGTAATCCTGACCCTGCTTAAGTCAGTGCCAAAACTTCCACTGATTTCCTTTCAGAGAAGGGGCTTCACCTGTTCTCTGTTTTAGTAGTCACAGGTATAATGAAATACATCTTAGCTGTCACAGAACCACTGTGCAGTACTTTTAATTTTCAATCCTCCTGTTTTACTGGTTCTGAGAGAGAAAGTCTAGCTGCCTAAGGAGTCATAAGTATAAATCTGAGACTCATTCTGTATTTCATATAGTAAATTCTGAATACTCCTATTGAAGTTGCATAAAGGAACTGCAAGGAACTGTATGACTAGGGGCCTGCCCTAGTCATACAAAAAAATTCTGTTGTGTTTTAGCACTGCTGGTAGGTGTTCTGCAGATTTGGTGTTTAGGAACTGGTACGTGTTTATGACAATTTAAATTTAGGGTTGTCTGTGAAAGGACACCTCTGCTTTCCCTCCTTCTCTGTTTGTCACTGGTGGGTGAACGTCATTAAATCATGGTGGTGAGCAAAGTGAATTGGAAATGGGGAGACTGGGGCAATTGGAATGGGGAGACTGTTCTCCTGGGGCAACAGAAGGCAGCATAGAAACAACTAACTGTTTGAATTCTTCCCCCTCCCAATGCTCCCTACAACGTGTCCTAATGTCATACAGATCCTCAGCTGCATGAACAAAGCTTAACATACTCAAACACCTGGCAGTGGGAATGTGATATCATCTGTGAAGGGAGCACGTAGGTGAGGCTTCCAATATTTCATTCACTTTACTAATATACAGTGTCTTGGAATCTTCCTCTACTCTGTATTCTGTGATTTGAGGCTTTGCTCAAACCCTTGCAGCTGTAAACCCCAGGTTCCTTGTGCATGAGTTGTACAGCAGCCTCTGGGAGCTGGAGTGAGCCTTATTTGTGGACTTCCGTCTGCTGTTGAATGATTCACATTAATCCCTCTCTAAACTAGTAAAAACATCTCCATATTGTGAAGAGAACAAAAATAACAACGATTTGCCAAATATTTTTGGCTCTTTAGACCTCAGTAGTAACTGAAACACAAAGTCTTGCCTTTAGAGGCTCCTGGGGTACTGTTGAAGTTGGGGGTAGGCTGAGGAACAAGCAGCCTCTGCAGAGTGGGGGACAAGGCACACCAGTTGTTAGCCCCACTTCTCAGCTATTTCTCAGTCCAAAATGCTGCTTGAGATTGCAAAACTCATACCCTGAAAAATATTTCAGCTTCGTTCATGGGAAATTAGTCTTTTGTGCTCCATGTTCTCATGACTGTTCAGCTCCTCGTGTCCCTGTGTGCCTACTCTTCTATCCCTCCTTGTTTCCTCTCTTTGAGACCTAATGGCCTTTCTTAAATACAGGCTACTGAACACCTGACAGTCATAGAAACATAGAATCAGCTGGGTTGGAAGGGACTCCAAGATCATCAAGTCCAACCCTTGATCCACTACTGCTGCGGTTACTAGACCATGGCACTGAGTGCCACATCCAGCCTCTTTTTAAACACCTCCAGGGATGGAGAATCCACCACTTCCCTGGGCAGCCCATTCCAATGTCTGACCACCCTCTCTGTAAAGAAATTCTTTCTAATCCCTAACCTAAACCTCCCCTGGCACAACTTGAGACCATGCCCTCTTGTCCATTCTCTCCTCCCAGATAAGAGACCATATGGTGTTAAGTGTCCCGTAGGAACAATGAAAATTGGTGTTCAGATTTTTTTTTTTTTTTCAAAAATCCTGAAGGTATTTTCTAGTGCAAGTGGCTGTTTTCAGGAAAATAGGTGTGTATCTGCATGTGTGTATTTACCTCCTTCTCTGGGAGGTAAATGCTTTTTCTTGCCATGATGGAGTCATGAGGAAGTAAAAATTCAAGCTCTCTGAAGAACTGCCTTTAATGAAGGAAAGAGCATATGTATTTACCAAATGTGGAAAAATATGAAAATGTGCAGTGTTGAGGAAGAAGGCTCTCCTGTGAACCTCCTGCCCACACAGCATCACAAACATTCTACTCCCAAGAGCTGATGATGGGGAATGTTTTCAGATGAGAGCAGGATATGCACAGTTTCACTTTCAACAATGTCTGGTTTACAGTGATTTTCATCATATTTGTGAATGTGATGTCTACAGACTTCGGGAGACTGCATGATGTTGTCCAATTTTTTTTTTTCAGACTTTTTATTTTTGGCCTTTGCAGTTTTCCATGGGAGTTTACACAGTCTGTATAGTAGTATGCACTAAAGCAAAGCGTTTCTTATAAATCTGCTGCCTGAAAATGTGACTGGCTGCCCCAAGATTTTGTACAGTGAGAAATAACCTTTGTCTGCTTATCTCTTTATCACATATAGTTGTACGTCTGCCTACTGACTGCTCCTCCTATAGTAAAGATTTCCAAACTGAAAAATTCTTGATCTAATCTCTACTCAGCTTCTAAGCCTTTTCTTTTTCACATTGCCTCTCTCTTCACCTGATTCTAGTGTATCTTCCCAAAGGGTAACTCCTAATCTATCATCTTTCATGAGTCATGAGTTTGTCTTCAGTGTATGAGGACATCAGCTTCTCTTTCTCAAGTAATTTAATAATTATTAGCATGTGTGTATAATTGGCAGGTTTTCTTCTCCGGTTCTATCACATAATATTTACTGATTTTGAGTTTTGTCTGCTGGTTTTCTGTTCACTTGCCCTCTGTGACTGTTCAAATTTACCTTCAGATTTCACTACTATGAATGTTTACAAAAACTTTATAATCTCACTGTTCTCTGTAATGTGAGGAGCACACATTTCACCTGTTAAAGTTAGAACAACAATGTATCTGGGAACTATTTGAAAACCTTTGGGGAAAGCCAGACATTTTTAAACTTCAGCCCCTGATGTCTTATTTTGTTGTCACTGTCTTTTCAGAGCTATCCACAATGAAATCCCAAACCAAGTTTTTGGTGTGGGTAGGTGTATCTCGAGCATTCACAAATACCTCTACTTATTTGTCAGTTGTAAAGACTTCTGAGAGTTTTTCTTATTTCTGAACTGTGTACACACACACACATTAAATTCCCAGTGTTAGCAGGTGATTGGCAGTTACTGGGCTTTTTCCTGGTGTTTCATCTCTTCCTGGGAAGTGATGCAAAATGGGAATACTTTCCATTTAGATGCTGTTTTCAGTCAGTTGTCAGTCTGCCGAACTCATTGGCAGTGGCTGCCCCTGCCCAGCTCACCTCCTGTTTGGAGCTGCAGGAAATGCTTTTCAGAACAGAACAAACCCACCTTTTCTCTCTGCAGCTCCTGCACTGATCAGGGTTTTCCCTCTGCCCCTGGGATGCCCATCTGAATTTGGCAGACAAACCACTTTTGCAAGTAGAACAAAAATGAACCCCAAGTCACACAGACTCAGATCCATCTGCATGTCCTTAGCAGGAGGGCGTTCCTGTTTGGCAGCCAAGTGTTGTGAATGTGTCTCAAGGGAGACTGTCTCCATGTCTGGACTGTGGTTTTGCCATGTCATTACTGTAGCAAGCAAATCTCCTTTTTACAAGAATCAAGGGGGCAGGAAGTTTCCTGGAATTCTCAATGCTGCTGGTTTCTAAGTTAAAAAAGGGAAATCATATAGGGGTGAGTAGGATAAAATGCACAGCAGAGGGGAGGTGTGGAGATGTGGAATGAGCCAGTGTGTTTGTGGATCTGGGAGAGGGAGCTGGTGTTGACAATGAGGTGATTGAGGAGCAGTGGTCATGCAATGGGGAGATGGAGAGGGTCAGGACTGCGTAGGAGCTGGGCAGGAGCAAGCCAGGAGTAAAGAGAAAGCTGGCTGGGAGGTGCTGTGCAGCCTTTGAGATGTGCAGACAGATAACATAACAATTTTCTCATCTCTCTGATCAGAAGACCTTCCTCTGCTTGCAGCTATCTTATTCAAACTGTCTGAAGCAACCCACCTGCATTTTTTCTGAGTGCTGTTTCTAATCCAGGACCTAGAAATAGCTGCAAGAAGCATAAATCAATTCCTTATTTTTTTTATTTGTCAACAACACACTTCCCTTGTACCTGCCTGACGTAGATTCTGCAAAGAGGAATTAGTGTGGATTTCCATGTTTAGTCTGTCTTTAACTTCAGATCAAAGATGTTTAATTTTAAGCTAAGAGCTTCTTGGCTACTAACTTCATTCTAAGATCTGGAACCTGAGCTCCTGTCACAGCTCATGTTATCACTAGAAATAAAGACTCTGCCCTAGAAACTCAGCTTGACAATTTTTGTTTCTGAACCAGAACAGGAGCTTGCTTGTTCCTCCAGGGAGATCTTAAATATATGCTTTTGTAGATTAAATTACCTGGGTTTACTCCATGTAAGAAGTGAAGGAATGAGTAAGATTAGAACATTTTTCAAACAGGCACAGGCAAATAAGCACCTGCAGGAAGATAAGTTATTCTCCAGATCCATTGTGGATGGGACAAAAGGTAATGAGCTATTGTACTGGAGGAACATTCAAACTAGACCACCGAGATGCCTTCTAATGGTAAGGATGGAGAGGCACTGGCATCGGGCATCCATGGCAGCTGCTGAGGCTCTGTTGTCACAGCTTTTTTGGATGAGGCAAGTGCAGGAGCTGTCAGAAGTGAGTCAGGCACAGTGGCAGGTTCCAGAGCTGGTGGGCCCATAGCAGACACAGGCTATTGAAACACTTGTGGCTTGTACACAGGGCAGATGTTCTGGTTAACAAATCTTGTTCATAAAAATGCAGCTGCAGTCTCACCCTTTTCATCTTTTCAAAGGCAGAATGCTCTTTTTGCACTGATTTTGCTTCATTAGGAAGTTCTGAGTTGCTTGGCTTCTCTTGTGCAAGGATTTCTCCTTTGTCACAAGCCCCACAGTGTTCTTCATGTCCTGGTATCTCAGTGCCTGCCTATGTGTAACAGCATGCTGTCCTACTTCGGGCTATTTCAACTTTTGTTACTATTTCAGCACGGAAAAGAGTCACTGTGTCAACAGAACACTTCCGACTCAGCTGCCAGGCTAAGCCCATGCAGTGTGCACACACGCACTCACAGACTGTGAGTTAGGCAATTTCCAAATAAATTGAGAAGTGAAGCAGTTCAGGGGTGTCAGAATAGTTAGTGTCTCCTTTGGCAGTCTGTCCTGCTTCCATTGTCTCTTCATATTGCTGTCAAATATTTCATCACATGGGAGAAACTAGAGGGTGGAAGGGAGAGAGATAATGAAAATATCCCTACCCATGGGAAGTGAAACTGCCACAGTGCAGGATAAGCAGTGACCTGGAAATGAGGAGTTCTGAGCCACCAGCCTCTTTTGAAAGAAAATAATTTCTTTGCAATACCAGTAAGGCTGTGTATGGTGCTGCTTGTATACACAGGCTGCTGGATGGAATGAGAGGAAAGGTTCCTGTGCGTCTGTGAGTTCAGAATTCCTTCAGGGCTTTGGCAGAAGTGCCGGAAGAAACATCTGAAAAGCAACGGGAAAGACCTACTTCTGTCTTTGTCTAATCATCTGCCATCTCCTGCCACCAAAACTGCAATAGGCACCACAAGGATGGCTGTGAATCACCGTGACTCCTGATTGAGCAGGTTTCTTTTCCTCAGATTTGCTCTTCTTAACGCTTCAGCTGTGCAAGGAACTATCCCAGACTTTCACTCATCAAATGCTTAATGCTTCTGTGTCATAAGAGTTGGAAAATTCTCCAGTTGTTAAACATGGAGTTACTTCGGAGGCTTGTCCATGGCTAAGTTATCTGGTTGCAAACCAAGCCTGATGGCTGATGATCATTGAACTGATTATCACACATAATCACAATGCAGCCAGTGCATCCCAGCTCCAAGGATAAAGCACCTGGTGATTACCAGAGTTTTAATAGTACAGGTGAGGCTGTATTGGCCACAAAATAATAAGGACTGTAATTCTGAATGGGCATCCAGTTTTCCCAGGTGGTCAGTGGTCAAATTCTGCCCTGGTATTGCAAGCAAGACCGTTGTGTGATAATGTCACATGGTTTAGGCATGTTTTGGAGGTCACAAACATGACGTATTGACAAAGTCATTCATACAGTGATCACCAAGCTATCTATAAATACCTCTGAGGAAGGCCTGTTCTTTACGATGATGTGGCCAAAGTGGTTCAGACATCAACAATGTTAGTGAAAGCTAGTTTTCAGTGTGCTCAGCTAAAGAAACGAAGAATATGTATGATTTTTCCTGGTTTTATTTATAGGAGGCTTTTTATTAGGCAGATAATGTACTGTTCTGCTACTCTGATGTCTTCTGATATCTGTGAAACAAGAAATCTTTTTTTTCAGCTTCAGATTTGTAATTTGGCAATGAAATGAATGGGAGATGGTTCCTGTGTTCCACTGTTTTCACTGACTGTGATGCTTTGCAAATGGGCAGCTGAGCAGTGCTTGAGGGGTCAGCTGGGACACTGACTGAATGTTCGTGTGTGTTTTGGCATTTTTGGCCTTTTCAGTCTTTGTTCTCTTAGATGATGTGTCTGTAGGGCAGGAAGTGACTCTGCAGTACGAGAGGAGGTAGGAAGCTATTTAACACAGCCTTATGCCATTCAAACTGCCTTTTGAGGGCTCCCAGTCCCAAATGCTCTTTAGTCTGAAGACAGGAGAAGGGACTTGGATGGTGGAGAGTGTGCTTGGGAGAGAAGCTGTCCTGAAAGTGAGAGATATGTTATCTATATAGGACCAGATCACCCAGCAGCACAGGGATGCTAGTTCTGGGGAAAGGACAGAGGAGAGGGACACAGCATGGAGACCCTCTAGCAGAGTCCCGAGACCAAATGCACCACTCTCTCTCCACACCTGGCTTTTACATGGCACTTCTGGAATCACTGGCTCCATGCTCAGTTCTGCACTATGTGATGGAGTGTTTCCTTTTACCAGTTTAGCATATGACGTAATTTATTTTCTATACATCTCTCCTTCCACTTAAAAGAGAGGATAACACAGATTCCCAGTCTGCTTTCTCTAATCTATTTCTTGTTCTGTCTCTTTTGGCATATCTTTTCCCATATAAACAGTCCCACTTTTTTTCAGGCTCTAAGACCTCCTATTAATTGGTTATTCTGGTTGCTTTTCTTTATTGCTGTCTATTTGATTAACTATCCTGCTGTTGATTGGACTTATGGTTGTGATCTTTATAATAATGTAATTGCTTCTAGTCTATAACATCTGATTCATTATGAGTCCTTTTTCCTTCTGACTCTTTGGGGAGTCTTGGGGATGGTCTGTAGCTGCAGGCAGATCTGAGCACAGGTCTGATTTCCAGCACTGGGAAAAGCCCATTCATTTTCCCCCAATGTAATTGTATTGATTTCAGAACAGGTTATAATATGCTCACATTAAAATTGGGCATCCTGCTTCATATCCTGATGAATTGTTCTTTTTATTGTAGCACTTTTTATTGAGTGCTACTTCAGCTGCTTTAATTTCCTCCCAGAATCCCTTACTGTTTGCTGTGTATGAAGGAGCACTCTGTCTGCAGCTTCTCCTACTTGACACAGACAGAAATAATCTGTTTCCGTTTCTCCTGTGCTATTAACAATAATTATGTAACAGGTTCTCTTTAGTTTTCTGCATGCTTATTGTCTCAGTTTCTGTTTCCCTTCGATTTCTGGGTTTCATGTGTCTCGGAACTTTTTGCAATGACTGCAGAAAGGGTGGTGGCAAATATGAAGTGCCTATGCTGAAATTCATCCACAGGTCTCAGGAAAATTTCTTGGTTTGTTTTTTGCAGTTGATGTGAACACCATTGAACCTTGGTGCTTGGCTTTCAGAATTTTTTGTACCTAAAAAATGGATTTGAATGAGTCGTGGGTGTTTTAGTACAATTAGCTGTTTACTCTGCAACAGCTTGAGTGGGGATTTTAAAACACCCTACGTGACAAATTGTTGCCCAGCCAGAAGGTGCCAAAGGACGAAAACCACGGTATTTTGGGATTAAATGGGGTTGTTCCAAAGCCACAGCTTATGCTTTTGTTAACCAAGCATTTGCTGAGTATGCAAGCAATGAATGAAAAAGCACCAAGTGAACCATTCATGACTTTTCCGAGTAAGTTGTTCCAGGAGTTAATAATTTACTCTAAAACACGTCAAAGCCATGACCACCACTAAAGGGCCCAGGAATCAGCAAGAAACTGATTGCAAATCTTCCCAGTTCCATGCAGTGACCTCTTGACTAGGCCAGTGGTTTTCAAGCACTTTGATGTTCATCCCACGAGCTTTCTTGTGTCCATCTGGCTTTTGTCCCATTATGGAAGAAGCAATGGTAGAAAATTATTAACATCAGGGCGGAGATGACTTTTCTGTTAGCGGTAAAACTCTGTCAGGGTGTGAGGGGGTGGTTCAAGTCACGTCTGCGTTTCTCCACGCGCCCGTTTTCCAGTGCAGGCATTCCTGTTCTTGTACGGTAAGGAAGGAGGTCTGGCAGTGAGAAGTGGGAGACATGCTTCTGCTTTCTGCCACTTCTTCATATTTGAGCCTTGGTTGTTAAGCTGAGCCTGGCAGGCAGCTCTGTGTTGCCACATTCAGAGGTCAGATCATGCTCTCCAGGTACAACCCTGGGCAGAAATGCAGGGGAATGGGAACAAAATGTGTCCCCAGGGAGACCAGTCCTGTCCCAAACTCACATGCAGCCAAGAGCCTGCTTGTGCTAAGGAAAGGTAAGATTTATCCTGGGACTTCTAAGTCACAAACATCTGGTGTGGGAAATGAGGAGATGGGGCTGTTCCGCCTTATCCTTCCTGCTGTCTGTCCATCTGTCTCCTCTGGGTTCAAAAAGGGTCTGTAGCCAAAGATGGCTGGTGGTTAGTCACAGCACCTGGATTCACATCCACAAGTGAAGAGGATTGGTATTTAGAACTTCAGTCACAGAGAGTAAGCTACACTGATTGTGCAGGTATCGTATCTGATACCTGCCACCATCATCTTACTGTGGCTAGTAGGGTGTTTATGTTTTACATTCCTTGTGCTTGGATGGTTTATTTCTTTCCATTATCTATCTTTAATTCAAAAAGTCTTCAAGTCCTTACACTGCTGAAGCTGAGGAAAGCAATATTTAACTTCCCATCCGAGAAGCACATTCCTTCTGTCTTTGGGAGTGTTAGAAATGCAGATGGTGGGAGCAGTCAGCCAAGTGAATAGAAGAGAGTCAGAAAATTGGAGAAGTTACCTCTGTTTCCCAGTTCTCTGCCAAGAGATTTCCCTAGCACGTTATAAGAGCAGTAAGCCTTGGGGATGTCATTGGTGACGTGATCCTGAATCACTTTCTTAGGCAAACCCTGAGAGGTTTCCTAGGACTAAATAACAGGCAGAAACCTACATTATCAAGTTGATACACAGAATTCCCAGGGAACAAGGGACTTTTTCCCCCTGGGGTGATAAATGCACTGACATTAGGGATGTAGTTTACCAGAGAAGAACTCTTACTTTTCAAAGGGATGTGACCATTTCTAGCTCCTCTGTGCTGCCTGCATTCATGTGCTCAGCTGTTCTTTCACCATCCTGGCTTGAATGGCAGCATTTATCTGTGGTTAGGTCAGACACCCTTTGAAAAGAGGGAGGCAGGAACACAAGAATGAATTGGTGTTTCCATGGTGCTTTGTAATTAGGTGGGGATCAAAAGGGGTGGAAAGGAGACAAGTGAAATGGCACGTGCGGATATCTAGAAGGGAATAAGAGAATCCAGGGAAGGAAGACAGCAGCTGTAGTCCAAGGAATAGGTGTAGTGAAAGTCATGGGCAATACAGCAGAGGAGAAAACCATCTAGGTCTGAGATGCTGGAGTCTGGTGTGCCCTGGCACTCTATTAATTCTTCTCTGAAAGCACTCAGGGCTTGAACTCCTTTGCTTGGCCTCACTGTCTGGCCAGGGCTGAAAAAGGGGTAGTATTAAGGAGGATTTTACCAGTAACATTCAACACACAGTGATGCCAGGATGCCCTGGCTGAGGTTGGGACTCTGTGTGAGTGTAAAGTTCCCAGAAGTCCTGTACAGATGTGAGTCCTAATGGTAGGTACACAACTGGCAGAGTCTGTTCAAGATGAGCAACTGCAATATGGACAGGCTGAGGTTGTCAACAGAAACAAAATATGTCTCTTTTTAAAGGGCTGTGGTGGGGTGTGAAAGGTGGGTGTGCAAAAAACCAGCAAGATGATCAAAGGAAATGGGGCAAAGATTTTGCTTTTCATTGGGTGGAAAGATCTCACAGCTTTATGGTCTCTCTCTGCCCCTCCTTGTGAAAGAGCTAACTTGAGATGGATAGTTTGTGAAGATTCCTTTTAAATCTTCCTAACTCTCAAAGCCAAAATGAGACAGTCTCAAAACTATTGGCTTCCTGTGTTGTTCTTTTTTTTCTCTGAAGCTGATGCCAAAGGTCTTCACTTGGGTGAGAATAATCTGAATGCCATAGACATGATCTGAATCTCTCCACCCAAGATCTTCCTTCCCAAAGCAGGGTCACTGTTTTTCACATTACTTTTTCCATTAGCCTTCAAGATTGGAGTAAACATCCAATGCTTTCTTTCCCAGAACAGAGGTGCTTCTAATGCTCTACTTGTGTGGTTTTCTCTTCCCATGCAGCATTTTTGTCCATTTCTAATACTTGAACTCTAGAGAGTCCCATGACATGGTCCCATGGCCATGTCAGCAGACACCATTTGGACATTGCCTGTGGAGGAGTGTGCACTGCTCTGTTTATCACAGCCACACAGAGCCTGGGCTGATCGGCCTGAGATCTTCAACACTCTGTGCTGAGATCTGTGACATAAATGGGGGAAAAAAGCAACTAAACCTCCTGAATTTGTAATTAGAAAGTGAGTGATTCATCCATTTGATCTTTCAGGTGAGGCAGTGAGAGGTGGGTAACCTGTGCACTGGCTGCAGCAGAAGGAGGTTGAGCCCATATCCCAGGACCAGCAAGCACAGGAGAGCTTTTTGTGGGGCTGGGGGGCCACAGCCTCCCCCTGCTGCCCAAGTAGTGCTGCCCTGCTGACTATAGAACTGCCAGACTCAAAACCCTTCTCCCACAGCCCAACTCTTCTGTTTGTCAGGTGGATGCTCCAGTCTTGTGCTGTCTTTCCCCTTACCTACCAAGTACATTTCCACCTTGTAGAATGGCTGGAGGCTAAGATAATGGTAATGCATTAGAGAGAAGCATCTGCTTGTCTTGGAAGAGGGGCCTGTTGTTTGGCCAGGTGCACAGCAGCTGTGATGTGCAGCCTGTGCATGGGAGATAGTTTCTGGCATAGTACATGCTAATTTGGTTTAAGTTGTTTTGGAAGCAGGAGGCTGTGACAGTAGTTTGGTACTAGTGCTGTACCAACCTGAGCAATGTAAAGGAGAGGGAAGTGCTTTGTTGGTAGAAGTGACTGCTTTGTGGTTTATCATCATGTTTGCTAAAAATACTAGGACTGCAAAATTATCTAGTTTGGGTTTTTTGTGTTATAGCCTACTTTTTCACAAGCTATAATGCTAGGGAGGAATCATAAATTAAACAAAAACACAAGCAAGGGGAAAGATGAGTCCTGATTAGAGAGATTAGTTTCAGCAAGTATCTATGAAGTCCTAAGCCCAAACTGGTTTTGTATCCAAATATGCCCGTGGACTGCAGAGTGTGAATGTCACTGTTCTTCTTGGATGCATTGAGATCAAAATCAGACCTGCTCCTTCAGAACTGATTGATGCTGGTTTACACCTGTAAGAAAGAGCTGTTTGCCTTAGTGAGGGAGGTGACTTGCTGGGAGTAGCCATGGTGAGGTTAACATTGCTTTGGTCTATCAAAACAAATTTAGCTTAACTTAGATCTACTCACCATGCAAATTCTGGAAACACTCTGGATGCTGGCCCTTACTCGTAGCAGGCAGGTGGAGAGGAAAATTGTGGCACAAAATAGAAGGTATTGTCCTTACTGGAAGTGGGGTAGAATGACATACAGAAACAGCTGGCTGACCTTAAACTGAAGTGGGAGTGTCTGACCGTGGAGATGGGGCACAGGATTTCATCCAAAAATATATGAAGCTTGGGCTTCATTTCCATGAAGTATGAAGCTACTGTTAAGAACAGTAATGGATCTCCCCAGCTGAGCAAACACCCCAAGCAAGGGTTAATCTAGAATGTACATGGAATGGAAGGACAGGATGAATACCTAAGGAGCCCATGTCATGGTGTCTAGTCATGAATAAAAAGTTGAAATAAAACATGGAAAGAGAATGAGTAGTGAAAGGGGGAAACTCAGCCTTGTAAAGAGATGGGGAACAGCGGGAGGAAGTGGAGAGAGATGATGTGCTTGAAGGAAGTTGTGTAGGCTGAGGTATGACCCAATCCTGAACTAATGCCTTAACTCAGTTTTCAGTAAGACTGATGCATAAGGGTAATGTCAGAGTCTGTAGTAAAAATGTCAATGTGGTAAAGAAAGTTTGTCATCTGCAGCGGAAGCAAAATTTAGACGAATGGGTATGAGAATACAACGGTCCCTGAGTAAGCTCTTTTCTTGGCTACTGAAAGAAATGATGCTTGAAATTGCAGATGGATTTGAAGAGAGTTTTTTTTTTTATTTATCTATAAATTTGGCAACAGAGAAGTGGCAGATAGGGTGCCTATCTTCAAAAATGGGACACACACACACCCCTGCCCTGAAATTTATACATTTCCTAGTTTTCTGCTGAATGTCTCAACTCTTGAAGTGCAAGAGCAAGGGTAACTTGAGAGTGGGAAGGCAGTGGAAGGTGATAAAGATTAAAATCTTCACACATAGACAAGATTGGTAATTTCAGAAGTAATTTAATATGTTTTGCAAAAAAATGAATAACTTCTTAAAGGGTAATGCCATGGACATAACCAAGAGTCAAGTAAAACACTGATCCATAACCCCATAAGGGCCTTCTCGTCAGTGGTGGAAAAAATAATGGAAATTACAGGACAAAGATGGACTAAGCTAGAGAGACACCAGGAGTATTGAAGCTAGGACTGATCCTATTTATTATATTCCTTGCCTATATAGATATTTGGCCATTAAGTTTGCAGATGACACATCTGGGATCAATGTCATTACTGTGGAGGAACAGAAAACTGATTAGACATTCCTTTGATCTGAGATTTGAAAGCAGTAACATGAACTGTCCAGCTGCTTGTTTAAGAGAAAAGCAGAGAGAACTTTTGCAATACCCTGGGAAGTTGTTTGTGAGAGAGGGGGGTTGAGTAGGAGACAAAAGGATGGATTGTCTTTGTGACTCAGCTGTAAGACCTTAAAAGGTTATGCATCAGAATTAAAAGTCCTAATAGAGACAAATAAGCATTAGTATAATTATAGAAGCTGCTTTTAAGGCCCTATTGGAAGTATTGTATACAGTTTTGATCCCTTGTATTTAAAAGAAAATAAATAACTAAATTAACTTGGGAAGTGCAAAAGGATTCCTAGGATGGCCAGGTCAACCTCTAGAGATTCATTCTAAAAAAAAAAAATAAAAAAAAATGTGGAGAGTTCTTTCCAATTAAGCCTGGCAGTTAGTAGACTTACAAAACATGCCAGGTTTCTCTATAAACATACAAAGAGGGAGCTTATTTCAGTTTAAGGTTAATCTGAGTCCAAAACAAATAACTTATGAATAGATCAAGTTGAAAATTCCCAGAAGTTTTGGGACCATTCTATATGGACTTAAAAGAGGAGATTATCAGAGGGTAATCTTGGAATAAGGGGTGGAAATTTTAATGGTACCAATCCTTGGATTACCAGGGGTGTAAGTAGTAAGAAAGGGAAGGAGAGTATTTAGTATCTGTTAATCTTTGCTAATATTGATCTTCTCTTACTGCTCTGGGATTTTATTAGCCATACCTGAGGTCAGGGAGTTTTGGTTTTCTCCATGTTGGAAGCTGATTTCTGCATCTGGGGTTTTTGCCTTCCCACAAGTAGCAGATATGGGTGACCACTGGAGTCAGGAGGACTACATGAGGTGTGCTGGTTCTTTTGCTGCAATCAGATGTTCTGATGCTCAGTGACCTGTCTTATTCATGCCCTTCTGATGTGCCAGATGGCCATATTTCAGAAGAAAAAGGATATTTCTTTTGTATCTGAGACTGGCAGTGACTATGGTGTGGAGCAGAGCCTTCTCCAAGCCACCAGCAGGGAGTTCCCCCTGATACATTTCCTTTTATTTCCAAGCAAATAGAAAACAATTTTGTTTCTAAACATCTCTTGCCTGGTGTCTTGCAACAGGCTTCAGTAACAGCTGGCCAGTTTTTTGGTTAATAGTAGGAATGGGGCTGTTTCTTGGAAACTCATCATTTGGAAACAGTGGGGAAAAAGGAGGACTTGAGTCTGTTAAAGATTTAATGCAGTTACATAGGAAGCATATTCGTCTCCTGACTTCATCATATGCAGTCTTCCCATTTGAAAGATTTCTTATTTTCCCTGTCTATTTCCTGAGAAAGTGAGAACACAAGAAACAGTGTTGACATACTGTGCATTTCTACTTTGTCCTTATTTTAAAAACCCCTGTGCAAATGTCTTTTTTTTTTTTCAACCATGTAAAATAAGAAATTAAATTATACCCTAAAGAATTTTGTCTGTATGCTGAAGCTTTTAGTTTGTACTCAGTGTACTTCCCCCTGGTTAACTTGTCAAATACAGACTTGAAGAGAAAAGCAGCATTTCAAGAAGTTAGGGAGGAGTCCTCAGCCTCATTTACTTAAGCTGATGATGAAGATTAGGATTTAATAATTGTCCTTGTGTTTTATTGTATATATACTTGAGGCAGACCTACTTCCACATGCCTTGGTATGATTAATGGCCTTAATTGCATTTTACGAAATAGTTGGCACCGGATACAAATAATCATAACAAATTGTACGATGATGCAGGAAGGCATTAACAGCAGCAGAAAATTCCAACCCGTCCCTGTGCTTCTATTGAGATGTTGCTAAAACTTCAAAATATGTATTTTCTTACTTTTTTCATCCCCCTTGGGTGTGACATTTCCATACCCTGAAATCAAAGAGAAGTCTCTCATAGATACCAAAAGGACACAAAAAACCCCCAGAGAGAGCGTGATCTCCATGTGACCTGAATTATCTCATTGTTCAGACGAGGGAAAACACATCTTTTCTGATTAAGGATTTGTATGCATTTTGTTGACTCTGGTGGGTTAACCTTGGCTGTCTGCCTGGTGCACACTGCCGTGCTCTCCAACACCCTCCTCAACAGGACATAGGGAGAAAATAAAATGAAGGAGCTCGTGGGTCAAGATAAGAACTGGGAGATAACTTGCCAAGTACTGTCATATGCAAAACAGACATGACCTCAGAACCATTACTTTCATTTATTTCCGCTTAATTACAGAATAACATAGTGAGAAATAAAAATAAAATCTAAAAAATCTTCCTCTCACCCCCCCTTTTGGCAGGCTCAACTTTATTCTTCGCTCTTCTCTGTCCCCCTCCCCTCGTCAAGGCCTACAGGGGAATGGGGAATAGGGGCTATAGTCAGTTCATAATACCCTATCTCTGCCCCTCCTTCCTCCTCATACTGTCTCCCTTCTCCACCATGGGGTCCTTCCCGTGGGATGCAATGCTTCATGAACTTCTCCAGCATGGATCCCTTCCACAGGGTGTAGCCCTTCAGGAAAAGACTGCTTCAGCATGGGTGTGTGTCCCCCAGGACACATTCCTGCCAGAAAACCTGCTCCCGTGTGGGCTCATCTCTGTGGGCTGCAGGTCCTGCCAGTCCTCTGTGTGCTGCTTCATGGTGCATCCACATGTTCTGGCTTGGGGTCCTTCATGAACTGTGGGCAGACCACCCACTTCACCGTGGACTTCAAGGAAGTCTCTCCTCTGGCACCTGGAGAACCTCCTTCCCTCCTTCACTGACCTCGTTGCATTCAGGGCTCTCGTATTTTCCTCACTGCTCTCTCGTAGTTGCTGCACAGTGTTTTTTACTCATTCTTAAATTTTTTATAATGGAGGCACCACCAGCACTGCTGGCAGGCTTAGCTTCAACCAGTGGTGAGTCTGTTTTGGAGGTGGCTGGAACTATTTCTGTCCAACATGGGGACAGCTCTTGATCCCTTCTCTCAGAAGCTCTCACCCTTGAGGCTCACCCTGCTACCCCAAGGCCCACAGTAGTGCCCTAAGAAGTTGTTGAGTTTGGACTCCCTTTGACAGTGAAAAGGTCCCCATATGAGCTGCTGTTACTGTCCTGAACTGCACAAATGCTTCTGCAGTCTCTGTTACGTACTGTGTTGCAGCTGTAAAAGACTCCTACTCACTCTGGAGGATAGGTACTTCTTTAACCTTAATTTCTAAAGCCTGGCATACTAATGAGCTGTGTGTGTCCTTAGGAAGATCCTTGCAAATCCTGTTACAACTGCCTAAGCTTTCCCTTCTTTAACAGGGAACAAAGTCTCATCCCTATTTTCAATCTGAGGATATGCCCAAGTCTGGTATCTGTTCTCTCCTACAGGCTATTTCTGCTGCTCCCTTTCCTTGTATCTCTTAATCCTGCCTTAGGGCACCCTGAATCACATGCTGGCTTCTGCTCCTGCATCAGCTTGATCCCAATGAGCAAAGCAAGCTGGAAACCTCTGAGGACTTCAGCAATAGGAAGGTGTGAGAGTGTTAAATGAAGGTTTTATGACAATGAATGAGAAATGAGTCCAGCTCCACTGGATAGGTCACTGAGGCACATGCCTATGCAAGTGTGTCTCCTTTGCTCCATGCAGGTCTCTATCTGAGCAACACACTGAACCCTGCCTTGCATGGAAGGCCAGGAATGGTGCTGGGCTGGAAATGGGGCAAAAATATAAATGTCTGCAACCAGGTGCAAAGGTACAACCAGTATATTTCAGCCACTTTCAAGTTGCAGGGGAGGATGTTTCGCTGCATTCCCCTGAAACCTTTCTAGATGAAGCAGATGTCAGCCTGTAAAAGTTAGGACAACTCTGCTGAGGCTGTTGGTGAGGACCTGGTTCTGCAAGTTAAAAGGGCTGTATTTTTTAAATATAAATCTTCTGTCTTGATAAGACTTGTCTCACCAGACAAAGAGAATTTTTTTCTGCCCTCTGACTGACGATGCCTAGTTAAGTAATCTCTCTGTGGCCAGCAGTACCGGGAAGAAAGCTTTGAGATACACAAGGGACAACAATGGAAAAAACATTCCCTGGTGCAAATTCTTTGCTTGGTTCAGAGACCAGCTCTAGGCCTCAGCTGTCGGGATGGATAAAAACATTACTGTTTTATCAAGATCTGCCACCATCTCCTTGACGATGACTTTGTTACTGGCCAAAATGGCATTTTAGGATAATAAATTGCCACTATTTCAAATATCCCCTGCCTAAAACTAATTAAAAGTCTTATGTAAGTACACTGGAAATTTAATGTTAATAATTTGTATTTGATGGATTTCAGCCATAAAAGGCAATGTGAGACAGGGAATTTGGTCATGTCCATTTGGTACTGTTTCAGAGCCACCAACCTTTTTAAAATAAAACCAAATGAATGCTCTGAAAAGGCTTAAAAATACAAGGTGATTTCCAATTTCTGTTGGTTTGGTTTGGTTTTTTAATTCCAACTCTTTTACGTGCTGTCCTGCAATCAAAGTCTTAGTCATTACATTACAGGGTGTGAAGTATTTGAGACGTTTTTATGCTGAATAAACCCAAGACCTGATATTTAAACATAGAAAGCTTCTGTGTTTGAAGTGCAGAATGTTTTTCTCTTTCGATACCGTCTGCGAGTCTCACAATCACTTGTTATGCTGTTCTATGCTGTTATCTATTTTGGTCATAAGCTTTCACAAGCCAAAGGAGCAGATCATTTGTGAAGTTTTGGTGGTGTCTGATTCTCACATGTAGTTTCAGAGAAGCCATATGATAGTGAATGGAGGAACGTAGTGAATCTGATCTCATCGAGATCCAAAAGGGGAACCACAGGGGGTATCTTGCTGAAGTTGCTAATTTTTCTGTGTGCCCTAAGCACTAAATCTCTTCTTGGAACAAGAACTCTGACGTAAGTGAAATGTAGGCAACTTGAAAGGATACCTGTGCTAACTTGAATGCAAATGGTGGGCTGTAAGCAAATGCTATCCCAAAAGAGTAACTCTTCCTGGTTTGTGCACCATGTCTGCTCTAGATGAGAACCTGCAGGGATCAAAAACCCATCCCTGTTGTTGTTGGCAGTTATGATCCAAAAGTTATCTCTTCTGGTGCTGCAGTGCCGTGCCTGTGGTTTACAGTCACCCTGTGTTAGAGTAGTGCATCCACAATTAGTTGCTTCAGACTGTTTTGGGCTGTGTTTATCAAGGAAAAAGAACAATGAATCCCAGATTGTTCTAGTGGAAAAGAGTATAATGGATTTTTTTGCGTTCTTTGAAATGATCCTTGTAGGACTGGTTCAGGGAAGAAGGGAGGTGAAATTTTGACATTTGCAAATGGTTTGAGGAGGAAGGATTCTGCTTGATCAGGGACTGGTGGTATTTTTGGGCTGGAGGAAGCCCCTGCCAATAGGACAGACTCCATTTAAACTACAAGTGAAACAGGCAGCTGCCAGTTTGCATCTAGAGAGGTGTCATCAGTGTCTGGGTGTGACATTGGGGTTTCGGGTTTGAGTGGGATGTGGGGATGGTGTTAAGTAGTTTGACTTAAAATTTAGTCTAATTTTAGGTGCCTGAGTATCAGGAGTTTAGCAGAAAGTAGGGTCTAAGAATGGGTCTTTACTTTGTGAATGAATGTCTATATTTAGAGCTGAGATTATAAAACAACCTTGAGCTCTTTCCGTTTAAGAGGCTGACTTAAACATAGTTAATAGTGCAGACCTGAAAATAGTCCAAATGCAACAGCTGGAAACACTGGACAGGATGTGGGGCTACCTGGGAATGAGGATGCTGGTGAAAAAGCATTCCTTAGTGGACTTATGGTAGGTCACAGTGAATAACAGGTGTGTGGTCCAAGAGAAATACACACAGAGAGAAATTCTTGACCATGCTAATTAAATAGTACCCTATTAATTTCCTCCGGAAAAGAAAATATCCTTCCCACTCAGTATGAGTCAAAAATCAGAGATGATTCTTCTCTTGTTTATAAATACTAAGTAAGTAGGTCCTCGTGCACATCTTCTTACACCCTGTGTAAGAATCTTTGTGAAATATGTCAAATTAATATTGATACTAAAAATGCTCCAAAAGAACTGAAAATTAAGATTAGTAATGGCCACTGTCCAAACATCAAATTCAAAGTAAAAATCTGTTAAATACCTCAGATTGCATCTGTGTTCAATTACTGTAAAGACTGATGAGCTGAGCATTCCCAAAGCGGGAAACAGCAATACAGCCGTCTCTGCGGGTTTGGCTTGGTTCCTATGCGTGGAAATCAAGGCAAGCTTTTATTAACTGGTCATACTCTTGCCCTATGTTTGCATGCTCCAGGACCTTGTGGCTTTCAGGGCAAGGATGATTGCGTTCTTTCATTTTTACTTTCTTGTTAGTGTGCAAAACAACCTTTTCATCTAACCTGCAGCTATGGATCTGTGTAGCTGTAAAAATTGGTCCAGTATCTCAAGTCAGAGAATGAGGAACATAAAATTAGCAGCCACTTCTAAAAGGTTTTGGGCTTGTTATTTGCTTAACAACACACAAATATGCTCTTTGTGGAGGGACAAAACTAAAATGATCAAACCATCCTTAAGTTATCTATCTGTGAGTCTACTAAGAGCTTGGAGTCAGTTGTTCTGTGCCCCACGTATGTCCCAGTTTCTGTAGGAAATGTAGTAGAGCTCAGACAGACTAGAACCTTCCTTTCTTACAGGATCAGATCTACCCCTAATGGATGTATTTGCTGTGCAGAAAATGGTGTCCTGAGAATGTGCCATAGCATATCAGGGTGCACATGCACACAAATGACTAGAGCTACAACTAGTGTTTGCAAAGCAGTTTGCATTCTGATATTTCCTAAACTCTGAATACTTGAGCTAATGCCATGAAAATACTGTCTTTTAAAATGTTTGGCTTGTACTCCTGTGCTAACAGGGGTTAACATCGAAAGAGAGGCAAAACAGGACTAAAGCAATAATTAAATAGAAATATGGTGTCAAATTCCCAAAGTGGACACCTGAAACTCTTTTTGTGCAGTCTTTCTGCAGTGTGGGGAGATGGAGTCTACCTGAGCCACTCTTTAAACTGGAGGTGCCCCAGGCTTTGCTTGGGTTTGTGCCCAAGCTGGCTGAGCCTGTACTCAGGTGGACTCAGCCCTGGGCACAGTGCTGTGCTGCTCCCTGGCAGCCCCGGGGTGGAGGAGGGCCTACCTGCTGCCTGGCACTGTCTCCAGGGGGCTTTATCCAGCAGGGGTTTTCTGGATCTTTAAAGAAGAAAATTTTGGCTGAGTGAAGAGAAGAAGAAAATTTTGACTGTGGTAAAAGAGATCAGAGACCCTCTTTGGCTGCCACCTCTGTTCTGGAGAGGATAGAATGTGAACACAAAGCTCCAAGAAAACACATCTCCAGTTCGGTGCCTTTCCCCCATCTGTGGTTTTCTGAGCACTATTTTTAGAATGTCTCCTGGGTCTCTTAACAAGATCCTACTCTGATCCTGTTAATAGCACTATCCAAGTTGATGGTAGAGTCAGGACAACTCCATTTTGGGATGCATGCAGGGCTGCAGTACTTCAGTAGGATTCCAGAAAAAATCATCACAGTAAATGGAACCATATTTCTATTGCATTTCTTTACTCATCCAAATAGGACTAACAACTAGTGAAAAACTAGTTAAGACTTTGTCCTCAGGGGTGTACCTAAATTCCTGCTCCTATTAAAGTTATCCGAATAAACTGTCAAGACAAAGATTAAGATGATCATTGCTAAGGGCAGGATGGTATCCTCAACCCCCACATATTAATAGACTGGATGACTAAGAAGGAGATGTTACTGAATTGGATTGATGTCCTCAGTCTTGCCTCACTTATGGAAGAACTACTATAAACGCTTAAAGATAAACTGTTTATGAGGATTTCCCCACCAAATAATATTAGTATATAACTGGGTTTGTGTTTTCAGTGTCAAGGCTATTGTGCAGCCATCTGAATTTCAGCACATAAATAAAAATCATATTTAAGAAACATACATATAAACACGTTGGCAGCCAGGAAAATATTTCCTTGTATATATATTCATTTTACTTATATACATGCCCATACTGCAGGCTGGCTTATAAAACCGCTTATCAGTATATGTCCTGATTCCTGGATGTTCTCTCTTTTCTTGTCAGTAAGCCAGCTCTGTGTCAGGTTTTAGATCTGTACTTGACCAGCTCCAGTCCAGAAGGGTTTGGATGTCCCCCCTGTGGGTGAAGCCTAAAGCACCTGGTGGCATTTTCACATTCAGAATAAACAAAATCCATAGTGCTCTGGATCAAAATCTGATGTAGGTATGGTCCCTAGGGTAGTTTTTTCCAGTGCTTTGTCAAAATGGTCTTGTCATCTCTACTGATTCTGTGCAGGTGTTGTCCCATCTTGGAGGTAGGAGGTAGGATCCCACCCAAGAGAGGGGATAAGCAAAGACTGAGTTTTTTTGAAGTGTCATCTAATGTCTTGTACTTCTGTTGTCTGACGTAGCAGCTTCATGTAAGCACACTCTTTGTGGAACACCTCAAATGGGGGATGAGAACCAAAGCAAGGCTTCTTTTTCCTGGACATTGGTCAGGTCCTTCCAGGGAGGATGGGAGCATTTTCACTGTGGTCTCCTGGGTATCTGCTACCACTGCCAGGCAATATCACAGCATCCCATGTACAGCACTGAGGTCCACCAGGTGGGAGAGAAACAAGATCTGGTCTTTATCCAGAGGCAGGAAAAGCCCACAGCACAGGGGTTTCAGTTCTTTGCCCCAGTCTGACTTCCAGCTTAGATTCCTGTCTAGGCAATTATCTGCAGGAGAGGGAAGGGAAGCCTGCTGTTAGCTGGCTTCTCTGGGTCTGTCTCTGGTGTCTTCATCAGTAAACAGAGCAGTTCTTCCAGTGACTCTGGCACAAGGAGGAATAGCACAGAGCAGCTCTATGGCACAGGATTGAGATGTTAAGGTAGAAAATACACATATTAATGTATGAATACAAAGTGAATATAAGTATGGGAGAATATAAATATCGTTGTGAGTGGCAGGGCTGGAGCAGAGTGACTGCAGGTCTTTTGAAGTCTTCCGACCACACAGAATATCACCAGAGGGGTGAGATGACAATTCCTTGCCAGGTTTTTATTGCAGATACAGAGCAACAAAAAGAATTGTTTTGAAATCAGTGTGAATGTTGCTATTAAATGTTCATCAGTCTTCAGACTGTAATGTGGGCTTCATGGAGCAGTATTTTAACAATAGAGAGATAAATTCCTGCTCTCACTGACAGGTGGCTGAATAATAAATTTTGGTAAATATTGTTCTAGATTACCAATATTTGTTCCTGTGATATATTTCTTCATAGCCTACTAAACTGCTACAAATTATCATCTTTTCCATGTAAAGGGAAACAGCAGATCAAAAGGTGTATGTATGTTGAGAATAAAAAGAATTATAAAAGTGTCAAATTTCCAGAAAAGATTTCAATACCAGTTACACGAAAAAGCTGTTGATTCTCTAGGGTTAGAAAGAGTCTGAAATCAGGCTGTTGCTCTGCATGCATCTCCATATTCTCTGTACTGACAACAATCCCCCCACCTGTTTTGCACAGCTGGTATCAGCTCAGCTGGAGAGTGGAATGGTTCCAAATTACCACAGTATTGAGATGGAAGGGCTGACAGCACAAGACAGAGATCAGGAAGTTTAAGCTCCACCACAAAGGACAGTGTAAGGTCCAAGTTCTGTAAGAGCTTCTGTCAGAGCTGTATCTATTTTCAACAGTAGGTTATCCAAGGACAAACTCCAGGTTTATGGAAGAAGAAGTAAGCTTTGTTCACCTCATTGCCAACTGAGCTGTGTGGATATAATGATCCAGCAAGAGCTGTAAATACATGGAAAGTAAGTCCTGAGTAACTATCCCTTCTCCTGAAAAGCAAATACTGAAAAAAGGAGGATGGCAGCTGCAGTTTCCACAGTCCAAAGCTTCCCTCATGCCCAAAAGGAAAAGTATTCAGCCGTCTCTAGTTCCTCACTGTGCACTGTGAGATTTTCCAGCTTTTTCTTGAAGAATTGTTGCAAACGAGATTAATTCTTACAGATTAACCCCTGATTTCCACCTCCACTAGCTTTTCCATAGTCTCTTTTCAGAGAAGTATTTAAACACATACCTAAATTTCAGCGCTGCTGCCCAGGTAGATGCTTAAATGAATGGCCAGTTCATCAGGTACTGTGAGGTGTGTTTCTGCTGATGGTCCTGATCTGGCAAACAAAGGGGGAAAGAGAAGCTGAGAAAAGATGAGTTGCATTAGAGATCTGCAAAAACACAGAGTGTGAAGGGCTGCCCTGCAGCCGCTCTGACTCTTTCTCAGATTAAAGACTTTAGTACTTGAAGAAAGCCACCTAACCTTAAAAATGGGGGTTGCAAAGGCCTGTTGGGATTCACTGATTGATTGCTGAGGATTTGCTTCCTCATCCATTCAAAGCCCTTGTCTTGACCTGCTGCTCTGGTCTCACTCAGATCAGAGACTACCTGTCCCTGCTTCACTTCTCTTACTAGGGGTGTAGACTTGCTGTACGTAAAGGGAATGTTTAGAAGGGTCCTTCCCTTTCATGGAAACAATTTGCAAGGACCATTTAGGAGAAGGGCTTCACATACAATTAAGTTGGTCTGCAAACATTTTAAAAATGTGAACCTAGTGGACATCAAAAGCTAGTGGTCTTACTCACCCTTGCTGTGAAATGCAAGTTCAGGGCTCAGCTTTAGATCTGGAATTTGAAAGCTGTTCCCAGCATTTAGCTCCATCTATACAGTTATGAGTCACACTTGAAGGAATTAGGGTTTTTTCCCACAACTGGCATTTTTTTTTCCAAGACCTTTGTAAATTCCTGGACGAGCACAGAAATGGGTAAAATTGGAGCTTGGTGTCATATTCCTCTCCCTACCACATCTTGCAACACTTCCTCCAGGCATCTTAAAAGTAGTACAGGTTTTTCAAAGTTAAATCTCACAACATGGTCCACAACAGGGAACACTTAAGTGTTTACTTAAAATCGTTAAATTTTTTTTTAATATGGTTTACTATTGCTAGTCTCAGCTTTTCGAAAATTTTGACAGAGACCTCAAATACTGTGGAAGCATCTATAAAATCTGAAGATAAACAGAAGCAAAATGCTTAGTTTCTCTTATCTTAGAATTTTTTGATACCCTGTTTTTTTGTTGGTTTTTTTTTTTCCCCCACTTTTCCTCCAAAACCTCTCAGGAAAAGAGCAAACCCTTTAACTGAAACCTGCATTTCTGGTAGCTGGTGCTGTGGGAAAGCCACTGGCAAGGCTCCTGATTAAAGTTTTGAGGCACTATTTGAAGAGAGGAGGCAGTGAGCTGTCACCATTGCAGGAGAGTTAAGATGAGGGAGGGGAAGGAGCACTGGGAGCAGAAGTCTTGTTCACAGAGGAGAGGGCATCAACCATTCACCTCCTGAAAATGTTTGAAGGGCTTGAACGACCCGAAACCTTCCAGCAGGAAAGATAAGTGCCAGGGAACCTACAAGGATGGAGCTGAGGGGAGGTGTTGCCTGCGACAGCAAGAAGTGAGTTGGGGTTGCAAGATGGAACAACATCCAACTGCCACCTCTTACAGTACCATGTAACATAATACTTTGAGTGATTTTATATTAGGAGTGAGTCATACCCCTGTGACTTCCCTTCAGTAACTCTTTTGTGAATTGTTTACTTGACAAAGACAGGATGTGTTGCTTCCAAGTCTTCCTACTTCTTCAGAAATTTGCCAGAAGGGTGGGCAGCATGTTGGCCACATCAGCAGATATCTTCTGCAACAGCATGGCCACACCATGAAGCAGTTTCTCCCAATACCAGTTGGCAGCTGAGCCCTTGTGCCATTTATCATGTGGTCCAAAAGCCAGTGTGTTTTCTGCACTGTGCATAAAGCCTGTGGTAGCAGCACTCCGTGACTGTTCTGTAGGCACTGGCAGCTGAGGAGCTGCAGGATCTGTGTAGGAAAGACATGAAATCAGAAATTCTTTTTCGTGGGACAGTGTTGTATGTCAAAGGAAAAAAATGCTGTTGTGTTTTTTCATCTCAAATGAGATGAAAGGTGGGATTTGCCAAATCTGTACTGGAAGAGCCATTCAGTACAAAATCTTATTTCAAAAGACCCAAGGCAGAAATGGATTTTGCTCCTGAGCTTTGGCAAGTGTCCAAGGAGGCCAGAAGAAGTGGTGGGTGAGCATTGTGCTGGCCAGCCTGGTAACACTGCCAGAGGCAGCACCACAGTCACATTTCTGGCATTTGGAACATTTTTTTATGTCCACTTCTGGGTTATGGGATGTTCTGGGACAGAATTATCATTTTCTTCAGAAAAGAAAAAAATAATTGAGAATTTAATCCGTACGTGTCACTTTATGGGTTATTTCCTCAGTGCTCTTACGGTCCACAATGAGGATGTTTGGTTTGTACCTTCCCCTGAGTCCCGTGGTCAGTTCTCATCTCTGCTTGTCTGCACTTGTGGTGATCCTCAGGAAATCACACCATCTTGCTTTGCCTTTCTTCCCTATCTCCAAACTGCTGATACTACATTCTTCCTCTCAAAGTGGTATTTTGCCTACTAGACTAAAATCTGTGAATGGCACAGGCTGTCTTTTACTATATGCAAAAGTGCTGTGGCCAGCACAGTGGACCCCTGGAATCAGGAGGTATCAAAGCACAGAGAAACCTGGATGTGGATGATCTCTCATAAAGTAGTCACCTCACAGAGTGAGGCAGCTTTTGGTGTGCCTGGGAGATAAGGAAGCCACGTATGATCAAAGCCCTTCTCTAATTCAGGAGAAGAGAGCAGGAAACCCAAGTGCTGTGCCTCAGCTAGGATGTGTGACTTGTCACCACTGAGGTGGTGCCTAAAGCCTCTTGGGTTGCACCATTGAATCTCCACTCAATTATGAAACTAGAGGGATAAGGATTTAGGGGAAATATAACTGTATAAGCAGTTGTCACTTTACAGGGACAAGAATAACAAATCACATCTCCACTGGTTCTCTTGGCAGACTGTTTCAGCAGTTTTGAACTTCCCATGCACTCATCTTTAGTGCTGAAATTAGCAGTGCAGGATTTGTGGTGCCAGACTTAATTTATTCCCTGGAAAATTTCCATTGAGACAATTAATTTTTGCCCAGAAAGCACAGGTTATGTTGTCCAGAGGAAAGACTTTTCTGAGCACTCTGCTGTGGTAGTCATCGTCCCTCCAACACCAAGGCCAGTTTGCTTAACTCCAGTGTCCCAAAATGCATCATCTTACTGCACTGAGCTGCAGAAGTCTTGAGCACTGTAATTTAGAACTGAAAGTAATGATAGTTCTGCTTACACAATAGAAGCTACTCTGTAAAATCAGCTCTTCGGGAGTTTGTTTGAAGCAACCCAAATTAAAGGTTGCCATTTACCTTTCCTCTGTGGTTGGGCTCACTGTTTGTGAACAGAGGTCAGCATCATCTATTCATTTCACTGATCCAAAAGTTTCCCTTCTTTTTGAGACCTGTCCATGCCTACTCTGTGATGTGTGTTTCATCTTCAGAACACAGTTCTTTGTGACAGAAGCAGGGACAGAAAAGCTTTCAGTGCCCAGAAATTTAACCATTGGAAGCAGAGTGTGTGTGGGAGCTGAGCTGGGGCAGGTTTTCAGGCACCACTAGTGGATGTGGTATCACTCACCCATCCTTAGAGGGCTGAGGGTGGCTCTGGACATGGAGTGCTCAGTGGCTTAGGCAGAAACCACTGTGTTTTGGGCAGTTCAAAACCGGCACTGCTTTGCCCCGTGGCTGCCCCATCTGACTGGCCAGGTTTGGTGGTGACTTTCAGAGCAGCCTGAGAAGCCCCTGTTATGGCAGTGTCCTGAACTACAGGTGTCTGTGCAATGCCATCAGAAGTGTCTCTCTGGCTACTAAGAGGAAAGGTTGTGCTGGTTTTGATGTGCTTTGTGGCACTTTTTTAATGAACTTTCAGATCATCCTAGAACAACCCCTATTAGACTACAGAGAGTGTAGTGTACTGAGGTGTGGTGGTGATAGACAGCCTGTGTCTGCTTGTTTAACAGAAAAAACGCTGCATGTGTTGTGGTTACTTGTGTTCAAGTATTTACTTGTTCAAAAATCTGATTATTTCTTTTCTAGGACCACATTTTGGCTAATTTCTAAAGAGATGGAAATCTCTCCTTTAAGGGGCATTTACATCTCTGATCCTAGGGAGGCTGTGCAGTGTGCTAAGCTTCCAAGAAAGCAAAAAATCCCCAAGTCCTGTTAAAAAACCACCACTTTTTGGTTGAAGGCACATGACTAACTATTTATACAGTCAATCTCATGATGCATTCACCCTCCTTTACATCATACTTCCCATAGATTTGAAAGCACATTTAATTAAAAGGCATTATGGGACAGAGAAAGACACTCCTTTTTCATAACCTGACGTCTCAGTGAAAAGGCTTTCACCAAGGCTTAATGTGTTGGGGCGTGGGGTGCCTTGGGTGCTGGCATTCCCCCTCCTCCCTATCCCCATGGAGCTGGGCTCTATGGAGCTCCTCTGTGTGTTGGGAAGATGACTGAGTTCGTCACTGCCCTGGGGCTGTGCAGTGCAAGCCAATCTTGCTCCGTGCCTGTACTGCCAACCTCTCGGAGCGGGAGAGGCGGTTCAGTGAAAGTAGACAAAGGGTAGAGAAATGTGTCAGTCAGTTATCTTTTCGGTCCGTATCAAAGAAGTGAGATACACTTGCGGTTTGTGATTTTCTTTTCGTTTTATTTTAAACTAAGGGAAATCAACAAAGCGATGTAAGAACAAGAGTATCGTTTCAATCAATAACAGCTTGTATGAAACTGAACGTAAGACTGCAGACTTGTCTGCAAAAAGTTGACTGTTCATGATCTAGAGTTACAATATATAGAATATAAAATTATAAGAGCAAATAGCACCCCTAACTGCCCCAACCCACCCCAAATCATTATATATTTCCAGCCAGCCTCTCAGTTGCTTTGCTTTTCCATGTAAATCCATTCCCAGGGCTGTGACATGCTGTGAGGAACGGTAGAGAAGTTTTCATCCATAAAGGTCCAGGAGGCAGAAAAGCAAAGCATAGAGCCCCTGGGAAAGCCTGCCCAGACAAGGGAGAGGAACCACATCGTGGGACAGCTGGGCTGTCATGCAGCCACAGCAGCCTGCTTTTCTGAGAGCACTTTGTCTTTGTTGAGGTTTTGAAGTGTTCCTGTGATCTGCAGGTGATTTGGTGTTCATTTTGGGAAGCACAGCAGGTAGGCCTTGAAATGAGCAGCACCTGCTGGTTCCCCGAGCAGGTGAAGGGTGTCCTGCTTCCCCACTAGATCACAGCCAGTGCTTTGTGCTGGATGTCAAAGCTGTGTCTGTGGGAAGGAGGTGATTAGGGAGGGATGCTCAGCCTCTCCCCATCTCATGTCAAGGCTGTGTCTGCCCTGCCCTGCCCTGCTTGCAACACCCACTACACAGCACAGTTAAAAAAAATTCTGGGAACAGTTCTCCAAGTCTCCATCCTCTGCTCTCCACTCTGTGCTCACTCTCCTCATATGCATCTTTCTATCATTAGCTCTCCTCCACGGTCTCTGTTCCATACAGCAAACTCGGTTGCACGTCTGTGCTGCTCAGCCAGCAGTGATCCATCCCTTGTGGCAGCTGCATCAGTCACATTCACAGGCTCACTGTGGTGGGCATGTCTGGGCCGTGGCACACATGCCAGAGCTAGCCTGGATTCACAGAGGTGCTGCACTGCTTGGGCTTCAGTGGGAAGGTCCTTGTGCTCTGAACTACCCATGCAGACAGGTACAAGGTGTTTCTCTTACTAGTGGCAAGGCTGTGGATGGGGCTGAGCAGCTTTCCTTTTGTCACAGAATGTTTCTGTCCTTCTGCTGTGGACACATTGTTTCACCAGCAGGTTGCGTGAGAAGGATATAAAATATCTTAGCTTTGCATAACACCTGTCATGAGAAGGGATCCAAGGGACTGACGTGTACCCAGCTCTGAAATGCAGCCAGCTGCAGAGCAGAGCTCCTCCTCACCTCTAAAGAGATTGAATACAGTGACTTGTTTTTCCAAGATCTCAGAGTCAACCCCATAATGCATCAAGACTTTTTTCCTCCAAGAAGCATCTTTTCCTCATACTTTGTGACAATCAGGTGCCATCCGTTATTACCAAAGTTTGATATTCGCTGTAGGATGCAAGCCTACTATGGCGTGTATTTCAGCAAGTTGAATTTCACCCAAAGAGAAATTGCAGATTCTTCATTCATGTCCTAAGGTTTCCTGGAGGAAATAAGGGAGGAGCTGACTCAGAGCAGATCCTGCTACATTTTAAACAGGCCCCAATAACTCTGATTCCCTAACAGAATCTTGTCAAGATCGAAATTTTTCTTGCAGTGCAGCCTATCTCCTTTGTTCAGGAAAAAGGGTCTCGCGAAATTTAACGTGGTCATATCACTTCCATTTTTTGGTCCCCCAACCTTGTCGAGGGTGGTATCTGGGTCTTTGAGCAGCGTCAGTATAAAAGACTTGTCCGTTTCCTTTATGCGGTTGACCTGAGCATAGATGAAGTAAGTGCCAGTCTGCTCGATTATGAGGAACTGGTCGTGGTCCTTCTGCACAAATCCATTGCAGTTCTTCAATTTCCAGTTCCAGCTCAGGATAGCTGAGTTTTGTGTAGAAGATTCAGCTACTGTGGAAAGGACAGACAAAATGCATATAGTGATTAATTATGTTTAAGGACAACCTTTTCCTGTACATAAGCATGTTTTCTTACTGTTTCCCATTTGTGCATCTCACTCCCCATTCCCTTCTTGACTTCCTAATAATTATTATTATTTATTATTATTCTTGATGTCATTGTAATTATTATTGGTCATTCTTTTTGAGTTTACTGCTTCTCAGAAGTGCTAGGAAGTGGTCTCCATCTGCCAGGAGAGGCTGTGAAGGACCACTACAGCCATGGGTAGCTTGGAGGTCCTCCCTGCCAGGACAGGTTAGTTGCAGAATGCACCCCGGAGACAGGAAATCTTCAAAACTGGGGGTTGGGTCTGAGCTGGTCTCTAATAAGAAAAAAATTCACAGGCAAAATTTCAGCCAGGTCTGAGGATGATGAGAGTGGTTACAGTAATTGCTAAGCCTGAAGAGTCTTCCCAGATTTTCCCCCTCTCTGTGCTGGGTGAGCACAGGCTGTCAGTGTTAAAGCTAACAGTGGTTGGCAGCTGCCATACCCCTTGCTGTGTGCTCTGGCAAACCAGGTAAGGAGACAACACTGCACAGCAATTGGGATTTTGCCTGCCGGGGTGTGTGCCTGAGGTTCATAACACGGTGGAGTCTTGGTGCAGAACATATCAACATCATGTAACAGGGACACCCAGCTCAGGCCACAGTGCTGGTTGGAGCCATCAGACACTGTGTCTGCCTAGGAGGGTTCCTGGCTGATTTGGGTCTTGCACAGTTAACAGCCATTAACTAAAGTTTTAAACATGCACAAGGTTTTCATTGAATTAATTAAATCTCTCTGAGGGTCTGGGCTAGTATATGTGATATTACTTTAGAGCTGCCCTGGGGTTTGCTTAGAGCACTGATGAACTAACACTTGGCAGCAATAAATCTTACCCTTGTGGTGCTGATTTTATAGGCCATTTTTGCAGAGATGAACATCACTTATCATGCCAGAGAGAGAGAAAGTTGCTGGCTGGCAGCCCTGGGTGCAGAGCTGAGGAGCTCTATTTGTCATGGCCACACTGCTCTATGGGCTCTGTATTTCTGCCATCAGTACTCACAGCTGTCCTTAGAACAGGCATGAGGGCTGTGAGACAGTCATCTTTGTCACAGCATAAGTCTGATAAAGGCAGAAAGCAGGTTTAGAATTTCCATACTTACACGTTCCATGTGCCCAGCAAAATCCCGAAGCCTGTGGAAAGAAGCAGTGCTTGGTCAGTGTTTTCTGCTCCAATTTTTCCACATATTTGTGAGCTCAACAGAGGAGCATTATCCTTACAAGAGTAGAGAAGCATTCTCCCAGGAAGAGAAATTACCCTTTTATCCACCATTACAAACACAAGCAATGGTTTGTCATGAAAAAACAGATGCTTTCCAACAAAGTTTGAAATGTTTAAAGTAGGTCAGCATTTTTCATATCCATTTTGGTGGTATTTTCCCAAAATAAAATGACAACCAATTGGCAGTGACCTGCAGTAGACCAAGTAAAACTCTACATTCCTTTTGGGGGACAGGACTGTCCTTTCATCCCTGGGCTCACTCTTGTGGACTGTCACAAGTGATGTCTCTGCAGACAAGGACTTGATTTAAAGCTGGTGCATACACACAGGGAGCTGCACAGTGTTGTGCTAATTCACCCTCACTAAAACCATGAACTTTTGCTTCTGTGTGTCATAGTTTGAAATCATTTAGCGCTGATACAGCTTGTGGCAGAGCCATGTAACAGACATGTTCAGATATGACTCCTTTCCGTGGCACTTTGTGCTCTGAGAGCAGCCAAGGGGTTTTGACAGCGGTCACCTCTTTCTTGGAGCTGCCATCAGGCTTTGTAGCCCCGGCATGAGGAGAAAGAAGGAAACATGGAGGGCTGAAGGGATGCCCTCAAGTTCACACCAGATAGGCAGTACAGGGAGGACAGCTTCTGACTTTTAAGCCTACTTCTCTTTAACTGCTACACCATGCTTAGCTCAGGGTGACAGGCACAGTGCTTTATATCCAGTAGTCAGCTTTCCAGTGCCCTCTAAGCAAGGGAAGGATGTGCTTCTCTGGGTGCCAGGGTGGTAAACTGTCAGTGGCAGGAGATTTCAGCCTATTCCTGTGATTCATGGTTTGGCGTTTGCTTGCAGAGCTCATGCTCTTTCTCCATGGCAGCTCCATTCTGACTCTGGCCAGAGCCCATAAAAAGCAGATGTGGGGTCAGCTTAAAGGCACAGGGATTCAGTTCTGTCTCACATCTTAATGGGTGCAAGCTCTGAAATGCTTAAAATCCCTACTGAGGCACAACCTCATCTCTTCCTCGGGAAGTTGCTGTCCTGAGTGCTGGGGAGATTGTCAGCTCCCTTGCACGGAAAGGCTTTCATTGCCTAGCCCTGCTTTCCCCAGTTAATACGAGTCAAAAGGACTAAAGGCAGTTCTCTGACTTGCTAGAGTAACTTTCTGCAATATGAAAAGAAGAAAGGGAGGAGAAAAACGTGTGAAATGCTATGTGCGTTCGTGTGCTCGTTGCCATCAGCAGGATGCAGTTGTGACTGCAGGTCACAGAGCTGCTGCTTCACAGCTCCCAAATAGACGAGAGAGGCTGTGGGAGTGGGGCTGAAAGTATCAAAGCAATTAATCTTTTTTATTTTATATTGTCTGCTAAATAATAGTTCTGTAAGGTACAGAGTAGTCATATCTTTTTTGGGAATTTAGGAAACTTCATGTTTTAAAAAAAGCAGTGTCTGGTAGGATCAGTCCTCAGGGGGCTTCTTGGCATCATTATGCCACAAGAAGCTCACTGACCACGCGAACAAACCATCCTGCCTCTTAACAGAAGGGGACTTTTTCCTTGTCCCCTTCCTTTGTAGAACTGGAGCTACATCACAGCGGGATATGTAAACTAGTATCCCAAATCAGCACTTGGATTCTCCAAGAGACTGATTCGCAGTTTGGAAATCAGAAAATAAAGAACTTGCCAAATGAGTCATTTGGCTCACCCCTGTATTTCTGTTCAATACTGTTTGTAAAGATAGAGACAGAAAAAGTGTGTTGGAATCAACTAATGAAATGGAGACGATATCTTGACTCACTGACCGGTTTTTGTGCCGCGTTGTATTAGCACTTGGTAAAATCAAGTGTGAAAAGGCTTCGTGCCTGGTGAATTACCGGGATTCCCCAACCTCTCTGGTCCCTACAGAGCATCAACAGCTGATATCACATTAGGACAGCATATGTGATTGGTGCAGGAGTGAGGAAAAAGGGGAAATAAAATCTGGGGTTTTTTTAAGCTTATGGAAATGAAAGGAAAATGATGATGACATTGAGGAACTGGTGAAAACACTATCAGCTGAAATCATGAAAGCTAAAAGCATTAGCAGTCTCCTAAGCAGTTAAGAATGGCTAGGTTGGAGTTAGTCAATAGCATCAGCACAGCAATGTTAATAATTATAGAAATAATGCACATGTCGTACACTCCCGAGTTAAGAATTTTGCTTTGTTCTTACCTGCTTATGATGGAGCAAACTGAAGACTATAGAAACCAGGGCTGAAACAATAGTCAACAAAAATACAAAAGTATAAAAAACCACTTGAAAGCCTGTGAATTTCCTTTCCCGTGGGCTCTTTCCATTCTCCATCAAGTTTGGTCCGTCCATGATACCGCTAGAGGGTACGATGCACGCAGCACTACGGCTGAGAAACGCGCTGAGAGAATTCCCCAGGTCCTTCTTGCCGCGGTGGAACGTGGACAGGATTATGTACTGGCGATTTCGTCACACCAAGAGGAGGAGCCAAGGTATATTTCGTCATTGGCCCCGGACTAAAAGTCAGTGAGTTAACACGTCCTCATGAAACTGAGGCAGGGAACTTTCATTTGGCTCCTGGCCCATAATGCCTGAAATGACACGAGGGACAAACTGCAAGGGCTCTAGAAATCACCTCGGAATTTCACGCGAGGAGTCAAGTTTACAAACTCTCCAGCAGCTGCAAAGTGAAGGGGCAAGGTGCCAAGCTCAGGAACCTCCTATTATCTGTGTGCAACCTGCTCCTGTTTCTGGAGGTGCCAGTGGTTTTTTTCTGGCTGAGGAGTTGACACGGGATTGAATCTGGTTCTCATTTTGACATCACGGATCTGAGTGCTGATGGCAGAAGGGCATTTTTCCAATTCCCTGAGGACATGATTCACGCAGTAAAAGTGAAACTATACACACTTAAAAAACATGACTCCAAGTGAACTTTAGCAGCAAATGTTAACAGTTACATTGAGCTACCAGCCTCCACTTCCCACTGACACCACTCAAGGAGGAGGAAGAGTAGGAAAAGAGTTGGGATGTCGCAAATGGCTTTCAATTTGCAGTTTGAAATGAGCTGGTTGAGTTTCAAAGTCTTCCTAAAATGATTTTTAGCTTTTCCCTTCCTATTTTTTCTCACCTGCTTTTTAAATTCCTTATTGTGGGAACAAAATTGTGAGTTAGGAGTTTTATGGAGAAGTAAGGAAAAAAGACGAAAGAAAAATCAGATGGGCTTGAGAATGAAAACTAAAATCCACCTAAAAGAAATATGATTTTAACTGTCAGCCTTGAAAGTAGTTTCTATTCTAACATTCTGCACGTTCTTTTGAATTTTCTTTTGAGATGAAAAAGTGTTCTTCATCCGTGTTTATTTAAGAAAGAAATTCTGATATACGAAGACGGCACTTAGAGATCTCGGCCAGGTCTGCTGCACTCCCTTTCTGGGGTTGGAATGCATGAAAAATGTCCTTTATAAACTTTAGTTTTGGATCTGCTCTTCCCTGCCTGTGGAAGAAAACTCTTCCAGCTGCACAAAACCAAATTCAAATATCTCTGTGTTGTAGAGGGGTGGAATGGAAACAGGAATTTGGAAGAGGCACAAGAACAAAACTAAAAACCCTCGACTGTTTTGTTAATACTCTGCTTTGTCTTTCTAATTCTCACTTAGTGGTGGAGTGGGTCCTTAGCGCAGAGTTAATTTTGGCTGCAACAGAGGGAATCTGCTTGTGCTGCCTCCAGAAAACTGAACTGAGTTGTTGGAGAGCTCCCAGCTGTGCTGGCACCTGTGTGGGAGGATGCACCATTGGCAACCCAAAGCCACCAGCCGCTCCCATGGCTTTTTGCAGACAAACCCAGAGCTCCTCAGAGGTAAGGTGGGAGGGAGTGAAACCAAACCTGGTAGGACAGTGATGGAGACAGCAGAAATCTGCCTGTTTGGGGTTGGTCCCTGGCAGGGACACACTTTGGGACAGGTTTAGGGCACAACCCCACGGTCCCACACACCAAACTCCCCACTTGTTAAACTCCTGTCTTTGACCACAAAAAGAGACCTAAGCAATCTTCAATTTAAAGCATGCAAATGAGACTTCCTGTGACATCCCACAGAGCACAAAGGCAGAAAAGTGTATTAAAAAACAAAAAGAGAAAATATCACAAGGAGTTCTACCAACATTTTTTTAATCTGCAAAACAGTCACTTTTTTTCAAACAAAGAATTATTATTGCTTCCACAAATAGAGCTCAAGGCAGAAAATATCATTCCCAGTACCTAAAATTTCCCAATTACTTAGATGAATACAGAGTTAAAATGGGAAGGATAATACAAGGGAGAGATTACACAGGATCAATAAGGAGCTGGAGTTGGATGCTTCCAAATATTGAAGGCATTTTACTTGATAGAGGTAGGGTTTGGCTAGTATTACATTTGTTTTGTATTAATTATATCACGTTATGTTAAGCATGGATACGGTAGCTTACGTGACTGACCGTTAAATTACAACACTGAAGGACAGTGGCCAGAGACTGTAAATCTGTCTTTCTATCATGTTATCTGTAAATAGACTGCCAGTGCACGGTGGGGAGAGAGTCCCAGCACTGCAACCCTGTGCTGGCATCCCAGTGATGTCACAAGCCTTGTGCAGGGCCGGAGGAGCCCTGTCAGCAGTTGTCAAGAGGCAACATTATGTTCTGCAGATCCCACCAGCCTCAGCCAGGCTTGGGACCCACGAAATCAATGTTTAAATTACGCCTTTCTCTTTACTTGCAAAAATATTTACAGCTGCATCTCGACTGTATTTTCCCTACAGACCCCAGCAGTTTTTGTTCAGCCAGTGTTTAACCATGTTGCTCTCGGTTAAAAGACAGAGTTGGGCTAAGCCCAGCAGAGTAGAGGATGCAATTACAACCACACTCGAGCTCATTTTCTTCCTCGTTTCTCACACTTCTCAAAAGTAGCCTCACCTCTTGGAGTGTGATTTTGTATATATTGACAGGATGCCCACTGTATGTTGGTCTCATCCTTCCTTTTCTTTTTTTCCTCTCTCCTAACAACCTGTCAGGAAGGGATGGAAACAAATCCAGTGTAGAAGCAGCTGTGCTCTGTATGAACGGACACTGTGCTTAGGGACATAGTTTAGTGGTGGACCTGGCACTATTCAGTTAATGGTTGGACTCGATACAGACTTCTTTTCCAACCTTAATAAATCAATTATTTTAAGGAGCAGGGGTGTGATTCTTGCCTCCCTTTTCTCCCTTACTTCCCTTCTCTGGTTTCTATAGAACGTGTTTGGCAGGCTTCGCACAGGCAGTGTCACAGCTCAAAATACACAAAGTTAATTTCTAGCCTTTGACTTTCCATTTTGTTGGAGCATGGGGGGGGTGTGCGTTTGACTCTTTGCCAGTTTTTTAGTCTGAAATATCTGTTACGGTGATTGCAAAAGAATGGCAGTATCATGTGCCTGGTTGTGGACATCACTTCCTCTGCCTAAGCCCAACCCTGGGGTCCTGTGGTAATTTCACATCTCAGGCACAGATTGGGAGCAGCAGATTTACCACCCACATATTCAGGCAGGAACTTTACGTTACTCTGCTTGGCACTCTGTGACAACCTTCATCACCATGTTTGTCCCAGCCCCTCTCGTTCAGACACTGAACTGTGCTTTTCAACCTGTCCCTGGGGAGCTGTTTTTCAAAGCCTCAGCAGTCATGCAAATATCTGCATTTTTCCTCATCAAATACAGCACCACCTAGTATAAGTACGAAGTTTGCTTTACCCAGTGTAAGTATGAAGTTTGGTTTAACTCTGGAGTAGGTTTTCCAAGTCCTGACTGACTTGTTTTCAGTGAAAACAAAGGTTGCCCTATCTCTACTTTGTGGTGCAACCTGCCTCTGCGTGTGTTTGTGGGAAGACTGACACGCTTCCAGTTGTCACAGCATTCCAAGAATATGAGAGAGACTGATGTAGCACAGAAAAACCCTACTGGAGTTTCAGCCCCAACCTGCAGGAGTGGCGGAAAAGGAAGACTGATCCATTTGAATTTCAGATCTGTCTCCTGCACTGCATGTCCAGGCATTACTGCTGTCCTTGCTTCTCTCAAGCTGAGTGTTCTGGGGAAACAACAAAATCAGTAGGCAAAACTGGAACAAAATTGGTTGCCATTGGGAAAATGGCCATGGGTAACTACGACAAGATGCCTGGTTGGGGTAGCCCACGGGCACTGGTGAGTCCCGTGCCCCAGGGCCAGGGGCTGTGTGGTTGACACAGGGCCGGAGTGGGGACCACAGCGCTGAGTTCCCAGCAGGAATCCCTGGCATTAGGAGCAAAGGAAGTGATCAGACTGCCCTGGCACATTGTCCTAGCAGCCAGCACAGGCAGCTGCTGGTGCAGCTCCTGCTGGAGCAGGCGGTGAGATTGAGAGTCCCCATCATTGAGCCCACTCATTCCCACTGCCCACGTCCTGCATTCAAACTAAAACATGAGCACAGAACTCCAGAGATGGAGATACTTCTCTGTCTGAAACCCTATAGGAAAATGGTGATTTGCCTAGTCCAAAGCTTTGAAGAATCCTTCCTGATTCCTCAGCTGTTGTCACTTGGTTGGGAAAAAAGCAGTGCAAACCACTTCCTCTTGCTACAAAAGCGGAAGAACTGTAGCATGAGATGTGAACTTAAGTGGAAACAGTGTGAATGGGACAGAGTGAAAAAATTCTAATTATGTTCATCTAAAGAGGCCAAATAGAGAAGTGGTTGTTCTAATGTTTGTAGTCTCCTCAGTGAGAGAGCACCAGTAGTCTTGGTTCAAGGGGGAAATCACAGTGGTTCTGTATCAGACTCAGAAAATCCATAGATGGGTGAATAACCTTAGCAAATCTCAGTAAAGTTGTCACAGAAACCTGGTGCTTGTTCTCTATTTCAGCTCTGGGGTCCTCAGTTCAGGAAAGATGTGTATTTGTTGAAGAGAGTCCAGAAGAGGGCTAAAAACACGATAAGATGGATGGTACACCTCTCAAATGAAGAAAGACTGAGTCAGTTGAGGTTGTTCAGCCTGGAGAGTGGGAGGCTTCAGGGAGACCTCACTGCAGTCTTTCAGTACTTTTTAAGGGGGTTTGTAAGAAAAGTGAGGACAGACATTTTAGTAGGGCCTGTAGTGACAGGACAAGGGGTAACAGTTTAAAATCACTGCCCTCCCAGTTTAAAACTAAAAGAAGATCAGTTCAGACTAGATATATGACAGAAATGTTTTACAATGAGAGTGGTGAAATGTGGGAACAGGTTGCCCAGAGAGGTGGTGGTCCCATACCTGGGAACACTGAAGGTTAGGCTGAGTGGGGCTTTGAGCAACCTGCTTTAATTGACAATGTCCCTGCACGTTGCAGGGGGATTGGACTAGATAGCCTTTAAAGGTCCCTTCCAACCTAAGCCTTTATGATTCTGTTCTACAATATCAGCTTGGTCCATATGCATTACTGAAGCTGTGGGGATTTCTGTGAACAGAGTGGTCAGGTTATTGGTGTAGACAGATTTACTTCAGTCCCATTTATGTTGGTGATGGTGGTTTTGGTTGATTAGTTGGGGTTTTTTTGTTTTATTTTGCTTTTTGTCTTTTCTTTCACATACTGTTTGTGCAACAGCAGAACATGGTTCCTCTGTGCAAATTCCAGATGCTTCTGGCATGGGACAAGTATGTAGCAAAGTCTTTTCTAATGTGGGAGTTTGCATACAGAAGGATGGAATTCAGGTTTTGTGTGAAATTACCAAGCTCTTGGGCATGCTGTGGAGTGTGTGGGATAGCCCTTGGGCAGATTGGCATACCCAGAGCAAGTTGTGGCACAAAGCCGAGAGATAAGTGGAGGAAAAAGAGCAGTTGTTACCTCATTCAGCTTTTTTACTTGTCTTACAAATTGCTTTCGGCAAATTAAGTGCTGTTTGTTTAGTCAGATTACTGGGATGGGAAAGAAGATATTTCCCTGAAAGCTGTGAAACCTTGGCATGGTTCTTCTGCTGCCCAGGGCTTGGAGGCTCGCATCACGACACTAAAATTTTCTTCCTTCTTATCCTTCAGAAAGACTTACAGCTCAGTAATTCCCATTGCATCAGAGTCTGGCAGCTTGCCTCTCTCTACTTCTCCCTTCACTGGTAAAACAAAACTATGGCCCTGCTGTTGCTGCCACAGAGATTGGAGCCGTGTGTCTGTTCTGGGCCAGCCTGCCAAGAGACCTGGCTCTGACAACCTTGGCAGGGCTGCTCGTTAGCTCAGCAGTCAGTGTGCTGTGCTGCTGTAAGCCAGGCAGGGCATGTGAGAGGCATGTCCTGCCTTCCCCAGCGCCTCCCAGTGAGCAGAGCCCAGCCGTGGGGTGAAGCCCTCAGCCCCTGCACTGCCCATCCCTGCCCTAGGCTGTCCCTGCTCCCCACAGCGTTGCTCCAAAGTGGCCATTCTAATTGTATTCTCATAGTCTTTCACATGGATGTTTTTAAAGTTTACCCCTCCTGACTTTCTTCACATTGCATCATCAAGTGCCAGTTTTATTTCCTCCCTGCATTTGAAGAGTAGTTGCCCTATGATGGAGCTAGGGCTGTGTCATCAGCATCTCCAGTGCTGCCTCTCACAACTCTTGATCACATGCACTTTGCAAGAGGGGATTTCTTCCTCTGGCAGGGCAGACAGCCCTGGCACACCACAGCAAGCCTGCCCACACAGGGCATGCAGGCATCCAGGGGAGGCAGCCTGGATTGGATGTGCTGTGGTTTGGGTACTAAGCTCTGGCTACCTGTTTTTTGAAGTGTTTAACCCTTCCATTCAGCCTTGTGTAACAGTGGTCAAGCTGAGTGGGCTCAAAGGCCTATCCAAGTGTGGTATCCTGCCTTAGACACCAGGACTGCTGTGTATTTTGTTTCTTTTTTTTTCCCAGCAGTTTGTGAAGCATTTCTCATGTGTGAATCTGCTGCTTTCTGAGCCTATCCAACCTTTTAACTTCCTCTCATGGCAATGACTTCCACAGGTTATTTGCCTATTGTGTGAAAAAAACTTCAAAGTCCTCGTTTTCCATTTAAACCCGTTATCTGTTCATTTAATAGGATGCTCACTTCTAACTGAGCTCTCTTTGTGAGGAGCATCAATCCCATCTCATCCTCCTGATACTTGTGGCTCTGGGGGTCCATGTGGGGTCCTGCAGGGTGCTCTTTGTTCTTTCTGGAGTGATGCAGCTCAGAGTGCACCTTTCCCCTCTGACCATTCTTGATCCCAGGAAAAAAGGAGGGATCTGGTGGAGAAAAATCTTTGGAGAAAGGAGTTACCAAAGCTCTATGCTACTGCTGAGGATATCCCAGTGCAGGATGTTATTTGGAATTTGTAGCACTGAGCCACTTGGAAGAGCAAAAAGCGCCTTCTGTGCGGTCTGTGGTGAGCAAGCAGCATCATAAATGCCTGCTGCAAAAGCAGTCACGCTGTGCTGCGGCCCACGCGCCCACAAACATGCTCCAAGAGGACCTCAGGCTTGAGCAGGCACACGTCAGGCACCCGCTCCTCGCCCTGCCTCTGCTCCCTGGGGACAGCATGCACGCGCCTGTGGCCGGCGCCTGAGACACCGTGACCAGCCCCTGGCTGGCCTGACTGGTGGGCCGGGACCCACAGCAGCAATGAGCTCTCCTGCTATGAACTGTTTCAACTTGGCAGTTTGTGAACCCACAGGGCTGCACCCCATGGCTCCAGGACAAAAGTTCCTCTGCAGGAGTTTCCTTCTCACTCTTACTTGGCAGATGGTTTCTGAGCTATGTCAAGAGGAAGGCGAGCAGGGTGGAAATACCATAAGGAAAGCAGGCTGGCAATCCACACACACCCAAGGCAGTCCCTTCCCCTTTCACACTTGCCAAGAATCCAGGAAAGTGATGCCTGAGCACTGGCCTGAGGCTCAACCAGTTCTGTCATCCAACACATCACAGCCTCCCCGCCAAGCTGGGTTGCTGCCTACCATCTCCACACGTTTGCTTTTGTCTTCCTAGAGCTGAGCCTCTGTTTCTGCTGTCTCCAGCAAGGTTTAGAAAAACATGAGTCGTCCTCAGACTAGATCAGAAGCAAAGAAAAAAATTCATTCCTCCAACTCCCTCTTGCATTATCACTGCGAAGCTCCCAAGGTTTGAGCTTACTTGCACAGACTTCCTGTCACCTGGGAAAAGTCCTGGCCAGGCCCCAAAGCTTCCTTGAAAAACTTCCCTGCAAGTGTATGACTGTCTGTTTTAATAATTGACTAAAAATCTGTAAAGATCAAAAAGGAAAAACATCCGTTCCTTCTTGCAGACAAAAATGTTAGAAGTTCAGTCATAATGGTATGAAATGTTTTGTGTTGCTGATATGATCTTTATTTGTTTAGTTTTGAAACAGATACTGTTATTGTTGAAATGAAGCCTTATTTTAACATGAGACATGGAAACAATCTTGAAAGGAATCAACAGAAAGTTACTGCCTGTGGGAATGTGCCTGCTCTCATTTGAATCCAAATTACTTTAATGTGACTCAGTCCAACCCTTCAACTGACTTTATTCAACTACCGAATTGCTTTCAAAGTAGTTTGGTGGGTTTGGCAAAAATTAAGGGGTTTTCATCCAAATCAAAGTTTGCTCAGATTAAGGACAGTCACCAGCCTTTTCCTAAAACCCAACCTGTGGGTGGACCTTTCAAAAGCACAATGCCACATTCTGTGTGCTCAAACCCCTGCTCAGAGACCAGCACACCGACCCTCTCCCTGCTATCAGGATCATCTCCCTCCTACAGAGTCCTAGGCCCCTCTCTCCATCACCTCCTCCGTTGCTTCTCTTGACCTGTTGCTGTAATCATCCTTGTAATCCCACCTGAACTGATCCTCAGCTCTGCAGCTCAGTGTGTCAGGACTCCAGCAGGGATTTAAACATCTGAATTACACATTGTCTGGGTATGCTGGGAGCTGCTGTGTCTATGGCCATCTGATGGCTGACATTTTGGAGGTGTTAGTATTGACAAGCTCCAGCATGGGTGTGCAAGCAGCAGGAACAGGTTTGTCCTGCGGTTCAACCCCAGGAAAGGTACACTGTAATTTCCCTCAGGCTCTTCTTTGGTAGGTTTCAGCTTGCAGAGTTTTGTTGGTGGGAGAGAAGGGTATAAACGATATGTGTTGGGAGTGCCAAACGGGTGATCAGTCAAACTCTTAATTTAATCACCCTTTTCCTCTGTGACTGCAGTCACAGCAGCCTATGCTTGGCTTCTGCATGCCCCTACCATGACACAGGCATGAGTGAGTTTGTTTTGGTAGGGAGCTGGGAAAACAAGGCAATTCCCCAAGAATAGCTCCTGATGGAATACAGCCAGCAGTTGAACTGCAGTTTACCCGATGTTTCACACCCCACTGGTGCGTGGAGGGTTGAAAGTGAAAGCTGACCCTCTCTATTTACTTATCTGCCTTGTCTATATACTATTAGAACGGAAAAGCTGATTGAGACTCAGCCAGAGGAAAAATCAAGATTTCAGTCAGCTTTGTAGCCGTGGCAAGGTTTTCTGCCCAGCCCAGGAACTGGTAATCCAGCTGGCATTACCAGTTGGCATCTGTTGCATCCCTGTTTAATTACCAGCCTCATTCGGAAGCCTCTCCCTCCAGTGTCCTCTGGTAAAAGAACTGAAACTTCCTTTCCTGTTTCTCTTGGCTAAGCGAGGTGTCATTTATGAGCTCACAGAAGTGGGTAGATTGATGACAGATCTCATCTGGCCACCCAGCACCTGGTGGGATGATGTTACGTGACACAGCGCTCTTCCAAGTTGAGGGCAAGGAGGGGAGGAGCAGGTGGCGAAGGTGAAACCAGAAAGAAGGCGTACTTTTCTGTTTGCGAATGTTCTGGCTTCAGGGCATCCCAGGAAACTGGTGCAAGAAGGATCTTGTGATGGCAGGGTAGCCTTGCAGGGCTGTGGCATGGCCTCTTGCCCCTGCTATGATACAATCCCTTGGGAACTCCCACACCCACAGAGTTGTTACTTGGTTTACAAAGATTCAGATGTTTCCGCCACCCATACGAGCTGCCACTCACCACGTATACACCAACTGCCAGCACGTAGGTGAAATCCAGACCTCATAAAGGTAGGGATATCCCATGCATCTTTTTCCCCCAAAACCACCAAAGATTATTGGGATGTATTGTAATTAGAAGCCTCTCTATACAGCCTGAAGTTCTCTGAGCAGCTAATTTTCTCATCCTGACATGATGCAGTGTGCCTGTTCTCAGAAAATGCCTGTTTCTCCTCACCCTGCTCAAGTCCTGGTGCTATGTAGATGAAGAAGGGAAATCACCAAAACCTTCATTCCCAGGGAAATTTGAAAAATCAGGCAAAAACTGAGTTCTGCTAGTGACATTGGCTGCTGTTGCATGGTGATTTACTCTGATGTGGAAGAAAAGCAGCAGGCATCGTTCAGCCTGGGATAAGACTTGCACCCACAATAAGGCCTCTCTGATTGCTGCATGACAGCCAGCTGCAACCTTCCTGTTGTGCTTGTGTCACCATGAAAAATAATGGGACAGGGAGAACAAGCCAGAGAGATCCCAACCTCAGTTGAAAGGCTGTGATGGGTGGGACATCCTTCATGAATTTTGCTTTAGGCCCTTTTTTGATTAAGCACCAAAACCAGGTCCACATCAGCAACTGATGTGATAAGACTGATCCCTAAGCAGGGGCATATCCAATTCTGCATAGGCAGCAAGGCAGTGAGTTGTGTAGAAAGTCACTTTGTCAGGCAGAATCATACTTTGTGGGGACATCTGTGGTGTCACAAAGCTCAGTGAGAGGGGACATTTCCAGCTGAGGCCACAGGAAGATGGCCAGGATTGGACCTGGTATGCTGTCCCAAAATGGGACAAGTGCCCCTTGGACCACCGTGGCTCTCCCCCAGCATGCTGTTCAGGAGCAGTGGGCCTTTAAATCTCTGAGTGCCTGTCTCAAGCACTGCTTTGCTGTTCACAGATTAATCAGTGCTGAAGACCCGAGTCCAACCACAAGCAGAGCCAAGGGCTGTGGCAGCACATGTGTGAAGTGGTCACGGCTGCTGTCTGAGCCGTGTGCTCGATGGGGACCCGCCTTCATGCCAGTCCAAGGGTGACTTCTGCCCATTGCCTTTCTGTGTTACCTCTTGCTGCAGTCATCACTTGGCTGGCTGTGACCAGAGCAGCAAGCAAAACTCTCCATCATTTGAACAGTGTCAGAGTGATTCCTGCAACCCCCCAGTGGTTGGTCTGGTATTTCAAGCTGTGGAAAACCACTGCAGCAATTCAGGTCCATTTCAAACCAACAGTGAGTCTGGGCCTGAGGCTGATTTTCCCACCACGTTCCTGACTTCATATGCCTTGTCATGTGCTAAAGTCGGTATTAAAGGAGCTGTGAGGAATGGGTGATAGACCTGGCACATCTGTCTGTGTGTTTGTGGGGTATGCAAGCATTGCAGAACAGACTTAGGAATGGCTAAGCTGACATGGATGATCCTAAGCACCAAAAGTGCTCAAAAATTGTGACACAATATTCGTAACCACAATCCCTACTTAATCTGTCTTAATTAGTTTTTGCAGTTTTATGGGTTTGGAGAAAGTGCAAGTGTAAAAGTGTTGCAAGAACGATACTGAATATACTTTCATTTGAGGCATTTTAGCATACTCATGCTGTTGATGATCATGGTCAGGAGGAGAAGGAGAAAAACAAAGTTTCAGACCTCAAGAGCTGAGTCACTGTGCTCAGCCTGGGACAGGGAGTGAGAAACAGGGCAAGGAAGAAACCCATGCTGCTCTCACATGCCATTGGGGCCCCAGGAATCAGATAGTGCTGGTTTCTCGACAGAGCCGACACAGGCAAAGCTGCTCTTTCAGAGTTATGGTCCAGAATTATAAGGCCAGAAAATGTTTCCCTCGGAGTGGGATTGTAGTACAGCCTTAGGCCCAAGGAAAAGATGCATAAGTGAGACATCTGATAGGTATCACAGCTCAATGAAGAACATTAATCAATGTTCTTCTGCAGATGACCCTCAGCAGATTATTATCTGAGCATTTCTCATGACTTGAGAGAACTGGTTTTGTTACAACTTGTGACTATATTCTCTGACTAAGCTGACTTTTTTTTTAAATCAAAATTATTCTTATTTAAAAGGTTTTACATCCTCTTAGTATTAGGTGTAGTAATTTGCATTACAGTCGCTCCTAACACCGTATGATTTAGCACTTGGGGTACTGATAAGCCAAGACACTGACCTGGCTGGCATGTCCTTCCCAGAAGCCTTCCAGGGCTAATTACAGTGCTCACTGCTCTTGCTGTATCTGGTCTGTGTGTGTGGCTTTCCTGGGCTCTGTCCCAGGGAGTTTGTGTGCAGGAGCAGTGCCAGCCAGCAGTGTGTGGGCTGCTCTCAGCTGCAGAGAGGAATGTTCATCTGCAGGTGAAGAGCTTGCACCTCAGCACGTATGGAGGAGCTGCTTGTCTCTCCAAAAAGCCACCTTCACAAGCTACTTGGAAGACCCCTCAGACCTTTCCCTGCTGGGTGCCCTCTGCCTGTGTTCCTGCAGATGAGGTATCTTTTTTGAGCTGTTTGTGAATGTTTTCAGCCTCAGACAGCTGTCCTGCCTTGTGCTTTGCCCACCTCTCCACCTGACTGTGGCCACAGAGTTCTTTTTTGGTGATTTTGTCTCTCTGTGCTTTTTTGATCAGCTGTGCTTACAACGTGAAACATTGTTAAGGAGATGTTAATTATTTAGCATCAGTCGTTTCCACTATGCTCAGGTTTTGATTACTGATTCAGCCTCTTCTCTGGTCTGACAGAGCTTGCTTTATGCAGTAGTGTTGGAGTATTGTGCTTCTTGATACCAGTGATTTGTGTCCAGCACAGATCATCCCCTCCTGCACAGTTCCTGCTGATGGCCACAGCTTGTCTGGTCCAAGCTGTATGTAGATACCTGTGAAAGTCTGAAGGGTCAGTGGAAGGTTATCTCTCTCCATCTGTTTCTTTGCTGTTATTTTTGCAAAGCCAGGCAAGAGGTGAAGGTGTATGTGACTGTACCCACGCCGGCAAGGAGTAGTCCTGGCTGCTTTCTGCAACAGGGCAGGTGAGGTCTCTGGCTGTGTCTGCGACTGCACAGTCAGTGCAAACATCAGGATTTGGCACATGGGCCATGAAGCACTGGCATGGGAAGGCAGCACCTGCCCCTGCTTCTAGAAAGGACACTTCTTGTAAAAAGAATCAAGCATAAGGCAAGGCATATGTGGGAGATGACTCAAGTTGTCGAAACCAATTGGGATGTGGTGAGATTTTTCTCCTGCAACCTGTAGCAAACCTTTTCTCGTAAGGTGTGGATACTGCTGGAGATAATGCATCACCTGAGGCTTTTCAGAGCAGGTGAACAGCCACCAGAGTTAGTCCTTCACATTGTCAAGAGTGGAACATGTAGAATAATAGAATTGTTCAGGTTGAAAAAGACCTTTCAGACCATCAAGTCCAGCCATTAACCTAGCACACATTGAAGAAGTTTCTTGTTGGCAGGTTTGTTAATGTTTCTGGCTCTTATGGGAAGTGATGAAGGGAGGAGCAGGTCAACTGATGTTTCAAAATGCTGCAAATAACTGCTAAAAAAGTCAGAAACCAAATTTCATCTCTTTGTCCCCATTGGATGTATATACCCTGCTAACTTTCTGTGCTGGTGACAGTAAGACAAATAAGCAGACGCTGCCAGTAATAGAAACCTTAAATTACCAAAACAAGACAAAGGAAAGTGAGTCCTTTGAACTCCACGAGATAACACCAGTGATATCATCTCAGGAATGTATTTGGTGATGAAATGATAAGGCTGCTGTATACTTTATGAATCAGATCCTATGCTGGGTTGAATCTTTATCCTTGCAATATGTTCAGTACAGTCTTTATAAATACATGAAACAGGTCTCTGGATTGCCAGTAAATAGGTGTGAATTTTGCCCTGAAGCAAACAATGAAAGCAATTATTAAGAAAGTACACCTGTGCTCACATCAAGTTTTGTCTTGCCCCAAACCTTATCCTGTTTACTCTTTGAGCACTGACAGACCATCCAAGCACCTTGGCCGGAGGTCCAGCTCAGCACCCTGTGCCTTGGCTGGCCACCAAAGAACAGCGTGGGCAACCAACCCCCACAAACTGCAGAGGCAGGAGAAAAGGCAGGCCCAGGAAAGGGAGGGTGTTTGTGCATGTGAGCAGCTGGGGCTTGTAATCTCCCTGGGGCAACCTCATGTCAGTAAGAGGTGATCAATATTACAGAGCAGCTGTCATTTAAAAAGTAATTGTGCAAGACTTTACATTAAGAGGAGGAAGTGGGTTTGAGGAGGCAGTGGCTGTGATTAGGTGTTTGCAGAGGTTTGGTTCACTGAGAGTGGGCTCGCAGGAGAAACACTCCCTTAGTCCTACCTTCCAACTGTCCTACACTGTGGTCCCAAAGTCCTAAGCACAATCAGTCCACAGACCTGCTACAAGCACTGCATCCCTCCTGAGCTCTCCTTCCCTGTGCTTGCCTGGGCTCTGTGCCTCACGTCCTTGTCCCCCTGGGACACAACAGCCAGCCCCGCTGACCCCTCTTGCCCTGGCCTGTGGGTTTTCTAGTCCTTGGGCTCCTGCTTCCTAGTGGAATCATGTCACCATGTGGGGTGACACCAGGGTATGTTCTGCCCTGGGAAGCTGAGCCACTGCCAGCAAGTTACCTCACTGCTTGGCACTTCCATGGGGAGACGTGCCTTCAACCTCACCTCTGCTTGCCCAGGTTGCCAGCCCTTTACAGCTTTTCTCATCCACTTAGAGAGCTGAGTAATAAGCTCTCTGATCCTCCCCAGCCTTAGGGCATACAAGGCTGCAAACAATGATAAATCCTTCTGCCAGCTTCTTGCCGCTGTCCCTTTCTGGCCTGGCCTGGCACCAACTCCCCTTCTCCCAGTCTTCAGTGAGTGTTCCTCAGTTTGTTTAATTTGATGGACTGCCACATCCCTGGGGCCAGTCTGGATCCCTTGGAAAATAATAACTGACTGTCAGCTCAGAGAACAACTCTGAAGTTACAGATGCTGCCGAGGAAGGTCTATTAAGTAAAACCTTCCCAACTAATTACTGCTAGAGGCTGTTGGATTCTATGTTTATACTTTCCCATTTTGACAGTTGAATAAGGAAACTGAATTCCTGATTTTCTGTTGTCCAAGCTGGACAGCAGTGGAAATCAACTACACTTTACCAAGCATGCTCCAGCTTTCTTTTTTTCTCTCACTAGTGAAGCCGAAAGGCAATAGCTGTGACTCATGCTGGCTGACGAAATGTATGTGGTGTCTAAAAACCACATAATGGCTCATTATCCCTCATTACCGATAACCATTTGTGGTAGATATTAGGTGACTTTTCCATGGATGTGAAATGGACTGTTTCCCATCACTTCCTGTAAAAAGAAGCGGCCTCCATCTGCTCTGTGTCACCTTCAGTAGTTTCTTCTCAGCTGGAGAGCAAGAGCTGTGATGGGAAGAGCAAGGTCAGCTCCTTCCCCAGGGATGGTCATGGCTCTTGCATCAGCTTTGTCACCCTGACTTTTGTTTTATGTGAGTGGGGAGAGCAGGAAAGAGGAGAGAGATGAGAAGGAGTACACAGTGGCCACCTCTGTAGTTTATGCAGTAGCATGTGTTAAATATAACACACAGCAGTGGGGGAGATTGCTTTAACAGAGGGTCAGTAATCCCTGGCTGATGACTGTGTCCTGTGAAATGGGTCTCATGAAAAGAGCCTTGTGAAGGACAGACAGCTCACGAGGTGCCATTTCAGTGACAGTGAGCTCAGGAAGTGGAATGTGTTGTCTCTCTGGAGTTGGGGATTTTCTCCAGAAACTACCTAGTTCAGCCTTGCACTTCAACACTTCCAGCTTCAAGGGGTGACCTAAATCCTCAGAGCACTGACCTGGTTGAACAGACCTATAAGATGTGACTCCAGCACTATCTATGAACTTCTACAAAGCCTTAGCAGCCGCAGTAACAAAAATTAATGTTTTCCCTATCAAAGAGAATTTTAATCTCATGGAGAAAGGGATCTCCAGGTACAAACAGAAGCTGACAATATGGAAACTTACTCACAAGGACTGTCAGTCCCTCAAGTAATTAATCTCAGGAACGGAATTGTTTCAACCTTTATTTCAAGACAGGTGCATGTATATGTATGTATGTAGGTAAGTCTAGTTCAGCCTGGAAGTGCAGTGGAATCAGTGTGTGAAATGCCCTGTCATGCTTTGAAAAGGAAGAAAGAGTGTAGCCTTCTGAGGAACAAATCTAATTGTGTTGTCTAGGCTAAATCTGTGGTGTGGACAGGGGTGCACAGGACAGCACCTGCCCTGGATACCCTGTGGAGACCTGAAATGGAAGCTGAAGGGTTAAAAAAAAAAAAGGAAGGATGTGAAAATTTCATGTAGTTTTCCTACCAGTAGAAATGTCTTCTCAAACACTGGATGTGTAATTCACCAGTCACCTCCACCTTCCTCCTCCCCCAGCCCCCACCTCCAAGAGACACTAACGAGCCCAAATGCTACAAAGGAAAGGTTTATTGTTTTTTAGGAAGGGAAACATATTCTCACTTTAACTGGGAAGTGTGACAATCCCCATCTTGGGGACAGAATGCAGCTGTCTTTGGTCCTGGTGGTGCTCAGCGTGGTCAGAGGTAAAAGCCCAAAATATCCCTTAGAGTCAGGGAGGAGTATCCTGTGGGTGCAAGTCAGCCCACAGCTTCTCAGCTGAGAGGAGAAAAGCTGCTTCTTGGTATTACGTGAATAACTGCTTCAGCCACAGAGGTTTCCCCTGGGTCTGTGGCCTGGCCCACGTGGGGAAGTTCACAGCAAAAAACATATGGAAAAGCTCTCCAAGGCCTGGAAGAGCTGCCTGCCTGTGGCACCTGAGCCTGCAGGAGTGCTCAACCAGGAGTGGGTTGGTCCAGGCTGGTGCCTGGAACACTCCAGGGCATTGGGAGCATCTGCAAAAAAGAAGCTTAGCGCTGACATCCAGGTCTGAACCCTTCCCAGTGTTTTTAAGAAATCTGATGCCTATAAATTCCTATGCCTATCATATAAATATATAAATATTTTTAACAAAAGGCTTTGGAGTGTACAGCCAGCAGTGACATGCTGAAATGTTGACGGAGTTCATTGGGAGACACGTAATCTGCTTGCCCTCGATATCTGCCTCATTTCAACCAAAAATACAGCAGTCTCTGAGCTGTGCTCAGGTCACGTGCTGCCTGCAGTGTGGGCAGAGCAGGACTTGTTCTCAGCAGCCCCAGGCTGCAATGAGAACAGGGATGTGCAGCCCAGAACCACTGAGAGCAGTCTGGCTTCAGCACGAGCCAGGCAGGGTGTGCACGAGCGCAGAGGTGTGTTGCAGAGGTCGTGCCTATGGACCTCTGACATACACCTGTATGACAAGGTCTACTGCAAGGCTCACAAGAACCATCTGAGTCCTCTCCAAGGAAAGGATGCATAGATCTGCAGGTTCCAGTTGGTCCATTAGAGAGAACCCACCAAATCCAGTGTCTTCATGTTTTCCCAAATTTTTATGTGCCTGAATCATTGAAGCCAGTGTGTGAGCATGTGCTTGAAGATTTTCCTCTGAGAGCTGGTGTCAAGATGTAAATGTCCCACAAGATATTCCCTTGGCTGAGGCTTCAGTAGTCTGCAGATAGCTGGCACAGCCAGTAGGCCTCTGCTCCTAAAAGCTGATCCCCAAAACCCCACAGTCACTGCAGGACCTGTGCTTCTGCTGTCCAGTGCAGTCCTGTCAGCTCCTTTCAAAATATCACCTGCTTTCATGGCCTTTACCTGTCAGAGATCATTTATCTGGATCACTGCAAAGGAAGTCCCTTGTTGCCTCTTTCCCATCTGCTGTCTGACCAGGCGAAGGGCTGTTGACCAGATCTGTTCTTCTCCTGCTTCAAATGGCCTCAAACCACCTGAGGTATTTTCCTGACTTACAAGACTTTTATTTGAGCAAACATACAGCACTTTTGTCCTATATACAGGAACTGTCTAGCAAACAGAGAAACCCAGGGTTTCTCTGAATATGAGCTAAGCTTGTGCAACTGGCTTTAATTTCTGTTCTCCTCAAGGGCTCTGCGCATCCCTTTCCCCTGAGAGCTGGAAAGATCCATCCTAGGCAGCAAATCAGCTGCACAGAGCTCCAAAGACATGAACATGGCACACACTATATAAAGCCCATTTGCACTGTGGTTTATCTGCCCTCCGGCTGGGGCTTTCCACAGCCCCAAGGAGGAAGGCTGGAGCAGTTTGCCTGTACGAGTACAGCCGGTGAGAACAGGCATCCCACAGGCAAATGGATCGGTAGGCAAGGCTGTACTTTACATGTTGCATTGCATACGTCAGCTCCAACAAAGAGCTTCTTCAGGGGGACTTTGTAACACCAGGCTGAGCGACAGATCCTTGATGTTGGCGTTGGAGTCGGTGCACAGGGTGACGTTATCTTCACGGAACAAGAAGAGCGCTGTGGTGAAATTTACTGCGATGGGATCTACTGTGTTGTTACTGCCCTGGACAGTCTGTATCCAGAGGTCATGGTTCTTAGGTTTCTGTGTCTTCTGCAGGGTCAGCTTCAGCAAGTCCTCTTCCAGGTAGAGGGAACACGTCAGGGACACCAGGTAGAGGCCATCACAGGGGATCATGATGGAGCCATTTCTGATCTGAATAGAGCCTCTTTCAGCAGTGAGATTGATGGCTACTCCTTTGATGCTTGGGCCTGGAATGGAAGAGGGAAAAGATGATCCCATGATTACAAGTGTCGTCTGGTAAATGGGTTGTTTTATAACAACTGACTACGGGAAAGATGAAAAAATATGGGAAAGGAGAGAGTGAATCAAAGAATAGGGCAGATCAGAGCTAGAATAACATCTGCTCTAGACAGACATCATCTTCTGTGGAAATTTCCAGGCTCTTTTGATTAAGCTGTGCCTTTTGGACTCAACTGCAGTTTATGTGAATTCTTCCTCCAAATTTCTATTTATGCACCATTTACTTACTCTATGTGTTACTTAAAAAAACAGAAAAATATATTAAGTAAAGTATCTCTGTGAGTTTAGGAAACATAGATTCCTAATAAGGACAGGAAAATCAAGACAGTAAATAAGATGAGGAAAAAGTGTTCAGAGTTGGAAAGAAAACAAAAAGTGCTTCCTGTGAAGATGCTGGTAACATAAGCCCTTTTCTTGGGGTTTGGTTATGGGTTTTTTTAAACAGAAGACAGGATAAAAGAGCAGCATACAGACAGAAACAGAATAATCTAATTAATACAGAGCAGAATCAGGAGAAATTAAACTGGAACTTAGCACGAAAGTTTTCTCTTGCAATGAACAGTAACAGTTCCCAGGGCTATGCTGGTCATGTTTCCCTGCTGTGCTTCTCATTTTTCAGCACACCAGCTGAATGCCTGGGACCAGGGGACTGAGAAGGTCTCCAGGCAGGCAGCATCGACTCTCTGGGCTGAGGCCAAATTTCTGAAGCTTTTCCTCTAAAGAACATGAATTTATATGAAATTAGACTTAGTGCTGCCTCACACTGTTAACAGAAAGTAAAATGGCCAACAATATTTTTTAGTATGATTTAAAACTTTTAGTAATTGGTTTTATCACTGAGGTATGTCCTGGGACAAACACTCAATGTAGCCGGCATGCAGGGCAGTGCTACTTCTGATAGGGTGTGTTTGCTCACTCACTCTTCTCCATGAAATCATTTACATTTTTCATACATCAGGAAACCATTGAGTTGTCTCAGAAATACCCCAGGAGTGTGCTGCGTGTACTCAGTAAATTCTCAAAAATGCATTTCTTGTTCATTCGTGAAGTGAAAGCTTGTTTTAGGAGATAGGTGAGGGTTGTAGAACTCCACGCAGATTTTCAGGTTTTTTGTTCCGCTCTGGGAAAACCCTTTTCTTTCATTTTGGCCCCTTGCAGCACTGGGGCAGACTTGGCCCCTTTCTCCCACAACAGCTCTCCTGGCACGATCCTCCATCAGAAGCAGCAGCCGTCACTGTGCCACGAAACACATAACAGCTATTTAGGCATTTTTGGGCCCCCCGGATGCCACAGTTGTCCCTAGGGTCGGTGCACAGTAGAGTGGGGAGACAGGAGCCCTTCCTCTGTGCCAAGGGAATGTGGTGCAGTGGTGGGTGCTGCACTTGGGGGAACCAGGGATCATTGAGGGGCCAGGGACCCTCCCAGGATGCCCCCTGCCCCAACACCCACCCACCTGAGTACCGGATGAGGGTCCACGGCACTTCATCGCTCTGAGGCTGGAAGAAAAAGAGAAATCCTTGTTAAGGCACCTGGTGGACACCCACTGCTGCCACTATCGTTTTTGTTTCCCAGCCGGGACTGGGGCTTCACCTCCAAAAGCACAGCAGGCAGCCTCAGCTGGCACAGCTGCTGCTACCCAACTATGCTCCGTACTTTCTTTTATATCATTATTACAAAATACGATTTTAGCAGGGTTCCCAGCCGGTGAGACTTCCAGCCAGGGACTGAGCCCTCCAGGCAGTGTTCCTGTTTAGAAAACCATGCTGGTGACTGTAATCAAGTCAAACCAAACAGTAAGGAAAGAGCTCGGGGTGCAGAGCCTCTTCTGCATCAGTGCCTCGAGTCTGACTTACAGCCAGGGGCACCTGGAAAACAGGCACTGTTTGCAGAGCGGGGGACCCACACATGCTGCAGGGCACCAAGAAGTGGGTCTGGCTTTATGGTTCCTTGCACTTTGAATCAGGCTGTTGCTGGATGTGTGTCTCTCACAGGCTCTTAAGTGTGTTAAGATGTGTTTAAAATTGATTGGAACACCTCTCCTAAGACAGACTGAGAGACCTGGGGCTGTTCAGTCTGGAGAAAGGAAGGCTCCAGGGAGTCCATAAAGCACCTTCCAGTACCTAAAGGGGCTACAAGAGAGCTGGAGAGGGACTTTTGACAAGGGCTTGGAGTGATAGGACAGAGGTGAATGGCTTTAAACCGACAGAGGGCAGGTGTGATAAGACATGAGGAAGAAATTCTTTACTGTGAGGTGGTGAGACACTGGCACACATTGCCCAGAAAAGCTGTGGCCACTCCATCCCTGGAAGTGTTCAAGACCAGGTTGGATGGGGCTTTGGCTTTGAGCAACCTGGTCTAGCATGAAGGTGTCCCTCTGCCCACGGCAGAGGGACTGGAACGAGATGATCTTCAAGGTCCCTTCCAGTCTAACCATTCTATGATTCTGTGATTTGTATTTTATGAATGTAAGGATGCAAATACAGAAATGTGCATCTCACTGATCAGATGCACAAAACACTGAGGTTCAGTATTGGATTTTTAAGTCTGAACTCTGCATCTCAAACTTGTCTCTCATCATAACCACAGAAGACCCGAATCTGCAGTCTCTTCACAACCACGAGTATTTAGCATTTTGCCTGATTAAAGACTGAAAGATTAGGCTCCCTGCTCCATCTCTTCACCTATTACAAAGGCTTTCTGGGGGGGAAAGTGGGCTGGTGAAATATGAATTGGGCTGACTTTCATGGATTTGGTCTCGTGCGTTACAAGGACAGGGCAGCCCCTTCACTCTGAGCACAGGGAACATGTTGGAACAGAGCAGAGTGTGAGCACAGACATGGAAGTCTACAGGTTCAGTGCTGTGCCTGGGTAAAGGCAAGTGGCAGGGGAAGGCGGCTGGAGCTGGGCTGCCCTCTGTGATCTGTGCCAGAGGGTGAGGTGGGTGCCGGTGCTGGGAAAAATCTGCTCTGGCACCCCCTAGTGCTGCCACAGCTGATGCTCTGCACTTGCTCCATCGGTAAGGCTGGCCACGGCTGCCAAATGCAAGCTTTTAACACGCCGTGACTCAGGTGGAACTATCTCCATCAGCATGACCGTTCCTATCCACTGCCTCAGCAGCTCGAATCTTGGGCTTACTCTTATTCTAGGCACCTGAGTGCACAAGCATTTCACTCCTGGCTTAGGCAGCTGAGATTTCCAGGTAGTTTCCCAACAACACGATAGCAAAGCATGGGGTCACTGAGCATCTGAGGTCAAACAACATCCACCCCAGTCTGTGTGATCTGGCCACTGGTGGACAGGGTGTGTTAAACACAGACAGGCTGGATGGCAAACTTGTAGCAATTATATCAGCACCATTGTCACTAATGCACATTACCTGTTTTACACATCTCTGCCAATTATTGCACTATCTCAAAGCACTTTGCAGTTATCTACCAGTTAACTGTGCTGAGGATGTGTCAGTAGTAATGGAAGGACATCCGTGAGCTAATAACGAAGCTAGTCACCTCTCTTTCTCTGTTCTGTCTTCTTATGGTGTGCAGGAAGGGGTGCCAGAAGGGCTGGGATCACAGAATTGCTTCTTACTGACTGCTTCAAATTTCCCTGTATCATTTACACACAGATTTTCAACTTCATTCCTGCCTGTTCTGTGTCCCCAAACTTCCTCCTGCCTGGAACATTGTGTCTAGAGCCACGTGGCAGAAGTTACAGGAATAGGTTTGTACTGCAAACCTCAGGGGCCTGATTGAGGGGGCCACTGTGGTCATGGGACCAACTCCCTGTGTCAAAGAGATGGCAGATGACTGTTCTCTGGAAGTGGGCTGTACCTTCTCCTCACCAGGAGATATTAGGATTAGGGTTTTTACCTCACTTGCAAGAGGAGAGCTGTGGCAAGAGGAGGTAATTCCAGGAGACATGGGAATTGTAGATGAGTGAGAGCAGACTATCACTACCCTTTTTTTTAACTTATTTGGAAATCTCAGCTGAGGCTTGCTCTAAGATGGGATCATGACAGAAATGAGATCTCTGTCCCTTTTAGTACTGTCTGGGCTGCAGATGCTAACTTTCCTTAGCATGTGCCATCACATTAAATGTTCTGTGGTTTCACAGAACAGTCCAGGGTTTTTCTTTTCAGAGCTGTGAGAATGATGGAAAGGAATCAAATATGATCTTTATGTGAAAAACTACAGATATTGGCTTGCAAATAAAGTTAGTGCAGCACTCTCCAGCCTTGGAGAGCAGAATAAGACTCTTCCCGATTATAGGAACAGCCACTCAGTCACTCCCATGGACCAGCACTCCCAGTCTGCCTCTCATGCTGTTGTGCCCCTACTTCCATAAAGTCTGTCTCCCTAAACTGCCCAAAGAGTCAAGTCAGGTTAGTACTCCTGCCCTTTCATCAGACAGTTATATGGTCAGTTCACAGTTATCCTGCTGAGCCCTGTAATTGCACTGTGATGAAATCCCCCCATGTACAGCCCGTGAGACTGCTCCTGCACATTGTGGTGCACTCCAACCCAGACACCACATTTATCTGTTAAAATAATAGAAACCAGTCCTAGTCCTGTAGTTAGCAAGTATTAAAAACTGAAAAAGTCCTCTGGTGACTCCCAGGACCTGGACTTTTCTTCTGTTGCAGTCACTGCTCCTCAAGCACCCTGTTCAAGTTTTTTCTGTTGAGGAAGGGTTGTACTGTGTCCCCTCCTCAGCTGCTGCTCTCTTGGGTGTGTAAGGCTTATAGGCAGAAATGTCAGACCCTACCCTACTTCTCTAGAAGAGGAGGATTAGAGTTAACATTTTTACAGAAGAGCCAGATACTGAGATGGGCCTTCACAACCAAAGTGTGACCCAGGAGAGGTTTCTGCACCTTGAGCAGTGTGATAGCTTGCCCTTTTCTACTGGCTTACTCTCCTAAAAACTCTCTTCTCTCTCCCAGAGTAGTGGAAGGAGAAGAGGGCTGACCTGAATGACAAGTGCTATCTGTCAGTGTTACCAGGCTCATCATTCTGCAGTTTAATAACCACCATGAGATAGGTCAGTGCAACTTGTGCAGAGCACAGGGGTTTTTGTTAAACAGCAGAGGACCCAGAGCAGGAGGCCATCCCTCCCTTGAGTGGTTACATGCCTGGCTTGCTACTCTGTCAAGTCTAAGTGGGAGGAAAGAATGAACTCGGGTAAAACGAAGCACAACAAGCTTTAAAGTGGTACACAGCTCCTGGAGAAGGTGTGGGAGGAGAAGTCACTGGTGCACAAGCAGCACTGAAATAGCCATGAAAAGTTGTTGGTAATCCACCAACCTGCAAGCACGTGAAAGAGGCAAATGTGTCTGCTGCGATTTTTGCTGAAGTACTGTGAGTTTCAGGCATCTCTGTTCTTTATACTGTGTGCAGTGGTGTTATGTGCACATGAAACTCTCCCTGACCACATCAGTCTTTCTCACACGCACACACACGCACAGGCTGTCCTCTGCAGACACAGATGGCTGCTCCTAACCCTGCGATGTGGGCAGGTTGAGAGCACCAAAAGGCTTCAGAGGGTCTTGCTATAGCTGGCACAAGATAACTTGCTTTCTCACATATCTGCCAGCACACATAATACATTTAAAAAGTTGTTTATGGGCAATCTGGGTTCTCATTCGCTCAGATGATCGTATTTAATTAAATGGAAATACGCACAAGTCACTGCAAGTAGGGCAAGGAGTCAGACCTCCCTCCCCCAGGGGCCAGCGTAAAAAGCGTTCTTGGAACAATCTCTCTAATGGACAACTTGGCCCCAAACCCTGCGCTGGGCAATACTGGGATGGTGTTTTGAGGACAAGCAGTATAAAAAAAAAAAAAATTAAAAAATAATTGCTATCATGAGGAAAGGATTAAAAACTTGGGGTTCGAATAAGGATAAACCTAAAAAATTTTCTTTTCTTAAAAAAAAAAAAATAAAGCCCATACAAATCTTTATAGGCCAAAGACCATGGGTTGAACATGAGCTCTTACCGTTGAGGGCTGCAGAAAATCTATACCAAGGTAAATCAGGCAGGCAAGCAGTAATATCCACTGAGCAACCGCGGACACGAGGTGCAGCGTGTTCCTAACCTGTCCTCTTTGCCAGCTCCTCCATTCATCCTCAGCACGTTCCCTTTCACAATCCATCTGCTCTTCATTTCTTGACTCTACTTCTGGCTGTCCTTCCATCTCAGCCTCACTGCCAGCAACTGCTGAAGAAGGAGCCAGAAGCACAGCAGGAGCCCAGAAGGGGCAGGGGATGGATGAGCAGTGTGCTCCTGTCCCAGGAGCAGAGATGAAGTAAAGGCAGTGCCTTCAGGAGCCTGTTTTATACACCCAGAGAAGCAGGCGGGGGAACTTCTTTGTGACTAATCTAAATTTCCCCTTCCTTCTTTTCTTTCTTTCTTTTTTTCTTTTTTTTTCTTTTTTCTTTCTTTTTTTTTTTTTTGTTTTGTGTGTGTGTGAATGTGGGGGTTGATTTATTGCATCCCAGTTCAGTTTTGAGTAAGGACCTTTGAAAGGAAATATGTTTATGTCTTTCATAGCTTCAGCTGTGGACATCTTCATATGTCATCTTTCCAACAATCATGAAAAGTTGGTTGGACAGTGCTTGTCTTCACTCAGTCTTTTGTCAGCAAAGGCTCTCACTTTTCTCTTCGGGTGGGGGGGTTTACAGGGCTGGCCCTTTTTAGCATCATATAATGCTCCTGAAATATATTTTCTGTAAAGAAGTAATGAATAGAAAGGGATATGGGACAGGTGGATGGCATAAGGAATTGGAGAGAAAATATGTTCTTCCCTTTTCATATTTAGTGTGTGAACTTAAAGCCATGAGATGCCCCAAAAGCCTAGGAAGGAGAAAATGGAGGACTGCTCAGGGAACATCCCTTTTTGTACACACTGAAACCTGTAGTCCAGGGAATGCACTGAAAGGGGCATTCCCAGGCCATCCAGGCTTCCCTACTGGAAGAGGACTGCCCATCCCTTAGGACATCAGCACATCCCCTTCGCTTGTTCTCCTTGTGACATTTGCTTCTGACACACAGAGCTGCCAAATGTCAGTTGTCTGCATCAGGGACCACCTCTTCTGCTTATTTTGGACAGGCTTTGTGTCCTTTTTCGGGAGCAGTCCAGCACTGCTCTTTCCACTGCTCTTTTTACCAGATTTTTTTTTTCTGTTGTAATTCCCATGTCGTGACTGAGGTCAGGTGCTGCCTTCTCCCAGATTGAGCCCATTGGGAGTGTTATCTGTCTGCGTTGTCAGATGATGAGTTGTCAGAAATTTTCTATTCCCCAAAATGTGCTCTTTCAACCTGTCACAAGGTACATGTCCTGACAAGCGTGTAACCTGCATGCAAAGGAAGCAAGAGTAGTGTTCTTTCATGTGTTTTTCCATCTAGGCAAGGATATTTCCTATGAACACAAACCAGATGAAGGGGGGAGTCCAGCAGCTGGCTAGGTAATGTGCTGTGAGGACACCCCATGCTCACTATTCTTGCTCTTGAAAAATAATCTTGAGTTGCAAGTAGCTGGTGGATTGAGTCTGGAACACACTCTGGTGTTTGTCTGGAGAGAGAGAGACCTGTCCCCAGGTCATGGAAACTCAGTGAAGAAGGTTCAGCTATTACATGTTCCACTGGCTTTTGAGTGCATGGAAATTCTCATTCCCCTCTCTCCTGGGTGTGCTGGAGCCCCCGACTGAGCTCCAGCCCAACGGGAGGCCCTGGGAACAGCCCTGACCCTCCTTCCTCCACCAGAAATATGACTGCAGCTGTGGCAAGGAGGGTTTGTGCTGTCTCAGAGCCGTTCCCTCGGATGCAGAGTGTGAGTTTGGAGGCAGGACTTTGGCACCTGGTGGTCACACAGCTGCACGGGGCTCAGCACCGGCCGTGACGGGCCTCGGGCTTGCCCAAGCCCTGCAGAGGAGTGAAGGGATACCTTGATATGCTGTGAGGGCCTGCTGGAGCCAGAGGGATGTGGAGAAGATCATTTTGTCCCACAGATCTGCAATGTCATGTCTAGGTCCCCAGAAAAATATTCACCCTACTTGCACCTCTGATGTCTATCTGTAAGACACTCAGTGGTATGTGTGAGCCCACAGAGACTCGGGAGATGAGGAAACCTCAAATGTGGCTTCAGAGTAGCTTCCTGGTGGGGAACAAATCCAAGTCTGAGTCCTTCCCCCATGGGCAGAGATCTCCTGCAAGAGGCCAGCTGCAGTGCAGATGGAAGGCAGGGGTGGCTGGGAAGCTGGGTCCCTGCTGTCCCAGTCCCACAGGAAAGGCAAAACAGGCTCAGAGGGGCAGAACAATGCCTGAGCAAGTGCCTCCTCATGCTTGGATGTTCCTACTGTAGGGATGGCTCAGGGTCAGTGTCCCCAGACCCCCATCACTTGCAGTCTCCATGACTGACACTGCAGCTGAAGCAGGTAGGCACAGAGGAGGGTATGGGGCCAGGGCTGCCCCGTACCTGCAGTCCCACCTGTAGCATGAGACACCAGTGAGTGTCTGCAGAGGCAGCAAGTGTCTGCAGGGGCAGCCAGCTGCAGGTCTGGCAGAGCCTACTGATGAACTTGTCAGTGTTTCAGTGGGGAACCACAGAATGAGAGTGCACAGTCATAAGGCCACGGCTGCCTTCCTGGAAGAGCAGGCATTGCTGTGTGTCACAGCAGGCATTGCCATGTGTCAGAGCAGCTCTGTCGAACACAGACAGCCTGACCTCTTCTGCCCTGAGTGCTCCCAACCTGCTCCCTCCAGAAAAGGCTTGCTGCTCGCTGCTCAGTTTCTGCAAATATGCCAGGATGCTGATCTAAGCTGTCCCAGACTCTTGTGCACCTGTAATTCTCACATTTTGTGTACATGCCTTTGAACCAGATGCAAGCTTGTGCCCATCTTCATCTCCTCCCCTCTCCACAGCTCTGGATTTTGTACTGGTTTTGTTTCTTAAACTCTAAAAAAAAAAAAAAAAAAAAAAAAAAAAAAGGGGGTGAAGGTTGTGCTTATGTGTTTCTGAAATTGCCTTGTCATTGCCTTGTCATTTCTGTACTCCCCCAGTGCAAGTGTCGCTCGCCCTGAGTTAGCAGCACTGGTAGCACAGAGGATTGAAAGCTGCATTTCAAGTAATAACCTTGGCATTGTATCCGAAACAGGAAAGAGGACAGCTCATTCAAGGGCATCACAAACACCCCTGCACAGGCTCTTCTGTGGTTCTAATTGCTTTCAGCTTGTCCTCCTACCCTACATATTGAAACCCAAATGCAGGCCACTTGGTGGATGTCAGAGCCCCTGCTTGTCCTGAGAGGAAACCTTTGGAATCCCGACACATCACAGACGTGCTGTGCACACCTGGCATTTGCTAGAATTTGCTGTGTTTATCAAAATTATTTTGGTTCCTCTTCCACAGGGCCCCTAAAGCTGGAGCCTCTTGGGGTTTGCCCCAACCTTTTGCAGTCATCAAGCCATTCTAGCGAGCAGGCAGGCAGGGGTGGCTTTGGGGCTCCATGAGCCTGTCGGTGCTCTGGTTGTCTTGCTAAGTTTTCTAAAGAAGTGCCTCTTGGTGGCACATGCAGCAATGTTATTCCTGCAAGGACTGAAGGAAACCAGAGTTAGGTATTAGTATGGCTTGCTGCTGGTTGGTTGGTTGTGAGGTTTTTTTACAGCAATCCAATATCTTTTACCTTAGACCGTCATTTCTGAGCTTTCCCAGACTGGGGAGCTGAGTGTTTTAAAAACCTTGACAAAAGAATGCTGGTCAGAGTCAAGGCTAAATCCTTCAGTGTCATGGTTATACCAGGATTCAGCTGTCCCAGCCTGCCAGTACCCCAACCAGCAGGACAGGGCATAGAGCATCCCCACCACAAAACACAGCCCTGGCCCATGGGGAGCCACCCATGTGTGGGAGTCACAGGGCAAGGACCTTTGCCCAAGGACTGGCAGCCCTTACTGGCACCCACCTTGATTTAGCTCTTATTTCTTGGGAAAGTGCTCTCACCCCTGCAAAAGGAGAAACTGGGGAATTATACAGGAGAGTTTAACTTTACTTCTCAGAAGAACAGTGGAAGAACCAATTAACCTGTTTGTAAATATCTGGAAGGAAAAAGGAAATAAGTAGCAACCAGTATGAGTTTCCAAGAACAAAACCTGATATTGTCTGTGGGACAAGGAAACCTCTTGGGCAGAGGAGTAGCTGTGGGTATTCACTGCTCCTTCAGCAATAGATTTGATTCTCTTTTCCATAAGATGCACAAAGCATGGTCTGTATGAAACTTCTGCTCCGCAGACGTGGAGCTTGTTGAGTGAGTATTGATGGTTTGTTGACAAAATGGAAGGATATACCTTGTCTTTCTGGGACCTGCCCTTCTGCAGTGTGCCCTTCCCCTTGGGAATCCTCTGGGCCCTCTGGCAACCCAAGCAGGAATGGGGACACGCTCACAGCTCTTGCTGGTATTTTTCATCTATAATTTAAAGGTTTGGCCTGCATTTGGAGAGCAGTGCTGTTGCTCTTGTTGCTGCAGTCAAGTAATACAATTTACACCTAGTGTTGGGTTGTCTTCTTGTGTGTGGTTGCCTGTTTTCCACCAAGGCTGTCTTTGCCTCAGGACTCAGTAAAATAGCGAGAAATAGCAAAGGAAGCCTTTGAGAGGGAGAAAATCGGAGTGTTACAGAGGCAAGATTTTTGTGTGCCCCAGCTACTGCTGTTTAATGTCTCTGCCCGCTCCAGAAATAAAGTATTTTATAACTAAGCCAGATTTATCAAATTCAAGGAATTTTATCTAACCTGTTTGTAAATTCCTTCTCCAGTGTCTCTGAACCAAATGAAGTATCTCTCTCCCTTGATCATCAAAGATACTAATGTCTTTCACATTTAGCACATCAAGAATTTGTTGATTCCTGACTGATTTTAGTTGCTCAATTCACCCTAAAGTGGAAAAATATTATATAGTCCATTGCTAAAATATCAGCATAGATATGAATCTGAGCTGAAAGGTTATTCTTGGAGGTGGTGAGTGGGGAGGCCCTTTAAAAATTCTGTGATTGATTTCACTTCCATGTGGCTTTTTCTTGCTCCTTGCATACAGCCACTCTTTGGCTGATGTGCGTGTCAAGGATTTCTGTCAGCAGAGGCATTGAGGCAGTAAGAAGGAGTTTATGTAAGTCAGGCTACTTTTGGCAGCGTAAAATAGAGAAAGTAGTAAAAATGTTGTGAAATCACAAACAAAAATATTGACATTTAAGCAGAGCCAGAATTTTGTGAAGAGATCCCAAAAGAAGAGCATCATCACTGAGGTAAATCACACTGTGCCTCATCCAACACTGCTGTACTGGGAGTTTTCCACGGGTGCTGCTTTATGGGAGCAGGGGGATGAGCAGTGGATAGGTTCCCCAGGGCACACCTCCAGCAGCTGCTGATGCCTCACTGCTGTGTGTAGTCGTTTTTCCTGGTGGTCCCAGCCCTTAGGCCAAGAGACGGCTATTTTCCAAGAGGGACAAAATGCTGAGCACCAGCTGCACTGGGCACAGCAAAGGCAGGCAGGATCAGGACCTGCCTCGATGATAGTGCTGGCAGCTTTTCTTGGAGCCAGGCTGGGTGGCATCTGTAAGTGGGTGCAGTGACTGGGGAAGGGCCGAGTGTTTAGTGGCATTTTTTAACGTCAGCGTTGTGGTTTTCAGCACAGCCCCGTGGGGCAGCAGTGCAGCCTTCCCAGCAAGCCAAAGTCATTATTTCCTCAGTCATCACATTTCACACCAGAGTTATTAGGTTTCTAAAGGTCAGCTGCTGCTAAAGGTCACTTTTTGGATGTGATGGGAGATTTTCCATTGCTGGTGGTGGTCTTTCTGCCCTGAGAGTTATCTCTCTGTCTCACTGTGGAGTGTGCTGTTCTGTTCCTTGGAGTGGACTTCCTTTACCATGCTATCAGCTGAGTGGGTAGGGGCTAAGCATTCACTGTAGCACCTTTAAAAGGTTGAGGTGAACTTAGTCACATACATCTTCCTTCCTTTGTCTTATAGTTGCTTCAGTCAAAAATCCCACCATAACATACCATCATATTGTAAGATATCAGGAGAGAATATCAATACATTTTTTGAAATTTTTTCTGGTAAAGAGAATAAACAAGCTGTGAAAAAAAGTAATAATCCTACACCTAGAGTTCAGACATTCAGCTGGTTTAGCCAGCTCTATTCCCACTCATTCCTGTGGTGTTAGAAACCTCTGAGAGGGACATGAAGGCTGTGATGCCCCAGATACAGCTCTACTCTGGGTTAAGTGGTTTCTCTTGCCTATCTGGCACTGTCATCATCGGACTGTTTGCTTCCCCTCATCACTCCCCATGGGAGTTTTTTTGGTCAGCAAAGATATTCCCAAAGTCATCTCTCCTGAAAATGAGGTTTTATTGGAGCTCTTCATTCTTCCTGTGTGCCTCTAACCTGTTCACTTCTTTTAAACATGATGAAAGGAATTGCAAGTAGGGTTTTGGGAAAGACTTGCATTTGCCTTTTGTTAGCCTTAAACAGCTGCAGGAGAAGCAGATGGGTGGTGGGCAAGCAGAGACTGCAGTAAGGAGAGAGGGAGTTAAGGGCTTGCGACTTTTCTGGGACAGAGACAGGCTGAAGCTTGCAACACTTCTGTCAGCAAACCCCAGCCTCTATCTTGCTGTTACCTGTGCATTTTAATCAGTGGTCATTGCTTTGCAGTTACTTCAAACTGGTGCATTACAGTGATGGAAAAGTGTTAAATGTCATTCCTGCCACAGCCAAGCCTAGAGAGAAAGACACATGTACAGTGCCACTTCCTACTTTGGGCACTTCATCCCTTTGCTAGTGTTTCACTGGGGTGGTATTTTAGCATCCTTTGCTAATCAGGTTGCTTGCAATACTGCTTCACCTGCCTCTCACCACCAGGAAATGTTAGTCCATTAGTTATGGAACTGCAGAGACCGAATCAAGATCCTATGTCAACAAAAGCACATTGACCAGCATGATGCTTCATAGTCTATCCTTGGTCAACACTATGAACTCTTTCCTTTTCATGTTTTCTGAATATTGTTTCTTATTTCTAACAGCTTTAAGCTTCTGGCTAAATTGTTTCCTTTACTGTTTCTTAAATAATTCTTAAAAAGCTCTTTAACTTTCCATTCACAGTCATTTAGTTATTGTTTTTTCCACCTGGTCAGTTTGGCTCATAATTTCCCCTAACTTACATTAGCTCTTTTGAAATATTTAGTAGCTGTATTACTGGCTGGGGCTGCCCCCTCTTTGCTCATAATGACTATAATCAGATAATGGTCACCACTGCTTAAGACCTGACCACTTCATCAGCAATTAAATCAACTTTATTCACTGTAGAAAGTACCAAATATAGCACTTGCATCCAGCTTAACAGTATCCATACTACAAAATGACCATTTGAAACCATTGTAAACTGTCCTGATACCACCCTGGTCTCACTCGAGTCCTGACAGAGATTTTCCTGGCAGCATCACCATTCCCTTCTCTGGACCTTGCAGAAGGGAAGTTGCTGGGACCTCGTGCCAATCTCTAAGACAGCACACAAACAACCTGCTCAGTTTTCTCTTTTTATTCCCTTTATTTGCAAAGCACTGAATTACCTAGGTGCAGCTTGAATGAATGACTGATAAATTATCAATCACAACAGCATTTCCATAGACTTAAACTTTTACTTCTGTTTGAGATAGAAAAGGTCCAGATCTCCAAAAATCCAGCAGTCCTCGGCCCCTTCTCCCAGGGTGTCCCCGGCAGATAGTCCTTGAGGCTTGTAGTCTAATGCAACCTTCTCTGTCTTCATGACATAAGCCCATAACACAGCAGGGGCAGGAAATATTTCCCAGCTGCTAATTCTCCTACAACCATAATAAAACACGCAGCCAGGCCCCGTTCGCTCGTGGCTGGCAGGAGCCCACGAGCACTTGCAGGAGCAGCCCGTGGGTGCCGTGGACGAGGCACCCCAGCCCCGGCCGTGCATTTCGGTACCTGCGGGGGCTCTGCAGGCGAGCGCGTCCGGCCCCTCCGCAGCGCCCGCCCGGGGGGTGCGAGGCAGCACCGAGAGCCTCGGATGACTAACCCGGCCGGAGGCTTTCTCTGTATTACAGCAGCACTCGTGCTCCGGCGGGCTTTAAAGAGGGGGCGGGGGGCACAGCACGAAGGCTGTGGTTGGCACCAGAGCCCCCGGAGCTGCCTGCCCGTCCCACGCAGCCGCCGCGCTGTCAGCCCCGAGGGACGCGGGCAGGAGGAGTTCAAGTGTTGCAGAACGAAACGCAGGGAGGCCGAGCGGTCAGCCCTTCACCGGTGATGTTTGCAGCTACCCTGTGTTTGTTTTCTTCTCCACCTGCCACTTTCACTAGTCCTTAGGTGAAACATGAACAGCCCAGCCTGCTTTCTCCCATAGACACACCGACGTGGCTGGGCTTCAGGGGCATGTTCAGGGCTCCCTTGCCTGCAGCCAGCACCCCCTGCACCCTGGCCACCCTGGGGACACCTCTCTGCAGGCAGGCAAGCAAATATGGGTTCATACCAGTGTCCCACTGATAAGGCTGTTGCAGCTCTGGCTCCCTGGGCCCAGCCAGCAGCAAGGCTCAATGTGCATGCACACAGAACATATATATACCCACAATGTGTGTGTGTGTGTGTGTGTGTGTGTGTGTGTGTGTATAGATATATATTCACACAGTCAGCCATGCAGATCAGTACAGGCAGAAAATCCACAGTCCTCACACAAGCAGCACCAGTGGCCTCATCCTCTTCCCCTCTCTGGCTTATCAAGATGAAAGCCCACAGCAGAACATATGAATTCCTTCAGCTGCTGATCTTAGACATACAGTCTCTCCAGTCCATCCTCCTGTCTCCTGAGGCTTTTATCCTAGTTTCCAGCTGCTTACTGCTTGCTAGCCACTGTACACACCAACAGTCTCTCTGGCAGCTGCTATCCTGGCACACAGGTTGCTTTGCCCCATGGTGTCCCTTCCCTCACTGGCACTCCAACCTCCATACACACCTGTGCACACCAAGCAGAGACCCTTTCCAGGGAAACGTGAAGAGAGTTTAGAAAGCAGATGGGACATGCCACAGCAATCAGGCACAGGGCACAGTCAGATAGGCATCTGAGCAGTCCCTTTTGTCCCCTTTTCCCTCTGTTTTCCCACCTTGATCAATCTCTTTCCCCTGTTTGCTCCTTTCCTCACACATCCCACAGTAAGTCCTCAGAAGGCTCTTCCCAGCATCCCGTAATTAGCTCCATGTGCCTTTGGCTGATCACCCTCTTTGCTTGGCAGAGAGGGAATGTTTCCTGGTTCCTCACCAAGGCAGACACAGTAACCCAGGCAACATGTGACCACATGTACCCCCGGCAGTGTCCTCTCCCCCTCTGTCCACTAGAGCTCATATGTGAAACAGATACTTGGAGAATTTGCTGTCTTTCATTTTTCTTCAGCCCTCCGGACAGCTCTTAAATATCTTCACTACAAACAGCTCTTAAATATTTTCCCTGCACGACTGCAGAAACAATAAGTTATAACTCAGAAATTTGGTAACATCTCTATTTTCTTGAATCATCTCTTCCTTATCTAGTGTTTGGGGATTCTTTGCTTTTTTTAGCTTTGAACCTGAAAAGACTAATTCTTTCAGTTGCATCTTCAGTACAGATGCAACAGATAGATCTGAACAAGACAGTTTATTCCCATAAGATGACTTTTCCTTGCCAACATGCTCAGCTCCCTTCATGGCTGGGGATGGGAGAAAGAGCCCTAAATTACCTTGGTTTTTACAGCATCTCTTCCCCTTTCATGGTGTCTGCCCTGGTGCCTCAGTTTAACGAGAAAGAAATGTTCTGTAAGGAATAATGAAAAAGAAAGATAAACTATAACACCTGGGCAGGGAGGGAGCTGCAGTGGCCAGATCCACCAGCCCACGTGGAAACAGGTCAGCTCTGGGGCATGGCTGCAGGGGGTCACCTGTACCCCATCTGTGGCACCTCAGAGATGAAGTGAAGCCTCACTTTCCTGACTCTGCTTGGGGCAAAGCCCTGGATGGAAGGAGCCCCATCCCCATGCCCTTTATAGCTGGAGAGGCCTCAACTGGCCCCAGGGATGCTCCCCTGGTGTGTATCAAGCTGAACCCTGTCTCCAGCCTCATCAGCCCTTCCCTGCAGCTGTCCAGCTCCTTATACTCTTTCCTAAGCCTGAATCCAGCTCTCTGGCGCGGGGAGGTTTATTCTTTTTGATCACCTTCCTGCAAAAAAAGCTTGTGCACGGAAAAAAAGACATCTCAGAGTGAAAAAAAAAAAAAAAAAAAAAAGAAGAAAGAAAAAAAAGAGGCCTCAGGCTTTCTGTTGCAATTCTGTGCAACCCTTAGTGCCTAGAATAATGATAAATCTGTATTTTTTCCCAGGAAAGTCTTTCTGTGCCTGGGGGGTGCTGAGAGGGCCACAGCCAGTGGCAGCAGTGTCTGCCTCCCGCTGTCCCAGGTTCGGCAGCCTTGGGAGGAGGTCAAACATGTCCTGCCCCCACAGGGCTCCCCAGGGCTGCCCGGGATGGGTCCCATGGAGGGACAATGATCAGATAAGACACCAAGCAGTGACTCAATATGTGGATACGTTATCTTTGAAGATCAAGCAAGGAGGGCACTCACAAGCAGTGAACACGTCTGAACATGCTTTAACATGTCAGAACTGGGGGTCAGCACCCAGCCAGGTCCCTGCAAGAGCTCACCCACAGCCTGGCTCCCTTCCTCACTGCCCAACCTGTGCCTTCAGCTTGTGCCATCTCTCCCACACATTAGCTGGGAGAGAGCCATCAGCAACTTCCTTCACTCTGGCAAGAGGAAAAAAAAATCAAAAAAATCAGCTTTTCCTTTTGGACTGTAGCACAGGGAACAGACGGGCATGACACAAATGTAAGTGAGAGCCGGCTCTTTCCACCAGCCCTGCCTTGGGGCACTCACCTCTTGGCCCTGCTCCCCCCACCTACGTGGGGCAGGCAGTGGCCCTCTGGAGAAGCCCCTCTTCCTCCCCAGGCAGCATCAGTGCCAACCACAGCACAGGATGTCTCTCGCTCGCCATGTCCCTGTGACTCAACTAGGTCAACCGAAGGCAGAGAGCGAGCGAGCAGGGAGGCAGCCGTGGTGCAAGTGGGGGTTTCTCTTCTCTTAATGCCACAGGCTCTCATCGATCTGTGACATTTTCCAGTCCTGATTTGAAGATGGAAGTGATGGGAAATCTGTCCGCATTTAGGTTCACTCTTGCACATACCCTTGGCAGCTCCCAAGGACACCCAAAGATGTGTGAGTCCTGATGGGAATGAGCCCACCAGCTTGGCTGGGCAGGCTGGGACAGAGGGGAAAGCAGGCCACTCTCTCCAAGCCAGTGTCTCATCTTGCTTTGATGGTTGGATGATGGCAGTACCTGTAAGATGCAGCTGTGAGGTACCATCAAACCTCAAATGGTTTGTGCTGTGCTTTGCCAGGTTTCATGCCCACTTTCCCACCTTTCAGGCAAAGATACTGCCAGTCATTTTTCTACTTCTTCCACTAATTTCTCCATGGCAGGCTAATGTTGTTAATTGATAAATGGTATTTGTGGTTATGACTCATCTGTTGCTTTACTTACCATCTGCAAAATCAGTGTAGATCTGCGTAGAGATGCTGGTTAGTGCTGGAAAATAAAGCCCCTGTAGCTTAACATGGCACTCACACTTCTCTCAAGATTGTGATGCACTTAGCCCTGTCTGATGGCCCACCCTGCCTCCCACAGTGACACCGGAATAAAGGGGGGATTTTTAATCTGTTCCCCTGGCATTTTATCATTCCGGTAGGACCACTGGAAGAGCTGCCTTTTGGTCCGCTTTGCTTTCTCGCATTTGCTTGATATGAGTTTGTTGCAGTTTAACTTTAAAGAAATCAACATTTTTTTGCTGGAAAAAGACTTCTGGCATTTAGAAAGAAAGAAAAAAAAAATCCCGGAGAAGTTCAGCTGATAATGTGGCGGAGTCATCTGTGTAGTGCTAGGAGTGGAGCAGTCATGTCTCTCCACCCTGTGATATCATCAATACAGCTATGACTTGGGCAGAATTTAGGATGGAAAAACTGAAACTGCTCGAGTCAGCTGGAAATTTTTAGGGTGGGGTGTGTCTCTGCAGGCAGCGGCGCTGCCTTCTGGGAGCCCACCATGACAAGCAGCTCCAGTTGCACAATGGTCCCTTCTCGAGAGCCACACCTGGGTGCACAAACTCCCCCAGCAGCCAGAAAGAGCCTAACCCTGACAGAGAGAGTCTGGGCTGGAGAAAGCTGAGGTGGAGGGGCTACTACTCCAACCTCTGAAATAGAGTCAAATGGTTCTCCTTCAGCCACGTGTCCTGCTGAAATGGAGGCCAGAGCTTTGTGGAGCTGCCTGAGAGACAGATGCAGGGCAGGAGTGTTGTCACTCTCTGGCCAACTCTGGCTGCAGAGCTCCCCATACCTTTGCACTGAAAGTATTGATGGAGGCATAGACAATAGTAGGAGCCTGGGAGCCTCTATGTCTGATGTTCCAATCCTGGGGCAGCATTGCTCCCCTAAGGGTGAGAGAATTGGGGTTGTTCAGCCTGGAAAAGAGAAGGTTTTGGGTGACCTGATTGTGAACTGAAGGGAGCCCACAAGAAAAACTGAGACTTTTTGCAAGGGCATGTAGTGACAGGACAAGGGGTAATGGCTTCAAACTAAAAGAGAGTAGGTTTATATTAGATATTAGCAAGAAATTCTTTACTGTGAGGGTGGTGAGGCACTGGCACAGGTTGCCCAGAGAAGCTGTGGATGCCCCATCCCTGGAAGTGTTCAAAGCCAGGCTGAGTGGAGCTCTGACCAACCTGGTCTAGTGGAAGGCATACCTGCCCATGGCAGGGGGATTGGAACCAGATGACCTTTAAGGTTGCTTCCAATCAAAGCCACTCTGTGATTCTAAGTCAGACATCCCAGAACTAGTGGATGTCAGCTGGTCCCTCTTAGAAGTGTCCCTCAAGCTGAGCAGGGGGGTTGATGCTGAGCATTGTGGTTGGTGGCACTTCTCCACCCCATGCAGAGCCCTTTGTAGGCTTTTAATAACACAGTATGTATGTAGTCAAGTAAGGATGTGATTTTCCTAAGAGCAAAGTAATCCAGCGCTTGCCTTCCCAAGACTTTTGTAATTCTTCTAGACATCTCTGAAGATGAGAAACCAAAGCCCCATCTGTCAGAGGCTGACAGACTTCTGGGGCAAAGACTTTCTTTGTGCTGGACACCAGGTCCTTGAGAGGAGCACTGTCTGCAGAGGAGGGACACAGCCTTGTCCCTGGAGTGCAATTCTCCATCCTGCCCTCTCTGCAGGGGCTGCTTGAGATCAGCTTCAAAGCCTGGTTAGGAACCCCGGCACTGTTCTGAGGCTCCAGAAAGGAGCTAAAGAGCTGAGAGAGTTGTGTGTCCATGCCCAGCTGGAGCTGGCTTTGAGGATCAGAGAGCTGAGAGCACCTGAGCTGCAGTTCTCTGGCACCAAAGGCAGCTGCTGTGCTCCAAATCACAAATTGCTTGGGCAGATTTTATTTTTGAGTAGTTCTTGCCTCTGCAGGGAATACCAGTCCCTCTGTCTCTGTGCTAGGTTTGATGAGGGCTGTAGGGAGAATAACAATCTGGTTTCCACAACAAGCAGTTTTGCCATGCTGACAGGAAACGGGAGAAATATCCTTCAAGACATAACCCAATGATGCCCCCAAAAGCAAAATAGAAACAGCTGTGGCAGGGGAACCACTGGAGTGAGCCCTGCAAGCTGCATCCAGTCTATCTCATCACAAGCTGACAGTGTGGCACTGCTGAGCCCACTCTGACCACTGCCTGTCTCCCTTCTCCTCCTCACCAGTCCAGATTTTTATGCTTCTCTTAGACCTCTATTCACGCTGACACTTTCTGGGTCCAAAAAGCGTCTTGGCAATCTGCTGTCTGTCAGCTGCTCCAGCAGATAATCAGTTTAAGCAAACTTAATTACTGCTAAGTGATGCAAAGGATCGCCCATCTTGCAAAACCTTGGAGCCGGGAGGGCTGGCTGTCTGCGCCTTCCCCTGGTTCCAAATCAGCCCCAGCACAAGTGTTCTCAGTTTAACTTGCCTTCTGGTGACTGCCTTGTAAATGAGGTGTGATTTGCTCCAAGAGGCCATGTGGGAGGAATGGAGGAAATAAGTAAAGTTGGTAAATTGCATTTCAGACTACTGGAAAGCTAATGGATGGATGAGCTCCTATTTGGGAAGCCAGGTTGCTTACAGCAGATCTCTGCAGTGAGTAAGCATTTAAACCCCTAAATGAGCAGCATTTCGCTGCTCTCTGGAGCTTACATATGTCATCAGTCAGCATCAGGCCACATGACCCAGTTGGTGCTGATTGCAAGAGAAATACATTTGTATTTCTCAGGTTTCCCGTGGGTTCCCGCAATATTAATTCGAGTTACTGGATGTGAAATTCCTCAGAGACAGTGACAAGTTATTGTGTTAATGTCTAGACTCTGTGATCTTAAAGGTCTTTTCCATGCTAAGTGGTTCTATGATTTATAGCACACAAGTCATCCAAGAGAAAACAAACTGCAGGAAATGGGTGCACAGGGAGGCGGCAGTGGGATGGCAACTGCTCTGTCCTGTATTGGCCACAGCCTTTGCTGTGGACCATGTTCATGGGTGCAGGGCCCTCAGAGAAGCTTTTAGCTGACTGTGGTATCCCCTTTTCAGACCATTTTCCCTCAGTCATCCCCACTGTCACTTCCAGCTCTCTGCACACAGGTGAAGTGAGGTCCTGGTGAGCTGCATGTTACCTTGCCTCCAGAGATGGGCCGTGAGAATGGGCCAGGAGGAATTCCCCAGTATCTCGCAGGTATTTACATCATGGCTTCATCAGGCTTTGGAGGAGCCTTTCTCACGGTGTGGGATGGCCCAGGGGCTGTGAGGACACCTGTCAGGTGTGGCCTTGGCTGGGGCTGCCGTGATGAATCTCCTGAGCTCTGCAGTTCCGTGACTCACCAAGATCAGTCTGAACCCAAGAGCTGAATGGGACCAGATGGGTTTCATCCTAGGGCACTGAGGGAGCTGGCAGAAGAGCTCACTAAGCTGCTGTCCAGCTTTTAATCATCATTTATCATCATTTATCCTCTCGTCATTTATCATCAGTCCTGGCTGACCGGAAAGATCCCAGATGACTGGAGGCTGGCCAATGTGACACCCATCCACAAGAAAGTCTGGAAGGAGAATATGACGAACTACAGGCCTGTCAGCTGACCTCAGTGTCTGCCAAGATTATGGAGCAGATCACCTTGAGTGGGATCACACGGCACATACAGGACAATCAAGGGATCAGACCCAGGAAGCACCAGTTTAGGAAAGGCAGGCCCTGCCTGACTAACCTCATTTCATTTTATGACAAGGTGACCTGCCTGGTGGATGAAGGAAAGGCTGTGGATGTTGCTTACCTGGATTTCAGCAAAGCTTTTGACACCATCTCCCACGGCACACTCCTGGAAAAGATGGGAGCCCATGGCTTTGACAGGGGCACTCTCTGCTGGGTTAAGAACTGGCTGATGGCCGGGCCCAGAGAGTGGTGGTGAACGGGGCTGCATCCAGTTGGCGGCCAGTCACTAGTGGTGTCCTCCAGGGATCAGTGTTGTTTAGCCTGGAGAAAAGGAGGATCAGGGGTTACCTCATCACCCTCTAGAACACCCTGAAAGGGGGTTGTAGCCAGGTGGGAGTTGACCTCCTCTCCCAGGCTACTAATGACAGGACAGAAGGACATAGTCTTAAGCTGAGCCAGGGGAGGTTTAGGTTGGACGTTAGGAGGAATTTCTTCACAAAAAGGATGATTAGATATTGGAATGGGCTGCCCAAAGAGGTGGTGGAGTCACCGTCCCTGGAGATGTTTAAGAAAAGACCAGATGTGGCACTTAGTGCCATGGTCCAGGTGTTGGGTCATTGGTTGGACTCTCAGAAGTCTTTTCCAACCTAATTGATTCCGTGATTCTGTGAAAAAAAAACACTACAGGAGGGGGCACATAAAGATCAAGATCTCGTTTACCCAGACACTACTGAATCCTCTCTGTTATTCCATGGACATGTAATTCACTGGGCCCATTCCAACAAGAGGAAAAGCAGCATCGTTGCACCAAGTGAGACCCCCTAGATTCCCTCCCCAGGCAAGCTCTTAGCTGGGGGCCAGTGGGGACCAGGATATGCCAAGGACACGCATCTGCCTTTGTGCTTGAAGGGTCATGGGTTTCTGCCTGGTGATCCCAGGAAGAAATTAGATGATGTGCATTAAATAGAAAACTCACTTCTGAAGTGCACAGGAAACCAGAGATAAGGGTGGTGCAAAGATGTTGCTAAACTGCCAAGGAATTTCCCTGACAGAGTGAGCTGTGGTGGCAGCCCCAGCCATCCCTGATCTCCCTTATCCTCCAGCCTCAACCTCCACCAGTCTCACACAGCCACCATGGGTTAGCTAAGGTGCCAGGGGATTTCCAGGAGACCCATGCACAGAGACATGGAGTCTGACATAGCAGCACACCACAAGCTGGTCCCATGGCACTATGGTCATTCGTCTGCACATTCTCCATGCCCACAGTGGAGAGGAGACATTGGCCACAGGGGCTGTGAGGAGATGTAATGTGGCATCAGCATCCAAGTGACTGCTTCTTGGCAGTCATGCTCAGGCTGTGTAGCCCAGTACTGCCCCATTTGTTCAGTGATGCTGCTCCCTCCCTCTCCTCTCCCTTTGTGGCCAGCTGTGGAGTGTGCCTGGCTTGGGCTGGGCTCCCTGCTGCTTGCCAGGCCCCTGCAGCTCTGTACTCAACATCAGTGATGCCGAATGGGGCTGCTACGCCTGCCCCTGGGCTTTTTTGGGTCGATGCAGCTGCAAGGCACTGCCCAGCTGCGACAAACCCTGGCCTGCTGCTGCGGCTCGGGGAACACACCTGCTCCAGAGGGACAGGCTGAGTCCTCTCTCCCAGCTGGACAGCACAGCAAAAGGGGCTTTCAGAACCCCCATCTATGCCATGGGAGGAACAGCTGCTGCCTCCCAGAGCCCCAACTCCCTGTGAACCCTCCAAAAGGCATGGACACTGCCCACAGCCCTTTCCTGCAGAGCTGACAGCAGGTGCACTTTTTCCTACTTCCTCAGCCCTGGATTTCTCCAGACTTTAAAAAAGTTGGGCAGCCTGCTCCTGCTCCACTGTAGCAGGCAGCACAAGGCAACAGGCAGCATCATTAGCCTGCCAAGGGAGCAAATGTGCCTCGGACATGCCCCAGAAATGCCTCAGACATGCCTCCATGCTCTGCTCTTTGAAAGAAATCCTTAGTGCTTCTCTACCACCCCGGTTTCAGTTTGAAAAACAGCTCCAGCTGATCCCTCTCACCTGTGACACTGACAGGAAACATGGCCCTGTAGCCAGGGCATCAGGATACTGGGATCACATGGTGCTCTCACTGTCCAGCCATGGGGCAAGCCTGGCCCCGCAGCACTGATGCCTGCCCAGCAGAGAAGGGAACACAAAACAAAGGACATGTTTCTGCAGAACTGGAGACCTTGTTCTTACAAAATATTCTGATGTTCAAAGTAATCAAAGGCACTCTAGCTCAGCCTCTGGCTAGGGACCATTTCCCTGTGGTTACCATTTTCAGAAAACATTAACAAATAAACCAGCAAAATCCCAGAAAACAAAAATTATTATGACTAATGGTCTTTGAGCTTCCTCCAAGTTCAATATCAAAATAGAAAACAATTACAGGAATAGGAGTTAGAGCAGACAGTGAGTGAGCAGTCTCTGGGAGTGCCAAGCTGCTCCTCCATTGCCTGGACAATCTAGTATTTGGGCAGTCAGGTCCATGCTTCCATTTGTTACATATTCCCTTTTACTAGTAGCAAAAACAAGAGCCATGAAGTGCCCAGGGAAGCAGAAGCGTGTGTCCTTGCACTGATGCCAGCAAAGGTGCCCATGGGAGCCATGCTCTGCCTGCTCCTCTCCCAGTCTCCATCAATACCTCAGGACCATGCAGGACATGCTTCCACAATGCTGGCTCCATGCCTGACCTGACATCTCTGCCCTGATGGTGGGACCAAAGCCCCGGTGAAGACCATGAGCAGCTCTGAGCTCAAACAAGAAGGTTCAGAAAGGGACCCATTGGCTTATCCCACAGCACAGGCAGAGGCACAGCTGTGGTTAAGCACCAGCTCTGAGGTATGGTTCATTTGCATTGAGTGCATTCCTCAGCTACTTTGATGTCCCACATGAGGTTCTGGTGCCTGGAGGGCCCGGAGCTCCCATTTTCTGCAGGAGGACAGGTATGCCCATCATACTCTCCAGTGAATGTGACAACAGGCATCCAGGCAGCCTGGTTGGCTGCAAGCTCATCCCTGCTCCCTCCCTGTCCCCATTGCAGCCAGCTGAGCCAGCAGGAATGTGGCACTCAGGGGATGTGGCTCCATTTGTCCTTCACCACCTTCCCAGGAGCCAGTGTGGGCTTGGTTGGGGCTCCATGTTAGGAGAGTGCCTGAGCCTTCTTCAGGCACTGGGGAGGCTGCTCCTTCCTCAGCTTATGCCTTCGTGTTGTTTCTGCAAGTTGGGGCATGTCCCTGTGTGCTGCATGGTCAGGGCCACCTGCCAGCAGCCCCTGAGCCATCAGAGGTGACAAGGCTGCACAAGGATCCCCTGGGAGCTCATCTGGCACGATGGCAAGGTGGGCTTGGGCGGCTCAGACCTGGCAGCACGTGGGGTGAAGAAGCAACCACTGGCTGAGGGGCAGCAAGGCAGGCACAAAGAAGGTGATGCCAGCAATGCCAATACCTCTCTCGGGTGAGAGAGACAGAATTGACCTCAATGGGCCCCAAACTGCCCCCAGTCTGGGAGTTTGTCCCTTGGGGTCACTGTAGAAGTCATTAAGTACAAGCCAGACACACCATCAGCCTACTGGTGGTGTTGTCCTGAACGTAGGCTTGTTACCCAGTGCACAGTGTCAATTCACACACTGAGGTGAGATACTTCTATTTTTCATTCTAGTTTGTGCAAAGCAGGGAGCTGAGTGGTAACCCACAAAAGGCTGGTTCCCCAATCATCAGAACTTCACGCTATTTATACATTTTAACAAACAAAGGCATCAGCATTCATCGTTACAGGTTACTTACCTTTCTTATTAATTAGTACTCAACCCCCTGTTTGCTGGTTGTATCTCTCGCTTCTCATGCTAATTAGTCCACATGTGCAGTTTTTCCCTCCCTTTGAGTCTGGGGTCTGTTCTGAGTAGGTGATCATGGCTTGGTGGTCACGATCTTCTACTGCTGGAATTACCTTTCCCCCAGTTACTGCTCAGTCCTGCTGACTTCACACCCGGTGGCTGTTGTCCAGACAGACGGCCCATTCATCTTGGGATTGTCTTCCCTCTGCCTTAAAACAAAAGATTAGCCGAGCTTACAGAGTTCACAATGCAATTGCTTAATCAGACTGTTTATTTATATCTACTAGTTAACAACTGAAAAAGAAATAACAGAGTTTGGTTCATATCATGGGAGACTCCACATCAATATCTCAAAGTGTGATCTCCAGACAGCTGTGGCTGCTCTGTACTAATGACACTTTTCAGCCTTTGTGTGCTTAATTCCTTAATTTTTTGGCTGTGAATGCATAACTTTAGTCTTAATAGGATCAGCAGTGTGCAAGGTCAGGCCCTCCCTTCGGCACTGATGTGGAGGAGGCCAGTTTAGATGGATCCCGGACATGGCTGGGCTGTGCTCAGGTGGTTTTGCAATGTGCCTGTGTGTGCTACTGGGTCTTTGTCTTTGCCTCTTTTGTTTTTTCCACCCGTGGGTGTCCTGAAGACTCAAATAACGCAAATCAGCCCCGTCACTGTCCAAGTGGGGTGAGATGAGCCGGAGCCTATAAAACCACGAGGTCAGAGGGTGCAGCTGCCTCACCAGGCACTCACACGTCCCTCTGGCAGAGAGTGTGAGGCTGGATTGAGGGATCTCATCTGAGAGAATACCCTAAATCATACCCTGCAGGCTGTGTTTTGCTGGGAGGTTCCAGGAAAAGGCAGGCGAGATGTACGATGAGGGAGTGCGTGGGGTTGAAGTCTCAGCAGTCATGATGGCTTCCCAAGCCATTCCTGCACCCTTTGCAGTGGGTGAAGGTCACAGGGCCAGGAAACCACAGGAGCTGCTGCACAGCCACACGCACTGATCCCTGCACCCAGCTGGCTGAGCAAAGGTTGTCCTCGACGCTGCCTGGGGTTAGGAGACCAGGTTCTACCATCCCTTTCTATCAGCTTCCCTTCTCTTTCTGGACTGGCTTTTTCAAAAGTTCTAATAAAAAAAAAAGAGGGAAGGAATATTCCTATCTTTCTAATCGCCCTGGTTCCTATCTCTTTTCGCCCTGGTTCTTGAACTACCTACGTTTTTCCCTTGGGAACAAGGATGCTGAAAAGTACAGCGTGACACCAGCTGTTTTGGAAACAGGATGCCCGTGCTCGGGCACGGCACAAGCTCGGTGTGACTGCGTCAGCGCCGCCGGCTTTCGCAGCGGGTAGGAGCGAAACTGCGAGAGCTGAAGCGGTGGGATAACGCAGCCGGTGCGAGCACAGGGGCGTGGGGACACGCAGCACAACTCCCTCGCCCTCCAGCGTGTGAAGGGAGCCGTGCCTTGGCAGAGCACACGTGGCGGGGCACAGGCTGCCCCACGCGTGGTTTGGCAGCCCAGCCCTGCTGGCGAGGTCTGGCAGCCACGGGCAGTGGTGTGGCACATGGTAGCAGCAGGACACAGCCACGGGCAGTGGTGTGGCACATGGCAGCAGCAGGACACAGCCACGGGCAGTGGTGTGGCACATGGCAGCAGCAGGACACAGCCACGGGCAGTGGTGTGGCACATGGCAGCAGCAGGACACAGCCACGGGCAGTGGTGTGGCACATGGCAGCAGCAGGACACAGCCACGGGCAGTGTGTGGCACGTGGCAGCAGCAGGACACAGCCATGGGCAGCCTGACCAAGCCGGGATGTGCTGCACGGGGCCCTGCTGCCCTAGGGGCAAAGACACGCTCTTTGACTCTCTGCTAACATGATTTATGACTTGCTACATCGGTGTGTACAAGCTGGTTTGGGGCAAGAGAGTAAATACTTGATTTTTTTTTTTTCCCTTTTAGAACCGTCAACATCAAGAGTTTTCTGAACTGCAGATGCTGCCCCCCAGGATGGCTCCCAGTAGGGACACCAAGGCAAGCTCTGCTCTGTGTCCCTAACTCAGGGGCAGAGACTCACCTTGCATCCCTCCTCTCCTGATGGATGTCCTGGTAGAAAAAGGACCATCACACTGTGGCATCTACTGCTTACCGTGGAGGTCCAGCCCAGCTGTCATTCATCCCCTGCTCACAGGCTCCAGTGAAATCCAGGGAGTCCAACTGAGACATTTTGCAGAGTAGGAGGAATTCATAAAGATGAATCTCCAGCAGTTGAGAAAGGAGAAAACCTGCTAATGACCCTGCAGCACCAACCCTCTGGTGGGAGCCCTCAGCCATCTGCAGAACTGCAGGGCTGCACCCGCACCCAGGCACTCCCAGAGCACAGGAACAAAGCCACGCCTTTACTCCCCCTTTCCCTGTCTTTAAGGAACACAGAGAGTGGATAAGAATTATTCTGAAGCCATTTATTATGGAGTTACTATTTAGTAGAGTTAAAAAACAGATTTGGTGATTTTGAACAAACTGGTGAGTATTTTTGGAGAGGGTGGAGGCAAAGGAAAAAATAAAGCAGGCTGAGTTGCCTTGTGCTTTCTTTCTGGTGGGAAAATGCCATTTTAGTGAGAAATCAAAGTATCAAGTGGAAAAAAAAGTATGGCATATGGTGCTCCATGAAAAAGCAGAGTAGCTGCTCCCACTAACATTACATCAACAAAATATTAATATCTGAAAATTAAGCCTAAGTTCCCAGACTATACTGCACAGACAAACACCTTCTGCTGGCTCTGCCAAACCCCTCTGGAGCATCTGTCAGTGAGATATAAATAGAAGTGTCTGGGAAGCTGTAACCTACAGGCTTCACAGCTCTTAGTGAAACAGAAAGAGAAAAAGGAGGCTTTTCTCTAATTATTTTTAGCAGGATAACAACTTGAGGAAGTTCCAGGGAAGACTACTCAGCCAGAGCCAAATCACCCCCTGGGATGTGAGCGCTGAGCACGGGGAGAGAGGAGTAAGGAAGGAGAAGAGGAAGGGGCCTTTGCTTGGACATTTCTGCCGGGAATCGGGAGGGAGCACTGCTGACACACTGTGAAACATGGTCTGGAAGCCTTCAAAGGATTCAAAGAGGTTAAAGGCTGCTCCACGGAAAGGCCAGCAGCCTTTCCTGTGAGACGAGAGCAGCCCCAGCTCCTGCTCATCCTTCTCATCACAGAGGAGTTTCAGAAGTGGCTGTCATTGCACAGAAGCAGATATCTGATTGTGGGAGCTTTTAATTAACAACAGCACAACCAAACCCACCAACGGGAAACTGGTTTGAGAAATTCAAATGGAAACGATACTCTTTAATGATAACCAACACACCCCCGACCCTGAGTTGATGCCTGCCACCTTCCTGAGGGAGCCCTCTTCAGAGATGATTCCTCCATGGCTTACCCAGGCACCAGATCCAGATGAAGCAGAGCAAGTTGCCAAGTGCCCTCCCAGCCAGGCATCCAGCCCTGCCCCTGGGCACAGCTCCCAGCAGCTGGCCCACAGAGTAAGGGAAAGGGCTGGACATGTGGCTCACAGGCTGTGCAATGGGAATGGCTCCCTAGGCACAGCTGAACTGACAAAGAGCCCCAAACACTCAGCACCCTGGCAGTTTTGAGCTTTTTTCCACACACTGTAACCACTGCAGGGAGGTCAAGGCTCCAGGAGCAGCTTACACTGATCAAATGCAGGAACATTTTGTTCTCACTTCAGTGGCACTCAGGCAGAAAAAGAGCCTAAGCCCAGGCCTCCAATACTCCACACAACCTTCTGCAGACTGAAGGCACCCTGCAGTAACAAAACCCCCATCGACCGGATGTTATCTGGAAACACAAGCTGATTTCCTGGCAAGAAATGAATAAAAAATGCTACGTGAAAATTCACCTGGATATACTTCTTGGCAAAAAATTACTCTTACACAAGTTTTCTGTCCAGTTATAACTCCATGCTGTCTCCACTTTCTTATATCTAGAAAAAAGAAACTAATTATCTAATCAGAACATAAGATCATAAACTCAGAGCTGAGGCAGGTTACAGCCACAGCTCACTGGTAGCCAGGAGCCTGTACTTGATCCAGAAGATACATGTGCTGTGTTCCTGTCTTTGCTACACAACCCCACTGGAGCCACACCTGCGTGGGGATGTCCAGGACACTTGACAGGGCTTGGCAGAAGATGCAAAGCCCTAAGGCAGCTGAGGTGCCCGGATTTCAGTGTGAACAAAGACCTCTGGACACCTGAGGCAGGCAGGCACTGGTGCCTGTGACTGCACACTTTGTTAACTCTGCTGCTGTGCAAACAACCCCACGATGGTCCCTTCAGTCCTCTCCTCTCTGATGACATCAGACTGCAGCAACAGGGAGATGGTTTGGGCTGGGGCACACAATGTGCAAGGAGAAGCTGAGAGCACCAGGTTTGTTCAGGCTGGAGAGAAGCTGAAGGGAGATACTACTGTTATCTGCTACTCTCTGATGGAGAGACACATAGGAAAAGCTGAAAGGCAACAGGCACAACATGAGAAATTATGCAAGGATAACATTCACTGTCAGCACAGTGACACTGTGAAGTGTCACTGGAAGTGACATCTCTTCTCTGAAAAGAACCCACTATAACTTTGAACCTGACTCTTCTTTCAGCAGGGGGTGGACAAAGCAGCCTCCAGCCATCCCTTCCAGCTCCATGACCCAAGAAGCCTGTGAAGAACCACTTCCCATGAGAACTCTCACACTTTCTGGGAAGGTGCTTCGAGAACTTGTGCCTTTCAGTTTTCTATCTCTGAAATGGAGCTGACGTGATTTCCTTATTCAAGCCTTTGTCTAGCAGGTGTACAGAGTAACCCATTTTTTTAGCGTGGAATAGATGACTTGGCTCTTCAGAATACACAAACCAGCACAAGCAAATAGGAGAGAGGCACTTCTGGTGCCATATTAGCATTTTGTTTCAGAACTCGCCTGTGATGCTGTTGGAGGCTATGTGTTTTCTTCAGATCTGAAATCCTCAGAGCTGCCCCAAAGTTTCTAGCAAACAAATTTAATGCTTTCATTTTACACCAGAAGCATAACAATTATCTGGGAAATCTCCCTCCCACGCCCCGTAGTCTGTATTTTGGGTGGCTTGGTGATCTCACCCCCAGTTACTCAGGTTCAACATTGCTTTTAAAAACTGTCATATAAAAGCCACTGGGGTCAACTTTTAAGCCAGGGCTCACCATGAACAGCTATGTGTGGTTAAATACAGAAAAACAAAGCAATTGAAAGCAGAAGACCAAAAGAAATCTTCCATCTTCTCTCTCCCACTCCCCTCTTTATCCACACGTTGCTAGACCTTAAGAGACATGACATGCAAGTACAACTGCTGTCATCCTGCAGGCCCTGCAGTTCTCTGCTGTTGTCTTTCCCACTTCTTCATAATGCCTAACTCCACAGCACGTCTCACAAGGGGAGGTAGGAAAGCCAGGAACACAGTGACAGCTGCACAGCTCCTCGTTACAATGCTGGTCCTATATGAACAGTCACAGAGATCAAGAAAGAAGGTTATGAAATAACAACAACTGGAAAGAAACACCAGGAACCTGCACTCTCTTCAATCCTGGGGGTGCAGCAGAGAAGAAAACTATGCAGGAATATGAAGCTCTCCTAATTAAATATATCCCAAACAGGAAAATTATAATGGTGGGGAGCTATGATTTTCCCCTTTCATATTCCCCCAGCAGAAGCTGTTTCAGTTCCACTGTCTGGAGGCACAGTAAGTAAAGCCATACTTCAGCAGGCACCTCCACCTGTGAAGTCAAAAACAGGTCATGTAGTAATTAAGACATTTTAATAGATTCTCATGTTATAATAAGCCTGTTCCCACAGCTGACTCAGGAACACACCTTAAACCCAGCAGGTGGAATTTCTCCTTTTATACACAGTGTAAAGCTGCATAATTTTATGATGAAGTAATACAAGGCTGCATATTTTTACAAAGAAGTAATATGAAAGATTTGTTTAGGCTGCAAATCCAAGGTGTCTCCAACACCAAGACAGTGAATTGGTGTATGTATTTGGGAGCTGCTGTCCCACCTCAGGGACAGTCAAGCTGCCTGCTGGGATGGCTCCATCATTACCTGTACTGACAGCACAGAAGGTGCCTCTCATCACAGGTCCAACAACTCCTGAAGATCTGATCAGTACTACAAAGCAGGGGTGAGTCAAGGACTAGGCTGGTAGGAAAACATTACTCACAAGTCTGATTTTATTGTGTGTTTTTATAACTGGGGAGAGATTCCTATGACAGTCCAAAAGACAGGCTAGAAAAGACCTTTCCTATTTTGCCTTGTTTTCTCAGTTTCTAACCAGAAGTTCCCCTGGCAGAAAAGAAACAATGTCAGCTTACAGAGTTGCTCGTCTTCACAAGAGCCCACCCTGTTACCAGTTAAATGAAAAGGAACCCACCAGGTGCAACAGAAGCTGGACAAGGCCCCTGGAGTGCAAGCTCAGGAGAGAAACTACCTGAGAGGGGAGGGCAAGGAGACAGATTCCTCGCACTCACAAAAGAAAACAAAAGCAAATTTTATTTAAAACCAACATTTTCCACTCACATTTATTTTTACTAAAAACAGTCTTCGCAAACAAATATCTTGCTGCTTCTTTCCAATTCAGTGGGATTGCTGCAAGTACTCCATGGCACATGACTCTGAGGAAGCAGAGAAAGTGTCCCACAGCTCAGTCATATTTCCATAGGAAAAGGCGACTCATAACTTATGTCATCCTTGAAATGCTGACATGGGTTTGCAAGAAGCATCCGAATGACAAGTCCCAGGAACAGGGCTGCAGCCACTTGAGGGCTGACACAGCTGCCCAGCTCTAGCAGAGGAGAAGGCCCTCCTTCGCTGCCAGGCGCTGCCGATGGATCTTATCCTGCTGTAGCTCCTCATGGTTTGGATGCCAGAGTTTCATGACGATTCTCTCGATGTTTAGAGCATAGACAGTGTGTGCAGGAATAACTTCTTTGTGCACCTGGAAACACATGTTAGCAGACAACATGTTTCACGCTTTCATACACGTTTCCTTATGTTGCCCAGGGAATAACCTCCCTCTACCACAGGATGCTCCGAGTGCCAGCCCTGCAGAGTGGGAATGCAGGCTGTCTCACATGGAGAGCTGCTTCCTGCCAGCACTGCCACACCAGCCACCACAGCACAGTCACCTGTCACACCACTTTGGAAGGGAGTAGCATGGTAAGGAAATCATTGTTTGGCTCTTGGGATGACAATCAGTAATTTGTCATCAAACCCTTAGAAACAACAATTCTACCTGACTAAACATGAGATGAATGCTTGATTACAGTTCTGTGATCTGTCTTCACAGCTGTGAGACAAAATGCCAAGGCCTGTTCACAACAGCAGAGATCATCAAGGTGGAATTTCTCACAGTGAATTTTAGATATTCAAAGCAGTCTCGATGTCCCCAGAGCTGCCAGAGCAGGAGGGAACCACAGGAATAAATCTCCACCGAAGAATCCACCCAGCCTACCTCAGATATGGTTAGAGTGATCATAGCTAACCCACTGCAGGAGCCTGCATGCCAGGACCAAATATTCCTCTAAGTACCAGGTAGAACATGAGGAGTAAGAAGGGAAATGCCAGGCAAGTTATTTTGCTGCAGCACTGTCAAAATCTGTCTAGATCAGTTCTGATATAATCACTGCAGTCTTGCTGCAGAGGTGTGAGACAAGGATCTCCTCATCAGCCCTCTGACCAAGGGGAGCAGAAGAGGCATTAAACCATGAGCTGACTATGTTACCCAACACCTAACAGTGGGAACAAATCAAAGGCAAGGAATTGTAAATCTCAGAGGGAAAGAGACTACAGGAGGAGAAATCAGCTCACCTGTAAGGCCTCGAAAAGGTCGTACATGTTGACTGGCGGGAGGGAGGCTGGCAGGGTGTCCCCAGAGCAGGCCAGGAGCAGGGCTGCCTGCTGCTCAGCATCGTCAGGAGGGGGCTGCGGGGTCAGGCTCTGACCAGCTGAGGGTGTCACGCTGCTCGGAGGGCTGGGGGCAGAGCAGGCAGGAAAACGTTCCAGTCACCAAAACACCACCAGCTTTGGGAGTCACACAGCAGGGGCCTGGCCCCAGGGCTTGTTTTTCTGTATCAGTTGACTTAAACCATGTGTACATAAAGTTCTTCCAGCTCTAATAAAAATTTCTTTGAAATTCCAGTTTAATAGAAACAGCGCAGACTGATCCTCAACATGCCTCAACCCTGCTTAAGTGATCTCCATTGTGCAACTTGTGTTATTTACAGTCAACAGTTTTTACCCACCATAAAAATTAAGGCACACGCAACATTAAATTGAAACATTGGCCATTAGGCAGAGTTGTTTGCAGTGTTATAATCAAACTTTAAAGCACTCACAACCTCCTGTCAACTGCTGGAAGCTGCCACAGACAAACACAACTGCCTTCTCATACACACACATGCTGTCAGATGCACAGCACAAGCTGTTTGACATTGAGACTCGAAACACAAGGACCCTGAAGCTCTGCTAACTGGAAAGTCATGCCAAGGAACCATAAATACATTTGGATGCAGGAGTGACAGGATGGCAGTGTGCTGCAGGTTCTCATTGACATTTCAGTCCTATGGCACAACAGCTGTGCCCCCCCCAAAAACAGAGTTCTTCTGCCCAGGGGCAGTTTCCCTGAGAGCAGCAGAATTCCTCTGTTATTAAAGTTTCCAAAAAGCAATAATAAATAAACTGATAGACAAGTCCAGGTAAGGAAGAGAGACCTAACACCAACCTAAAGTCCACTGCTGAGAAATCCCCATATTCTCCCTCCCTGTTTAGCTGTACATCCTCCATGCCATACCTTTCTAGTGTGTGAAAGTTAAACACCATTAACACATCCTACTAAGTAAAAGGAGAAACTGAACCATGGAGTGAATTCAGGACTAGCAAAATCCATTTAAATTAGCTCCTTACCACTCAATTAAATTGTTATAAGCAACAACACTGTTCTTCAGATATGGTTGAGGGTTGACATTGCTTCCAAAGGCGTACTTGAAATGGCCATCCCTCAGACGATAGGCTTTCCGCCTGGATATCACGGATGTCAGAATGTCCTTAAGATGGTTCTGCAACAGAAGACAATCTTATTACATGTGCTGATTGATTCACTCATGGCTAGAAATGCTTCACCAATTGGCAAGATAGAAATAGTGCTGCTATGACCACAGGGACCCAAAGATGGAAGGGAACCAGTATGTGGACAGGTTACAGTATGTTTGTGGGAGTACTGTAAGCATCAGCCTGTGAACTGTACTTTAATACATGATGTGCTGCTTCAAATGTCAAAGGGGTTTCTTAAATGCTAGGAAATTCCCAACCTCTGATCCCTCTGATAAAAGGTTAAGACTTCATAACTGACGCTAGATGTTACACTTGAACTGAAATACAGGCCCTGAAACAACAGTGAAAAGCCACCACACTCAGGCTTTTTCACTTGCCTGAGAAGTGCTGGAGAAGCAACAGTCTGAAGAAACAAGCAGACAACTTCTTAATTTGGCCTCACTCCCAGAAGGGGAATTCAGGTTGGCCTCCACATCCCATGTGTAGAAAATCATTCACACACCAACGCTCCAAGCAGTGGCTGTGTCATTCCTGGGATAGGCCAAGTGATGCACCACTGATGGCCAAGACCAGCAGGTGCTTCACCTGCAGGTATCACCCAATCATGTCGCTTCACGTCCAGGCCAGACACTTGTGCCTGCAACGGATTACTTTTTATAGAATTGTTCCAACTGGCACTCCCATTCTGTCCCTTCTTTTAAGTGACAGGAACAGCATTTTCCAAAACAGCTACTTAGGCACGCCTGGAGTTCTTCACGTACAAGTACTTCAAAATTAACACTTGCAGGCAGAAGCCCAAGACTTCTAGGACACCACAAATCTGGAAGACTTTTAATCCTCGCCTAACTCTGAGCCAAACAGGCAATTAAAGAATAGTCGGAGAAGCAGGTTTTCTCCTCACATTGAGGCACCCCCCACCCCAAACTGCAAACAGAGCCTTGTGCTGCAGGTGTCAGGAGACCACCACTGCTGCCCTGCCCAGCCCGGCCTCACCTCCACAGCATAAACAACCGCGGTCACCGCCTCCTCCGTGACATTGTCCAGCCCGTGCTCATATGCAGTTACAATCATCCTTCCTTCTAACTGCCCACGTGTGGGAAGCATCATGGTGTGAGAACACAGCTTCAAATCGTCATCCTCCTGAGGATCCTTTGCCACAAACTGCTGGGCTCCCGACAGCGGATTCTGAGGCTGGAACCGGTGCTGTCATGGACACAGCGTTAAAGCGTAAGATAATATTCATTCAGACCCTTTGGTTCATCAAGGGGACATCCCTTCTCCAGTCAGAAAGCATATACCTATAAAAATGTACTGCAGAGCGATACTACTTCCCAGAACACTCTCCCAACCCCCACTGATTTGTGACTAAAGAAGTTTCTAAGTCAGTGTTAGTTGTCCTTTAATTAAACAGACCATGAACTTGTCCAGCAGCACCCCAAACCACCTAAACTTTGGGTATCCACAACATACTGCAGCAAGAAAATCTACAGTGTAAAAACACAACACATGAACAGTCACCTGCCCTGGTCTGCTCTGCACCTTCCACCTGCTAGATTCATTTTACTCTCCTAAAAGTCCCAAAAATGTGGTCAGTCACTGTCCTTACCTCCTTTCATGCTATCCAAGCCAGTGAGTGGACTTTCACATCTCTCAGACACCTCCTTCTAGGCTGAAGTGTTTTCATCTACTTAGTAATTTCTTGTACAAAAGGGTATATTTTTACAGAATAACAATAGGGTTTACATCAAGATTAAAAACCATGATCCTAGATTTGTGTGATTGATTCTTACATCCTCTAAAGCTTTAAACTTAGCTCAATTCCAGTCCTGAAATTCATAATCTAGTTTTCCTGTGCACTTTCACTACTCTAAGCAGAGCTGTGTTACTAAGCAGCCACTGATTCTGAGATGGATTATGACTATTTTTCAGAACTGACTCTGTTATTTAGGGAAAAAACCCACCACAGAACAGGAATTCACACCACAGCGTGGCAACCCCCATTTCCCAGGCCACATGTATTCCAGAACAAATCCCCTGCTGCATTGTGTCTCAAGCTCTGAGTGCCTGTGGTGGCTCCTTAGCAGATGGGAATAATTGATCCTTGAGCCCAGATATGTGCTTGGCCTTAACCCACAAGGGAACAAGGCTTATCATGTACTCCCCACAACTCCTGTCCCTCTACTCTCCAAGTCACAGATCCAGTGGCTCTGGAATAGAGATTGCTACAAGGCTCTTATGGGGCACCAGGACAAAGACATACTTTAAATATGAACAATGAATATACAGCAAAATGGATCTCTCACATCTTAGTTTCAGGAGAGACACACGGGCTGCTCTAGTCAAAGGACAGTGCGGCATTTAACTCAGAGTGAAAAACCAATCCACCCACTACTGATGTGAAAGCAGATTTCCCTCCCCATGATTCTGAAGACTTATGGTTTCATTACAGGAAAGCCACATGCCCAAAAGGACCTTCAAAATGTAAGCCTCTCTCAAGAGGAATGTGGTCTGGGAGAGCAGAAAGCAACTGGAATGAACCTGTGGTCATTCACAGCTGTTATTCTGACCAGCAAGGGAAACATCAAGGCACTTCCAAGTTCACACTACTTAGGAATTCCACTAGTAACACACAAGCCTGTTCATCATAACATACACTAAACACAGTACTTAGTGCCAAGCATTCCTGAACACGTGTATAAACACACACTAGAAATCTGCTGTATCATAGGGGTATTGAGTAAATACATTCCACTACATCACAACTTGCTTCTCAAACTCTCATTTACTTGCTACTGAAAAGTTACAGTGAAGTTTTAAGACAGAAAGGTAATAGCCTGCCATCAGAATTCAGGTCACAGCTGTGAGCACTGCAAAGTATTTCCACAGTTTCTAAATACAGTGAGCCTTCAGCTGGACTCACATCCCTCTGGAACACTAGTCTCTGAAGCACACATACACAGTGCCTAATTATAGTCCCTAGAAGGGCAGTATCCAAGGTAAGCTCACCTCTCTCAGCATAGGAACAGGAGGTTTCATATGCTCACTTTTCTCCCCTATTCCCAGCCCCTTCTTTCTTTGCAATAGCATTGGCATACATCCAACTGCAATCCAGCTGAATAAACCCGCAAGAAAAACTTGGGGGGTGGGGTCTTTTCTGCTTTGTTAAGTTTTCTGCTTGCCAGAGAACTGAACCAGATCAGATGTGCTCAGGTACCCAATAAATCTGGCTCAATAAAAGACAGACACTCTTCCTTTCAACACACTTTTCATTCAGTTTGAACCACCTTATCAAATCCCGCCTGTTGAAGACAGTGTCCCATCCCAAATCTGTCACACCAGGTGCCCTCCACTCCGGTCTGGTAGCACAGAAACTGCAGAACAGGTGTGTGTCAGTACTGGATGGACATACAGAGCCTTCACTGCAAAGTCAACTGCATCTTGAGCATTTCTGTGCCACCCACCACAAGACAGCATCTTTGCAAGGCATTTTCCACCCTGAAACAGCTTGACCTTCTACAAACATCCCGCCCAACAACTATCTTACTTCTAACATTTCGGACAGCAGAGCTAATCACAGAACTCTGCCTGACTGCCTGAATAAATAGGAAATCACTTGTTTTAAGAATTCAGCAGATGTGTAAAGAGAACCACAGGCACTTACATCAAACTTCTGGCGAACCGAAGAAATCTTTTTCTTTCCCTTTGGTTTTCCAGGTTTAGTTGCGGAGCCACCTGGCCATGGTAGGGATCCGGCACCTTCTACAAATTGAAAACAAAAAGAACCACTCTGTTGATGTTGCTGATTTAGGACCAGGACAAAACTGTCCACACAGGAAAAACCTTAACATTTGGCCCCTAGCTAAGACTCAAATCAAAATCAACAGCCATAGCTCAGAGGAAGGTCTTCTGGGGGGAGAACACTTTTGGCAGCCCTTCCCTGCTGTTGTCAGCCCTCTGCTAGCTTTTACCCACTCATGACCCACCACTTAAGTAGAAATTTCTGTCCACACACCACATAAAACCCATGTTGGAAGGAGAGAGATAAGCACAGCCTCCAAAGAAAGTCAAAAGGAAGGAATAAGCCATTTGTTCAATCAGGAAGATAATTAAGAGCTCGCCGGGAGGAGGATTCTCTTCCCACCAGCTCCTGGATCATGTCAGATGCTAAACATCTGGATTGAGCTGTCCAGCTCCCCAGTTCTCCATCTGCTTCAGCAAGCTTTGTCATCGACCCTTATTAAACATCACAGCTGCTTGTTCTGTTACACCAAGGGGAAGAACTGCACAGGCCAGTGAGCCCAGGAGCTTGTGACTGAACAAAACTGGCAAAGAGCTGAAAAAGAGATTACTGTTTAGTACCGATAAATAAATACATTTGGTCACATCACATTGAAGGGACTGCTCAAAAGCCCACACCATATGCTGTATGACAGCTACAGCTACACCTACAGTAAGCCAAATCACATCCTGACAATCACACAGCTCTCAGCAAGGACAGCCAAGCAAACTTCCTGCTGACAGCATCTGTGAACAGTTAGTTCCTTCAGGAACACCGGTGTTTAAAGAGAACGTTGCACTGGATGTGTGTGCACTTGCTGACACTGAACAAGTGCAACGCAGAGACTGGAGAGCCCTCTCGTGGCTACAGAGGAAGTGTCTGCTTTGTCTCTCCAGTATCCTCCTCCCTTGGTTTTGCTCCTTTTCCTCCGGAGCAAAGCATGCCCTGTGCTGAGTGCCTGTCCACCTCCAGGTGGCTTGGACAACTCTGCTCTTCAGTGCTTCAGTCACCTCCGAAGGGGAGGCCAGAGCTCTGCTGCCAGGCTGAGCTGACAGTTCTGGTTCTCTGCTGCTACCACGGCTCACACCAGCTTCACACCAGTCTGTGTGATTACCCTCAGCTCCTCCAACCACGTTTAACTTGCTGTAATCAGGAACGGTGTTTGTTTTGCTGTAATCAGGAATTCATAAATACAGTTATACTACGGTCGTGTTTATAGGGAATGAGGCTGGCTAGAAGTCCTGGGCTATGGGGAACTTCCCACACTCACAGCTGGAGAACAAGCACAGTGTTCTCTACCATGAAAAAAAAAATTAACACATGACTTTAAGGGTCTGACTAAACTAGAGGATCCAAGTAAAGCTTTTGAATGGTCAGCTGCTAAGAAGGAATTAGAAATGACCTACATAAACAGAGATGGCACATTCTCCCTATATAAAAAAAAGTTTACCAAGAAGTTTAGCTACATACTATTAGATGGGTGAAAATTACTAGGCTACAAACACTGTTGTCAAAATCCACTGGTCTATCATAAGAAATTAAAAGATAATAAATAAAAACTCTCCAAAAATCATAAAGCTGGTGTCACTACTCATCACTGCATCACAGGTGAGGCCCCAATGAGGGGACAAGTGAAAGCACCATGGACAATCATCTCAAGGACCACACTTGCCTGTCATCAAGATCTTGGGGCTTAAATCTTATGATTTAACATAATAATGCTATTTCTCTCAGAAGATGCTTTGCTCTTTACAGGTGAGTCCTTTCTTTCTCCTCTTCTCCTCCATAGCAGCTCAGACCTCTTCTAGCCAGGGTGGATTAGATGTGTTAAGGACAGACACTGAAATTACCTGTCCCATTCCAGAGTTTCAATAAAAGCACACCTCTAGCTCACAATGTCACTCCACCCCAGACCCTTCCTCCTTGTCAGAAGTCTTACACAGCTCCTTCACAGCACCACTTGTGACAGTATCCTCTGCTGTGTGACCAGAGAAAGTGCAACAGATGGAGATGGAAATAGCAAACACCATTTTATCTAGCAGTATATTACAGATTAATAGTTTACAGCCATGTCCAAACTTTTAAAATACTTCTTTAAAAAAATAATACAACAGCTTTTATACTAAATAGCAACTAAATGTTAGGCTTACACAGTAGATCTGAAAGATGCAATTAATTGATACTCAACCTGCACAATTAACAAGAACTTAGCCAGGCTAAGTTTACAGCAATGAGAAGGTGAGATACAATCTCTTATTTCCCACTATAATGAGCCCAGAGCAGAGTTTTTTTCGGCTCCTTTTCCAGGTTTTCGTATTACCAAGCCTGACTCGCACTAGATGAAGAAAGCAAAATTTCCCTGTAGCATTCTAAGAAAACCAGTACTTGCCTTCCTGGCCACAAATGACAGGCTGGGCCAGCTCAGGCATGAAACTTCAGAGATATCAGCATCTTTTATTTAACCTTGCTAGCAAAGGAATCAGACTTTAACAAGCCACAGCAATGTCTGCTGCTCTGCCTTCAAAGATCAGCCACAGATAAGAACGTGTTTCTAAGAGCTGCCTCGTCTGCACAGCACCATCACGATGGCAACAGCCAGTCCAGAGCGCGTCAGATTTTCCCAACGTGCTGCACCAGCATGAGAAAAGGACAAAGACACTGAGAAAGTCACTACAAAGAAAAGCAGCCAGGCACAGGAAACGTGCATTTCCCACCCTTGTTCATTTGATATTCAGTTGAGGGAGGGGGTTGTTTGTTTGTTTTAATCTTGCAGGGACGAGGGTTTGGTTCGATATTCCACTGATATTCTGGGTCAGATATTCTGCTGACCCTCCTCTGCCAACAACTCACGCTCCCATTTTCTTCCTTTTTCTCCCTTCTTAGCTCTCCGGAGAGAAGTAGAAACACAAGGAACCTGATTCCACCTCACAGCTGGAAGCCCTTCAATCGAAGTCTGTGGACAAGCCTTTATTGTATCACTTTATTGTGATACAATAAAGTGGTCCTGTTATTCCAGCACCAGTTACAAGTCACCGAACCACCTCTTTTTAATTGGCTCCAGATCATAGTAAATAAATTAAACCCTTACATCATTAACTCAAGTGCTTGCAATTGTCTCAATTTTATTAACATTTAGCTAAGAAAAGAAGTAACAGTTCAAAGCAAGATACACATTAACTTAAGAAATCTTATTAACCTGAGTGCTTGCAACTGTCCAACAAACAAGATAAGCTTAGTGAGCAAGTCCATGCAATGTCAAGAAAAGATTTAAACTGGAATTCCTCTTGATGGAATTTTTGGGGGAAAAAAAGTCCCAGTGTGCAGATTCAGGCTGGAATAAAGTTATTTTTTTCCATAGCAGCTTGTATGGGGCCGTGTTTTGGATTTGTGCCGAGAACAGTGTTGATAACACAGGAGTGTTTTTGTTACTGCTGTGCAGGACTTGCACAGAGCCAAGGTCTGTTGTGCCTCTCACACCACTCCACCAGTGAGGGGGCTGGGGGTGCACAAAAAGCTGGGAGGGGACACAGCCAGGAGAGCTGACCCCAACTGATCCAAGGGATATTCCACTCCATGTGGCATCATGCTCAACATATAAAGCTGGGGGAAGTGGAAGGAAGCGGGGGGACATTCACAGTGATGGCATTTGTGTTCCCAAGTCACTGTTACGTGTGATGGAGCCCAGCTGTACTGGAGATGGCTGAACATCTGCCTGTCCACAGGCAGGGGTGAATGAATTCCATGGTTTGCTTTGCTGGCATGCACGGCTTTTGCTTTACCTACTAAACTCCCTTCACCTCAACCCACGAGTTTTCTCACTTTCACCCTCCTCATTTTCTCCCCCTCCCATCAGTTGGAGCAAGAGGCTCTGTGGGGCTGAGCTGCTGGGGTTACACCATGACACCCAGATGTAAAAGGTCAGAAAAGCACTTCTGAAAATACTGGTAAGAGAAGAATACCAAAGAAAACAATTTTCTTATACTGGGGAGTGTGCCACCCCACTCAGGCTGGTATAGCCAGCTAACATCACTCTAGTATTTTGGATAGCATGTTTCTGGGAAATTCCTCTCTTCAGGCACTTTCACAGCTTCCCACCTATGCTACAGCTTGGTGCCACTCCAGTATTTACGGGTGTCTTCATAAACATGGCTGTCAGAGGGAACAACACCACCCATTTTTCAAAAGGGCAGAGGAGTCGGATTTAGGATAGCTCAGGATCCTGCTGTGTCCTCACTGGAGCCCAGCAGGAATTTAAGCAACTGGTCATCCTTCACATTAGAATAGATAATGCACTTCCTCTCCACCACCAAGTCCTAAACATCCCATGCCATACAAGCTGTGGAACTGGGATTTGAAGTTTGTGTGACTACCAGCCAAAGCAGATGAGAGGGGAAAATGCAAAGTGTTCTCAGAAAGGGTCACATTCACCAAGTGCTCCCCTAAATCTCAGGTGGAGCCACTACTACCAGAGGCAGCAAAACTGGCATCAGGTAGGTTAGCATGGTTCAACATACACTATAATCACTCATTAAAAATATCTTCCCCAAGGTTTCCTATTCCAAATGCCACAATATCAAGTATAGTTTCAACACTGACCACATAATTAGTCTTTTAATACAAAACAACATCTTAAGGATGGTTCTTTCCCTTTGTCTCTGTCACACTAAGGTGGAAAGTACATGCATCAGCAGCCCTTGTGATGGCATGCCAAGTGCAAACACACTTCTTTACAGCTACTTGTTTCCACGGATCATGAATAAACACCTTCTACCCAAAAGACAGCAGTGGAGACAAAAGCTTGTTAGCTTTCCATTCTCATGTGGACCAAAAAAAAAAAAAAAAGAGAGGAAAAACCAAACAAACCATAACACAAAAATAGCAGGTGTCAGACTGACATCTAGGGGAAGAAGAAATCTAGACATTAACACTACTTGTACTGCACTTTCCTGGGCTTGCATATAAAATCCACTACACTACACACAGCTGACAGGCAAGAAAAGTTTGCCTGTAACAGATCTACCAGTCAGCAGCCCAAAGAGAGGTGTCTCAGTACAGATTAGGTCCCAAATAGCTGGCAAACTCTGCAATGATCTGAGGAGAGCAAAACGGAGGTTCTAGAAGGGATTGTTAGCTCCAGAGCACTAAACCATGTCTTTAAGAACACCCACAAACTATTAAACTGACTTATTTCAAGCTGGTTTGTGCAACCTGTGGACACAGAGCCAACCAAAGCCTGCCTGGAAGCCCTGGAGGTGACCAGCCCTCAGGAAGGACCCTGGCCAGCCGGCACACCACTACATGCTGTCACTGACCTATTGAACCACTATGAAGAGGGTTCTTCAAGGGCTCCTGAACAGAGAAAGCTGCAATGGGACAAGAGGAAAAGACCTCACAAGGACTTGCAATTAAAAAGGGTCTGGCAGGAAATAATGAGCATATGGAAGGCACCTGTGGAGTAGCACAGTGCTTTGTGCTGGGGCTCCTGCCTTTAACACATTCCTAAACAGCCTTGAAAAAGGGGACACCTGGGAGAGTTTGCTGACAAATCCTGACCAGAGAGCTGCAAAAGAGCTGCCATGACTAACTGACCGGATAAAGAAACAAAGGACATTCAACACAGTTAAGCACAGAGTATGCACACAGGGAAAAACAACCCCAACCTCAGTCACATGGCAATGGGCTCTCACTTGAGCACTGCCACTCAGAAACAAGACCTCTGAGTTATGATCTTCACCCCAACACTCACAGCAGCTCAGTGCTGACATCAGAGAACACAACCACTCTCTCCCTCCCCCTCCTCATTTAAACTCAGCTCCTTCAATCACTCTTCTTGTGCTTTCTTTTTATAATCCAGCTGCAAGCATTCTAAGACAAAAGCAAGGAGCAGCAAGATTTAGACAGAAGCCTTCTGATTTACATGAGTGCAGACCCCCAAAGGGACCAAGTCTGGGACTCACAAGGTGTTCACAAAGTTCAATCAAGAACAAACAAAGCAAGTTTGGAGGTGGGGAAGGTTAGCATTTAATTAGCACAGATGGTATAATTAAGGACCAGCTGTGAGTATCCATAATTTTTTCAGTTTTTCCTTCCTCTAGTTACAACAGGTATTATAGAAACTGGTAATCTCTCTTCTCAAAAAACTCATCTCTAAGGTCTCAGGCCTTGAGAGCTGTAACAATTTTCTCTCTTACTACACAGCAGTTTCATATCTTGCATTGCAGCTCAACTGCCCTGCTATCACATCTCTGGATTGAGAGTTCTTTTGAAAACCAAACAAAACGTACTTTGCAGCCTTGAGGAAAGCCATTCTAGACTCTTACAAAGTTAAAATGTTATTCTAGATGCTCACAGAGTTAAAATGTTAACTATCTGCAGAAGGTTGGGTTAATTGGCCATAGCTCAGTCAATGCTCCCAGTAAGCATTTTTCTATCAGATAAGCACTTGGAAATAAGATCAGTCAGGAATATCCAGTTCTCCAAAATTATACCCCCAGCAATGAGAAGAACAAAGTTCAGAGGAGAGAGGAAGCAGTAAGCAAAGCAGATCAAAGAGAATGCTGCATCTCCCTTTCCTCTTCAGTCCACAGCAGACACCTAACCCAGAAATCAAACCAGCTTATCTCAGGCCATCCAGCGTCAGCTCTAACCAAGCATACACAGCTTAGTCATGAAAGCACCTCTGCTGAAATCAGCTGGATCACTACTTTGCTACCCTTTTGCCTGTCTGGCAAAAACCCCAGGAATATTAAGGCTCAGAAAATCGGAGTACTCTGTACAATCCCACCAAACACACATAGGGCACACACTGAGTGTTTAATGAGGCTTTTTGACACTTACCTGGTGCAGAAACCAGGATCTGGCATCGGGTAAGAATAGCCAGGAGGAAATCGTTGTGGGAGTGGACTGTGTAGAGAGAGACAGCCCATTAGCAACACATCAGTGCCCAGAGGCACCCCATCAAAGCCATCCTAAAGTACCTCCCTAAGCTTCTCCACAGTTGTGTTCTCCCCACAGTGCTACAAAGGCACAACTTTCAACACAAAAAGTAGTTTTGAGAGTTTTTTTTCTGCTGGACCCGGAATCTGCTAGTAGGACACCAACAAAAATGCTACTGACACTACACACAGCATGGCAACAATTGTGTGGCTTCTCAGTGTTCCACATGCTCAAACCCAGTACTACAGCACACTGTATGAAACATCGGGTGCATTCTCCCAGTCAAAGGAGGAGCAGCTGTCCCTCCTGCAGTGCAGACACCTGGCTGCAGGGCTCTTGGTTTTGCTAGAAAATCCACCAGGAAAAGCCAGCCCCAGGAAGCTGAAGTCAAGTCAAATACGTTCTAGATAAAAGGCAACTTCCTTGCAGAGAGTTACTGAAAACAGAGTAATTGTGCACTATAAAAAGTGAAGGCAAATTTCATAGGTAAGATCAGAGGTTACAGGATCCTCTTTGGAGTCTGAGCATCCCAAATACCTTATCCTTCCCTGCAGGGATCAAGAATGTGGAAGCCAGGACCCCCCCACAATGACTTCGGCAATGCCCACCCAATGCTTGCAGACCTGAGGTGAGGATGAAGGAATCTCACCCTTCAGCACTCCCACCTGCCACCCTTAAAGGCCAGGGAGGACCTGCCAGCTGCAAACTCACCCAGGTGAATCTGGGATTCCCTCCCGCACTTCAGCCACACCACCAGCTCAGTCCTAATCAAAGGGAAAGTACGGAAAGCACTGGGACTCCACAGGACATAAAGAAGTGGCTTTTTAGTTGGTGGAACATCTTTTTTTTTTACCTTTTCACCATATTTACACAAGG